>NC_092000.1:24673921-25273921 GCF_044704955.1 Pristiophorus japonicus | reverse complement strand
ACTATGCACAGTATTCAGTGTGACACTCGGTATAGTATTCACTGTAGCACTCTGGATACAGTATTCAGTGTAACACTGGGTACAGTATTCAGTTTAACACTGGGTACGGTATTCAGTGAAACACACTGGATACAGTATTCAGTGTAACACTGGGTACAATATTCAGTGTAACACACTGGAAAACAGTATTCAATGTAACACTGGGTACAGTATTCAGTGTAACAATCTGGGTACAGTAATCAGTGTAACACTGGGTACAGGATTCAGTGTAACACTCTGGGTATAGTATTCAGTGTAACACTGGGGACAGTATCCAGTGTAACACTGGGTAGAGTATTCACTATGTACAGTATTCAGTGTAACACTCGATATAGTATTCACTGTAGCACTCTGGATATATTATTCAGTGTAACACTGGGTACAGTATTCAGTGTAACACTGGGTATGGTATTCAGTGAAACACACTGGATACAGAATTCAGTGTAACACTGGGTACAATATTCAGTGTAACCAACTGGGTACAGTATTCAGTGTAACACTCTTAGTACAGTATTCAGTGTAACACACTGGTTATAGTATTCAGTGTAACACTGGGTACAGTATTCAGTGTAACATACTGTGTAAATTATTCAGTGTAACACTGGGTACAGTAATCAGTGTAACACTCTGGGTACAGTAATCAGAGTAACACTGGGTACATAATTCAGTGTAACACTCTGGGTACAGTATTCAGTGTAACACTGGGGACAGTATCCAGTGTAACACTGGGTACAGTATTTAGTGTAACACTGGGTACAGTATTCAGTGTAACACTGTGTACAGTATTCAGTGTAACACTGGGTAGCTTATTCACTGTAACACACTGGATGGATTGTTCAGTGTAACACTGAGTACAATATTCAGTGTAACACTGGGTGCAATATTCAGTGTAATCCTGGCCACAGTATTCAGTGTAACACATTGGGTTCAGTATTCAGTGTAACACTCTGGGTACAATATTCAGTGTAACCATGGCCACAGTATTCAATGTAACACTGGGTACAGTATTCAGTGTAACACACTGGGTACAGTATTTAGTGTAACACTGGGTACATGATTCAGTGTAACACTCTGGGAACAGTATTCAGTGTAACACTGGGGACAGTATCCAATGTAACACTGGGTACAGTATTCAGTGTAACACTGGGTACATTATTCAGTGTAACACTCGGTATAGTATTCAGTGTAACACTCTGGATACAGTATTCAGTGTAACACTGGGTACAGTATTCAGTGTAACACACTGGGGACAGTATTCAGTGTAACACTGGGTACAGTATTCAGTGTAACACTCTGGGTACAGTATTCAGTGTAACACACTGGGTACAGTATTCAGTGTAACACTGGGTACAGTATTCAGTGTAACACACTGGGTACAGTATTCAGTGTAACACTAGGTACAGTATTCAGTGTAATATTGGGTACATTATTCAGTGTAACACTGGGTGCAATATTCAGTGTAACACTCTGGGTACAGTATTCAGTGAAACACTGTACAGTATTCAGTGTAACACTGGGTACAGTATTCAGTGCAACACTGGGTACAGTATTCAGTGTAACACACTGGGTATAGTATTCAGTATAACACTGGGTAAATTATTCAGTGTAACACTCTGGGAACAGTATTCAGTGTAACACTGGGTGGAATATTCAGTGTAACACTGGGTATAATATTCAGTGTAACACTCTAGGTACAGTATTCAGTGTAACACTGGGTACAGTATTCAGTGTCACAATCTGGGTACAGTATTCAGTGTAACACTGGGTGCAGTATTCAGTGTAACACACTGGGAAACAGTATTCAATGTAACACTGGATACAGTATTCAGTGTAACTATCTGTGTACAGTAATCAGTGTAACACTGGGTGCAGGATTCAGTGTAACACTCTGGGTATAGTATTCAGTGTAACACTGGGTACAGTATTCACTGTAACACTATGTACAGTATTCAGTGTGACACTCGGTATAGTATTCACTGTAACACTCTGGATACAGTATTCAGTGTAACACTGGGTACAGTATTCAGTTTAACACTGGGTACGGTATTCAGTGAAACACACTGGATACAGTATTCAGTGTAACACTGGGTACAATATTCAGTGTAACACACTGGAAAACAGTATTCAATGTAACACTGGGTACAGTATTCAGTGTAACAATCTGGGTACAGTAATCAGTGTAACACTGGGTACAGGATTCAGTGTAACACTCTGGGTATAGTATTCAGTGTAACACTGGGGACAGTATCCAGTGTAACACTGGGTACAGTATTCACTGTAACACTATGTACAGTATTCAGTGTAACACTCGGTATAGTATTCACTGTGGCACTCTGGATATATTATTCAGTGTAACACTGGGTACAGTATTCAGTGTAACACTGGGTATGTTATTCAGTGAAACACACTGGATACAGAATTCAGTGTAACATTGGGTACAATATTCAGTGTAACCAACTGGGTACAGTATTCAGTGTAACACTCTTGGTACAGTATTCAGTGTAACACACTGGTTATAGTATTCAGTGTAACACTGGGTACAGTATTCAGTGTAACATACTGTGTAAATTATTCAGTGTAACACTGGGTACAGTAATCAGTGTAACACTCTGGGTACAGTAATCAGAGTAACACTGGGTACATAATTCAGTGTAACACTCTGGGTACAGTATTCAGTGTAACACTGGGGACAGTATCCAGTGTAACACTGGGTACAGTATTTAGTGTAACACTGGGTACAGTATTCAGTGTAACACTGTGTACAGTATTCAGTGTAACACTGGGTAGCTTATTTACTGTAACACACTGGATGGATTGTTCAGTGTAACACTGAGTACAATATTCAGTGTAACACTGGGTGCAATATTCAGTGTAACCCTGGCCACAGTATTCAATGTAACACTGGGTACAGTATTCAGTGTAACACATTGGGTACAGTATTCAGTGTAACACTGTGTACCGTATTCAGTGTAACACACTGGGTACAATATTCAGTGTAACCATGGCCACAGTATTCAATGTAACTCTGGGTACAGTATTCAGTGTAACACACTGGGTACAGTATGCAGTGTAACACTGGGTACATGATTCAGTGTAACACTCTGGGAACAGTATTCAGTGTAACACTGGGGACAGTATCCAATGTAACACTGGGTACAGTATTCAGTGTAACACTGGGTACATTATTCAGTGTAACACTCGGTATAGTATTCAGTGTAACACTCTGGATACAGTATTCAGTGTAACACTGGGTACAGTATTCAGTGTAACACACTGGGGACAGTATTCAGTGTAACACTCTGGGTACAGTATTCAGTGTAACACACTGGGTACAGTATTCAGTGTAACACTGGGTACAGTATTCAGTGTAACACACTGGGTACAGTATTCAGTGTAACACTAGGTACAGTATTCAGTGTAATATTGGGTACATTATTCAGTGTAACACTGGGTACAATATTCAGTGTAACACTCTGGGTACAGTATTCAGTGAAACACTGTACAGTATTCAGTGTAACACTCTGGGTACAGTATTCAGTGTAAGACTGGGTACAGTAATCAGTGTAACACTGGGTATAGTATTCACTGTAACACTATGGATACAGTATTCAGTGTCACACCCTGGGTACAGTATTCAGTGTATCAATGTGTACGGTATTCAGCGTAACACACTGGGTACAGGATTCAGTGCAACACTCTGGGTACAGTATTCAGTGTAACACACTGGGTACAGTATTCAGTGTAACACTGGTTAGAGTATTCAGTGTAACACTGGGTACAGTATTCAGTGTAACAGTATGGGTAGAGTATTCAGTGTAACACTGAGTAAAGTATTCAGTGCAACACACTGGGTACAGTATTCAGTGTAACACTGGGTACAATATTCAGTGTAACACACTGGGTACATTATTCAGTGTAACACTCTGGGTACAGTATTCAGTGAAACACTGGGTACAGTATTCAGTGTAACACTCTGGGTACAGTATTCAGTGTAAGACTGGGTACAGTAATCAGTGTAGCACTGGGTACAGTATTCACTGTAACACTATGGATACAGTATTCAGTGTCACACCCTGGGTACAGTATTCAGTGTAATAACGTGTACGTTATTCAGTGTAACACACTGGGTACAGGATTCAGTGTAACACTCTGTGTACAGTATTCAGTGTAACACACTGGGTACATTATTCAGTGTCACACTGGGTACAGTATTCAGTGTAACACTCTGGGTACAGAATTCAGTGTAACACTGGGTAGAGTATTCATTGTAACACTGGGTACAGTATTCAGTGTAACACGGTGTACAATATTCAGTATAACACTGGGTACCTTATTCACTGTAACACACTGGATAGAGTATTCAGTGTAACACTGGGTACAATATTCAGTGTAACACTGGGTGCAATATGCAGTGTGACCCTGGCCACAGTATTCAATGTAACACTGGGTACAGTATTCAGTTTCACACTCTGGATACAGTATTCAGTGTAACACTCTGGGTACAGTATTTAGAGTAACACTGGATAGAGTATTCAGTGTAACACTCTGGGTACAATATTCAGTGTAACTCTGGGTACAGTATTGAGTGTAACACTCTGGGTACAGTATTCAGTGTAACACTGGGTACATTATTCAGTGTAACACTCTGGGTACAGTATTCAGTGTAACAGTGGGTGCAGTATTCAGTGTAACACTGGGTACAGTATTCAGTGTAACACTGGGTACAGTATTGGCTGTAACACGCTGGGCACAATATTCAGTTTAACACTCTGGGTACAGTATTCAGTGTAACACTGGGTACATTATTCAGTGTCACACACTAGGTACAGTATGCAGTGTAACACTGGGTTCAGTATTCAGTGTAACACTGGGTACAGTATTCAGTGTAACACTCTCGGTACAGTATTTAGTGTAACACTGGGTACAGTATTCGTTGTAACACTGGGTACAGTATTCCGTGTAACACACTGGTACAGTATTCAGTGTAACACACTGGGTACATTATTCAGTGTAACTCTGGGTACATTATTCAGTGTAACACACTGGGTACAGTATTCAGTGTAATACTCTGGGTACAGTATTCAGTGTAACACTCTGGGTACAATATTCAGTGTAACACTGATTACAGTATTCAGTGTAACACTCTGGGTACAGTATTCAGTGTAACACTGGGTGCAGTATTCAGTGTAACACTGGGTACAGTATTCAGTGTAACACTCTGGGTACATTATTCAGTGTAACACTGGGTACAGTATTCAGTGTAACACTGGGTGCAGTATTCAGTGTAACACACTGGGTACACTATTCAGTGTAACACACTAGGTACAGTATTCAGTGTAACATTCTAGGTACAGTATTCAGTGTAACACTGGGTACATTATTCAGTGTAACGCACGGGGTACAGTATTCAGTGTAACACACTGGGCACAGTATCCAGTGTAACACACCGGGTACAATATTCTGTGTAACTCTCTGGGTACAGTATTCAGTGTAACATTGGGTACAGTATTCAGTGTAACACTGGGTACAGTATTCAGTGTAACACTCTGGGCACAGTATTCAGTGTAACACTGGGTACATTAATCAGTGTAATAATGGGAACAGTCTTCACTGTAACACTATGGATACAGTATTCAGTGTAACACTGGGTGCAGTATTCATTGTAACACTCGGTGCAGTATTCAGTGTAACACTGGGTACAGTATTCAGAGTAACACACTGGGTACAGTTTTCAGTGTAACACTGGGTACAGGATTCAGTGTAACATTGGGTACAGTATTCAGTGTAACACTGGTTACAGTATTCAGTGTAACACTCTGGGTACAGTATTCAGTGTAACACTGCGGACAGTATCCAGTGTAACACTGGGTACAGTATTCAGTGTAACACTGGGTACAGTATTCAGTGCAACACTCGGTATAGTATTCACGGTAACACTCTCGATACAGTATTCAGTGTAACACTGGGTACAGTATTCAGTGTAACACACTGGGGACAGTATTCAGTGTAACATACTGGGTACAGTATTCAGTGTAACACAGGGTACAGTATTCAGTGTAATACTGGGTACAGTATTCAGTGTAACACTGGGTACAGTATTCAGTGTCACACCCTGGGTACAGTATTCAGTGTAACAATGTGTACGGTATTCAGTGTAACACACTGGGTACAGGATTCAGTGTAACACTCTGGGTACAGTATTCAGTGTAACACTGGGTACAGTATTCAGTGTAAAACTGTGGGTAGAGTATTCAGTTTAAAACTGGGTACAGTATTCAGTGTAACACTGGTTGCAGTATTCAGTGTAACACTGGGTAGATTATTCAGTGCAACACTGGGTACAGGATTCAGTGTAACACACTGGGTACAGTATTCAGTATAACACTGGGTACAGTATTCAGTGTAACACTGGGTACAGTATTCAGTTTAACACTCTGGATACAGTATTCAGTGTAACACTGGGTACAGTATTCAGTGTAACACTCTGGGTACAGTATTCAGTGTAACACTGGGTACAGTATTCAGTGTAACACTCTGGGTACAGTATTTAGTGTAACACTGGATAGAGTATTCAGTGTAATACTCTAGGTACAATATTCAGTGTAACTCTGGGTACAGTATTCAGTGTAACACTCTGGGTGCAATATTCAGTGTAACACTGGGTACAGTATTCAGTGTAACACTGGGTACAGTATTGACTGTAACACTCTGGATACAGTATTCATTGTAACACTGGGTACATTATTCAGTGTAACACCCTGGGTACAGTATTCAGTGTAACATTGGGCACGTAATTCAGTGTAACACACTGGGTACATTATTCAGTGTAACACTGGGTACAGTGTTCAGTGTAACACACTGGGTACAGTGTTCAGTGTAACACACTGGGTACAGTATTCTGTGTAACACACTAGGTACAGTATTCAGTGTAACACTCTAGGTACAGTATTCAGTGTAACACTGGGTACAGGATTCAGTGTAACACTCTCGGTACAGTATTCAGTGTAACACACTACGTACCATATTCAGTGTTATACTGGGGACAGTATTCAGTGTAACACACTGGGTACAATATTCAGTGTAACACTGGGTACAGTATTCAGTGTAACACTCTAGGTACAGTATTCAGTGTAACACTGGGTACAGGATTCAGTGTAACACTGGGTACAGTATTCAGTGTAACGCACTGGGTACAGTATTCAGTGTAACACACCGGGTACAATATTCAGTGTAACTCTCTGGGTACGGTATTCAGTGTAACACTGGGTACAGTATTCAGTGTAACACTGTGGGTACAATATTCAGTGTAACACTGCGTACATTAATCGGTGCAACACTGGGTACAATATTCACTGCAACACTATGGATACGTTATTCAGTGTAACACTGGGTGCAGTATTCAGTGTAACCCTGGGTACAGTATTCAGTGTAACACTGGTACAGTATTCAGTGTAACACTCTGGGTACAGTATTCAGTGTAACACTGGTTACATGATTCAGTATAACACTGGGTACAGTATTCAGTGTAACACTGGGTACATTATTAAGTGTTACACTCTGGGTACAGTATTCAGTGTAACACTGTGTACAGTATTCACTGTAACATACTGGGTACAATATTCAGTGTAACACTGGGTACAGCATTCAGTGTAACACACTGGTTCGAGTATTCAGTGTAACACTGGGTACAGTATTCAGTGTAACACTGGGTACAGTATTCAGTGTAACACTGGTACAGTATTCAGTGTAACACTCTGGGTACAGTATTCAGTGTAACACTGGTTACATGATTCAGTATAACACTGGGTACAGTATTCAGTGTAACACTGGGTACATTATTAAGTGTTACACTCTGGGTACAGTATTCAGTGTAACACTGGGTACAGTATTCAGGGTAACACACTGGGAAACAGTATTCAATGTAACACTGGGTACAATATTCAGTGTAACACTCTGGGTACAGTATTCAGTGTAACACTGAGTACAGTATTCAGTGTCACACTCTAGGTACAGTATTCAGTGTAACACTGGGTACAGTATTCAGTGTAACACTCTGGGTAGAGTATTGAGTGTAACACTGGTTACAGTATTCAGTGTAACACTGGGTACAATATTCAGTGTAACACTCTGGGTACAATATTCAGTGTAACTCTGGGTACAGTATTCAGTGTAACACTCTGCGTACAGTATTCAGTGTAACACTGGGTACATTATTCAGTGTAACACTCTGGGTACAGTATTCAGTGTAACAGTGGGTGCAGTATTCAGTGTAACACTGGGTACAGTATTCAGTGTAACACTGGGTACAGTATTGGATGTAACACTCTGGGTACAATATTCAGTGTAACACTCTGGGTACAGTATTCAGTGTAACACTGGGTACATTATTCAGTGTCACACACTAGGTACAGTATGCAGTGTAACACTGGGTACAGTATTCAGTGTAACACTGTGTACAGTATTCAGTGTAACACTCTTGGTACAGTATTTAGTGTAACACTGGGTACAGTATTCGTTGTAACACTGGGTACAGTATTCCGTGTAACACACTGGTACAGTATTCAGTGTAACACACTGGGTACATTATTCAGTGTAACTCTGGGTACATTATTCAGTGTAACACACTGGGTACAGTATTCAGTGTAATACTCTGGGTACAGTATTCAGTGTAACACTCTGGGTACAATATTCAGTGTAACACTGATTACAGTATTCAGTGTAACACTGGGTACAGTATTCAGTGTAACACTCTGGGTACATTATTCAGTGTAACACTGGGTACAGTATTCAGTGTAACACTGGGTGCAGTATTCAGTGTAACACACTGGGTACAGTATTCAGTGTAACACACTCGGTACAGTATTCAGTGTAACATTCTAGGTACAGTATTCAGTGTAACACTGTGTACAGTATTCAGTGTAACACTCTTGGTACAGTATTTAGTGTAACACTGGGTACAGTATTCGTTGTAACACTGGGTACAGTATTCCGTGTAACACACTGGTACAGTATTCAGTGTAACACACTGGGTACATTATTCAGTGTAACTCTGGGTACATTATTCAGTGTAACACACTGGGTACAGTATTCAGTGTAATACTCTGGGTACAGTATTCAGTGTAACACTCTGGGTACAATATTCAGTGTAACACTGATTACAGTATTCAGTGTAACACTGGGTACAGTATTCAGTGTAACACTCTGGGTACATTATTCAGTGTAACACTGGGTACAGTATTCAGTGTAACACTGGGTGCAGTATTCAGTGTAACACACTGGGTACAGTATTCAGTGTAACACACTCGGTACAGTATTCAGTGTAACATTCTAGGTACAGTATTCAGTGTAACACTGGGTACAGTATTCAGTGTAACGCACGGGGTACAGTATTCAGTGTAACACACTGGGCACAGTATCCAGTGTAACACACCGGGTACAATATTCTGTGTAACTCTCTGGGTACAGTATTCAGTGTAACACTGGGCACAGTATTCAGTGTAACACTCTGGGTACAGTATTCAGTGTAACACTGGGTACATTAATCAGTGTAACAATGGGAACAGTCTTCACTGTAACACTATGGATACAGTATTCAGTGTAACACTGGGTGCAGTATTCATTGTAACACTGGGTGCAGTATTCAGTGCAACACTGGGTACAGTATTCAGAGTAACACACTGGGTACAGTTTTCAGTGTAACACTGGGTACAGGATTCAGTGTAACATAGGGTACAGTATTCAGTGTAACACTGGTTACAGTATTCAGTGTAACACTCTGGGTACAGTATTCAGTGTAACACTGCGGACAGTATCCAGTGTAACACTGGGTACAGTATTCAGTGTAACACTGGGTACAGTATTCAGTGCAACACTCGGTATAGTATTCACGGTAACACTCTCGATACAGTATTCAGTGTAACACTGGGTATAGTATTCAGTGTAACACACTGGGGACAGTATTCAGTGTAACACAGGGTACAGTATTCAGTGTAACACTCTGGGTACAGTATACAGTGTAACATACTGGGTACAGTATTCAGTGTAACACTGCATACAGTATTCAGTGTAACACACTGGGTACAGTATTCAGTGTAACACTGGGTACAGTATTCAGTGTAATACTGGGTACAGTATTCAGTGTAACACTGGGTACAGTATTCAGTGTCACACCCTGGGTACAGTATTCAGTGTAACAATGTGTACGGTATTCAGTGTAACACACTGGGTACAGGATTCAGTGTAACACTCTGGGTACAGTATTCAGTGTAACACTGGGTAAAGTATTCAGTGTAAATCTCTGGGTAGAGTATTCAGTTTAAAACTGGGTACAGTATTCAGTGTAACACTGGTTACAGTATTCAGTGTAACACTGGGTAGAGTATTCAGTGCAACACTGGGTACATGATTCAGTGTAACACACTGGGTACAGTATTCAGTATAACACTGGGTACAGTATTCAGTGTAACACTGGGTACAGTATTCAGTTTAACACTCTGGATACAGTATTCAGTGTAACACTGGGTACAGTATTCAGTGTAACACTCTGGGTACAGTATTCAGTGTAACACTGGGTACAGTATTCAGTGTAACACTCTGGGTACAGTATTTAGTGTAACACTGGATAGAGTATTCAGTGTAATACTCTAGGTACAATATTCAGTGTAACTCTGGGTACAGTATTCAGTGTAACACTGGGTACAGTATTGACTGTAACACTCTGGATACAGTATTCATTGTAACACTGGGTACATTATTCAGTGTAACACCCTGGGTACAGTATTCAGTGTAACATTGGGCACGTAATTCAGTGTAACACACTGGGTACAGTATTCAGTGTAACACTGGGTACAGTGTTCAGTGTAACACACTGGGTACAGTATTCTGTGTAACACACTAGGTACAGTATTCAGTGTAACACTGGGTACAGTATTCAGTGTAACACTCTCGGTACAGTATTCAGTGTAACACACTAGGTACCGTATTCAGTGTTATACTGGGGACAGTATTCAGTGTAACACACTGGGGACAGTATTCAGTGTAACACTGGGTACAATATTCAGTGTAACACTCTAGGTACAGTATTCAGTGTAACACTGGGTACAGTATTCAGTGTAACACTGGGTACAGGATTCAGTGTAACACTGGGTACAGTATTCAGTGTAACGCACTGGGTACAGTATTCAGTGTAACGCACTGGGTACAGTATTCAGTGTAACACACTGGGTACAGTATTCAGTGTAACACACCGGGTGCAATATTCAGTGTAACTCTCTGGGTAAGGTATTCAGTGTAACACTGGGTACAGTATTCAGTGTAACACTGTGGGTACAATATTCAGTGTAACACTGCGTACATTAATCGGTGCAACACTGGGTACAATATTCACTGCAACACTATGGATATGTTATTCAGTGTAACACTGGGTGCAGTATTCAGTGTAACACTGGGTACAGTATTCAGTGTAACACTGGTACAGTATTCAGTGTAACACTCTGGGTACAGTATTCAGTGTAACACTGGTTACATGATTCAGTATAACACTGGGTACAGTATTCAGTGTAACACACTGATTAGAGTATTCAGTGTAACACTGGGTACAGTATTCAGTGTAACACTGGGTACAGTATTCAGTGTAACACTCGGTATAGTATTCACTGTAACACTCTGGATACAGTATTCAGTGTAACACTGGGTACAGTATTCAGTGTAACACACTGGGGACAGTATTCAGTGTAACACAGGGTACAGTATTCAGTGTAACACACTGGGTACAGTATTCAGTGTAACACTGCGTACAGTATTCAGTGTAACACACTGGGTACAGTATTCAGTGCAATACTGGGTGCAGTATTCAGTGTAACACTGGGTACAGTATTCACTGTAACACTATGGATACAGTATTCAGTGTCACACCCTGGGTACAGTATTCAGTGCAACAATGTGTACTGTATTCAGTGTAACACACTGGTACAGGATTCAGTGTAACACTCTGGGTACAGTATTCAGTGCAACACTGGGTACAGTATTCAGTGTAAAACTCTGGGTAGAGTATTCAGTTTAAAACTGGGTGCAGTATTCAGTGTAACACTCGTTACAGTATTCAGTGTAACACTGGGTAGAGTATTCAGTGCAACGCTGGGTACAGGATTCAGTGTAACACACTGGGTACAGTATTCAGTATAACACTGGGTACAGTATTCAGTGTAACACACTGGGTACAGTATTCAGTGTAACACACTCGGTACAGTATTCAGTGTAATACTCTGGGTACAGTATTCAGTGTAACACTCTGGGTACAATATTCAGTGTAACACTGATTACAGTATTCAGTGTAACACTGGGTACAGTATTCAGTGTAACACTCTGGGTACATTATTCAGTGTAACACTGGGTACAGTATTCAGTGTAACACTGGGTGCAGTATTCAGTGTAACACACTGGGTACAGTATTCAGTGTAACACACTCGGTACAGTATTCAGTGTAACATTCTAGGTACAGTATTCAGTGTAACACTGGGTACAGTATTCAGTGTAACGCACGGGGTACAGTATTCAGTGTAACACACTGGGCACAGTATCCAGTGTAACACACCGGGTACAATATTCTGTGTAACTCTCTGGGTACAGTATTCAGTGTAACACTGGGCACAGTATTCAGTGTAACACTCTGGGTACAGTATTCAGTGTAACACTGGGTACATTAATCAGTGTAACAATGGGAACAGTCTTCACTGTAACACTATGGATACAGTATTCAGTGTAACACTGGGTGCAGTATTCATTGTAACACTGGGTGCAGTATTCAGTGCAACACTGGGTACAGTATTCAGAGTAACACACTGGGTACAGTTTTCAGTGTAACACTGGGTACAGGATTCAGTGTAACATAGGGTACAGTATTCAGTGTAACACTGGTTACAGTATTCAGTGTAACACTCTGGGTACAGTATTCAGTGTAACACTGCGGACAGTATCCAGTGTAACACTGGGTACAGTATTCAGTGTAACACTGGGTACAGTATTCAGTGCAACACTCGGTATAGTATTCACGGTAACACTCTCGATACAGTATTCAGTGTAACACTGGGTATAGTATTCAGTGTAACACACTGGGGACAGTATTCAGTGTAACACAGGGTACAGTATTCAGTGTAACACTCTGGGTACAGTATACAGTGTAACATACTGGGTACAGTATTCAGTGTAACACTGCATACAGTATTCAGTGTAACACACTGGGTACAGTATTCAGTGTAACACTGGGTACAGTATTCAGTGTAATACTGGGTACAGTATTCAGTGTAACACTGGGTACAGTATTCAGTGTCACACCCTGGGTACAGTATTCAGTGTAACAATGTGTACGGTATTCAGTGTAACACACTGGGTACAGGATTCAGTGTAACACTCTGGGTACAGTATTCAGTGTAACACTGGGTAAAGTATTCAGTGTAAATCTCTGGGTAGAGTATTCAGTTTAAAACTGGGTACAGTATTCAGTGTAACACTGGTTACAGTATTCAGTGTAACACTGGGTAGAGTATTCAGTGCAACACTGGGTACATGATTCAGTGTAACACACTGGGTACAGTATTCAGTATAACACTGGGTACAGTATTCAGTGTAACACTGGGTACAGTATTCAGTTTAACACTCTGGATACAGTATTCAGTGTAACACTGGGTACAGTATTCAGTGTAACACTCTGGGTACAGTATTCAGTGTAACACTGGGTACAGTATTCAGTGTAACACTCTGGGTACAGTATTTAGTGTAACACTGGATAGAGTATTCAGTGTAATACTCTAGGTACAATATTCAGTGTAACTCTGGGTACAGTATTCAGTGTAACACTGGGTACAGTATTGACTGTAACACTCTGGATACAGTATTCATTGTAACACTGGGTACATTATTCAGTGTAACACCCTGGGTACAGTATTCAGTGTAACATTGGGCACGTAATTCAGTGTAACACACTGGGTACAGTATTCAGTGTAACACTGGGTACAGTGTTCAGTGTAACACACTGGGTACAGTATTCTGTGTAACACACTAGGTACAGTATTCAGTGTAACACTGGGTACAGTATTCAGTGTAACACTCTCGGTACAGTATTCAGTGTAACACACTAGGTACCGTATTCAGTGTTATACTGGGGACAGTATTCAGTGTAACACACTGGGGACAGTATTCAGTGTAACACTGGGTACAATATTCAGTGTAACACTCTAGGTACAGTATTCAGTGTAACACTGGGTACAGTATTCAGTGTAACACTGGGTACAGGATTCAGTGTAACACTGGGTACAGTATTCAGTGTAACGCACTGGGTACAGTATTCAGTGTAACGCACTGGGTACAGTATTCAGTGTAACACACTGGGTACAGTATTCAGTGTAACACACCGGGTGCAATATTCAGTGTAACTCTCTGGGTAAGGTATTCAGTGTAACACTGGGTACAGTATTCAGTGTAACACTGTGGGTACAATATTCAGTGTAACACTGCGTACATTAATCGGTGCAACACTGGGTACAATATTCACTGCAACACTATGGATATGTTATTCAGTGTAACACTGGGTGCAGTATTCAGTGTAACACTGGGTACAGTATTCAGTGTAACACTGGTACAGTATTCAGTGTAACACTCTGGGTACAGTATTCAGTGTAACACTGGTTACATGATTCAGTATAACACTGGGTACAGTATTCAGTGTAACACACTGATTAGAGTATTCAGTGTAACACTGGGTACAGTATTCAGTGTAACACTGGGTACAGTATTCAGTGTAACACTCGGTATAGTATTCACTGTAACACTCTGGATACAGTATTCAGTGTAACACTGGGTACAGTATTCAGTGTAACACACTGGGGACAGTATTCAGTGTAACACAGGGTACAGTATTCAGTGTAACACACTGGGTACAGTATTCAGTGTAACACTGCGTACAGTATTCAGTGTAACACACTGGGTACAGTATTCAGTGCAATACTGGGTGCAGTATTCAGTGTAACACTGGGTACAGTATTCACTGTAACACTATGGATACAGTATTCAGTGTCACACCCTGGGTACAGTATTCAGTGCAACAATGTGTACTGTATTCAGTGTAACACACTGGTACAGGATTCAGTGTAACACTCTGGGTACAGTATTCAGTGCAACACTGGGTACAGTATTCAGTGTAAAACTCTGGGTAGAGTATTCAGTTTAAAACTGGGTGCAGTATTCAGTGTAACACTCGTTACAGTATTCAGTGTAACACTGGGTAGAGTATTCAGTGCAACGCTGGGTACAGGATTCAGTGTAACACACTGGGTACAGTATTCAGTATAACACTGGGTACAGTATTCAGTGTAACACTGGGTACAGTATTCAGTTTAACACTCTGGATACAGTATTCAGTGTAACACTGGGTACAGTATTCAGTGTAACACTCTGGGTACAGTATTCAGTGTAACACTGGGTACAGTATTCAGTGTAACACTCTGGGTAGAGTATTCAGTATAACACTGGGTGCAGTATTCAGTGTAACACTCGTTACAGTATTCAGTGTAACACTCTGGATACAGTATTCAGTGTCACACTGGGTACAGTATTCAGTGTAACACTCTGGGTACAGTATTTAGTGTAACACTGAATAGAGTATTCAGTGTAACACTCTGGATACAGTATTCATTATAACACTGGGTACATTATTCAGTGTAACACCCTGGGTACAGTATTCAGTGTAACACTGGGTACAGTATTCAGTGTAACACACTGGGTAGAGTATTCAATGTAACACTGGGTACAGTATTCAGTGTAATACTGCGTACAGTATTCAGTGCAACACTCTGGGTACAGTATTCAGTGTAACACTGGGTACAGTATTCAGTGTAACGCACTGGTTACAGTATTCAGAGAAACACTGGGTTCAGTATTCAGTGCAACACTCTGGGTACAGTATTCAGTGTAACACTGGGTACAATATTCATTGTAACACACTGGGTGCAGTATTCAGTGTAACACTGGGTACAATATTCAGTCTAACACACTGCTTACAGTATTCAGTGTAACACTGGTTACAGTATTCAGTGTAACACACTGGGTAGAGTATTCAGTGTAACACTGGGTACAGTATTCAGTGTAACACTGGGTAAAGTATTCAGTGAAACACTGGGTACAGTATTCAGTGTAACACTCGGTACATTATTCAGTGTAACACTGGGTGCAGTATTCAGTGTCACACTGGGTACAATATTCAGTGCAACACACTGGTTACAGTATTCAGTGTAACACTGGGTACAGTATTCCATGTAACACTGGATACAGTATTCAGTGCAAAACTGGGTGCAGTATTCAGTGTAACACACTGCGTACAGTATTCAGTGTAACACTGGGTACAATATTCAGTGTAGCACACTGGTAAGTGTATTCAGTGTAACACTGGGTACAGTATTCAGTGTAATACTGCGGACAGTATTCAGTGCAACACTCTGGGTACAGTATTCAGTGTAACACTGGGTACAGTATTCAGTGTAACACACTTGGTACAGTATTCAGTGTAACACTGGGTAGAGTATTCAGTGTAACACTGGGTACAGTATTCAGTGTGACATTGAGTACAGGATTCAGTGTAACACTGGGTACATTATTCAGTGTAACACACTGGGAACAGTATTGCGTGTAACACTGGGTAAAGTATTCAGTGTCACACTGGGTACAGTATTCAGTGTAACACTCTGGATACAGTATTCCATGTAGCACTCTTGGTACAGTATTCAGTGTAACACACTGGGTACAGTATTCAGTGTAACACACTGGTTACAGTATTCAGTGTAACACTGGGTACAGTATTCAGTGTAACCCTCTGGGTACAGTATTCAGTGTAACTATGTGTACAGTATTCAGTGTAACAGTGGGTACCCTATTCAGTGTAACACTGGGTACAGTATTCAGTGTGACACTGGGTACTGGATCGATCATTCAGTGTTACACTCTGGGTGCAGTATTCAGCGTAACACTCTGGGTACAGTATTCAGTGTTACACTCTGGGTGCAGTATTCAGTGTAACACACTGGGAACAGTATTGTGTGTAACACTGGGTACAGTATTCAGTGTCACACTGGGTACAGTATTCAGTGTAACACTCTGCGTACAGTATTCAATGTAACACTCTTGGTACAGTATTCAGTGTAACACACTGGGTACAGTATTCAGTGCAACACTGGGTACAGTATTCAGCGTAATACACTGGGTACAGTATTCAGTGTAACACTGGGTACAATATTCAGTATAACACTCTGGGTACAGTATTCATTGTAACACTGTGTACACTATTCAGTGTAACACTGGGTACAGTAAGCAGTGTAACACTCTGGGTATAGTAAGCAGTGTAACACTCTGGGTATAGTATTCAGTGTAACACTGGGTACAGTAAGCAGTGTAACACTCTGGGTATAGTATTCAGTGTAACACTGGGTACAGTATTCAGTGTAACACTGGGTACAGTATTCAGTGTAACACTGGGTACCCTATTCAGTGTAACACTGGGTACAGTATTCAGTGTAACACTCGGTATAGTATTCACTGTAACACTCTGGATACAGTATTCAGTGTAACACTGGGTACAGTATTCAGTGTAACACACTGGGGACAGTATTCAGTGTAACACAGGGTACAGTATTCAGTGTAACACACTGGGTACAGTATTCAGTGTAACACTGCGTACAGTATTCAGTGTAACACACTGGGTACAGTATTCAGTGCAATACTGGGTGCAGTATTCAGTGTAACACTGGGTACAGTATTCACTGTAACACTATGGATACAGTATTCAGTGTCACACCCTGGGTACAGTATTCAGTGCAACAATGTGTACTGTATTCAGTGTAACACACTGGTACAGGATTCAGTGTAACACTCTGGGTACAGTATTCAGTGCAACACTGGGTACAGTATTCAGTGTAAAACTCTGGGTAGAGTATTCAGTTTAAAACTGGGTGCAGTATTCAGTGTAACACTCGTTACAGTATTCAGTGTAACACTGGGTAGAGTATTCAGTGCAACGCTGGGTACAGGATTCAGTGTAACACACTGGGTACAGTATTCAGTATAACACTGGGTACAGTATTCAGTGTAACACTGGGTACAGTATTCAGTTTAACACTCTGGATACAGTATTCAGTGTAACACTGGGTACAGTATTCAGTGTAACACTCTGGGTACAGTATTCAGTGTAACACTGGGTACAGTATTCAGTGTAACACTCTGGGTAGAGTATTCAGTTTAAAACTGGGTGCAGTATTCAGTGTAACACTCGTTACAGTATTCAGTGTAACACTGGGTAGAGTATTCAGTGTCACACTGGGTACAGTATTCAGTGTAACACTCTGGGTACAGTATTTAGTGTAACACTGAATAGAGTATTCAGTGTAACACTCTGGATACAGTATTCATTATAACACTGGGTACATTATTCAGTGTAACACCCTGGGTACAGTATTCAGTGTAACACTGGGTACAGTATTCAGTGTAACACACTGGGTAGAGTATTCAATGTAACACTGGGTACAGTATTCAGTGTAATACTGCGTACAGTATTCAGTGCAACACTCTGGGTACAGTATTCAGTGTAACACTGGGTACAGTATTCAGTGTAACGCACTGGTTACAGTATTCAGAGAAACACTGGGTTCAGTATTCAGTGCAACACTCTGGGTACAGTATTCAGTGTAACACTGGGTACAATATTCATTGTAACACACTGGGTGCAGTATTCAGTGTAACACTGGGTACAATATTCAGTCTAACACACTGCTTACAGTATTCAGTGTAACACTGGTTACAGTATTCAGTGTAACACACTGGGTAGAGTATTCAGTGTAACACTGGGTACAGTATTCAGTGTAACACTGGGTAAAGTATTCAGTGAAACACTGGGTACAGTATTCAGTGTAACACTCGGTACATTATTCAGTGTAACACTGGGTGCAGTATTCAGTGTCACACTGGGTACAATATTCAGTGCAACACACTGGTTACAGTATTCAGTGTAACACTGGGTACAGTATTCCATGTAACACTGGATACAGTATTCAGTGCAAAACTGGGTGCAGTATTCAGTGTAACACACTGCGTACAGTATTCAGTGTAACACTGGGTACAATATTCAGTGTAGCAAACTGGTAAGTGTATTCAGTGTAACACTGGGTACAGTATTCAGTGTAATACTGCGGACAGTATTCAGTGCAACACTCTGGGTACAGTATTCAGTGTAACACTGGGTACAGTATTCAGTGTAACACACTTGGTACAGTATTCAGTGTAACACTGGGTAGAGTATTCAGTGTAACACTGGGTACAGTATTCAGTGTGACATTGAGTACAGGATTCAGTGTAACACTGGGTACATTATTCAGTGTAACACACTGGGAACAGTATTGCGTGTAACACTGGGTAAAGTATTCAGTGTCACACTGGGTACAGTATTCAGTGTAACACTCTGGATACAGTATTCCATGTAGCACTCTTGGTACAGTATTCAGTGTAACACACTGGGTACAGTATTCAGTGTAACACACTGGTTACAGTATTCAGTGTAACACTGGGTACAGTATTCAGTGTAACCCTCTGGGTACAGTATTCAGTGTAACTATGTGTACAGTATTCAGTGTAACAGTGGGTACCCTATTCAGTGTAACACTGGGTACAGTATTCAGTGTGACACTGGGTACTGGATCGATCATTCAGTGTTACACTCTGGGTGCAGTATTCAGCGTAACACTCTGGGTACAGTATTCAGTGTTACACTCTGGGTGCAGTATTCAGTGTAACACACTGGGAACAGTATTGTGTGTAACACTGGGTACAGTATTCAGTGTCACACTGGGTACAGTATTCAGTGTAACACTCTGGGTACAGTATTCAATGTAACACTCTTGGTACAGTATTCAGTGTAACACACTGGGTACAGTATTCAGTGCAACTCTGGGTACAGTATTCAGTGTAACACTCTGGGAACATTATTCAGTGCAATACTGGGTACAGTATTCAGCGTAATACACTGGGTACAGTATTCATTGTAACACTGTGTACACTATTCAGTGTAACACTGGGTACAGTAAGCAGTGTAACACTCTGGGTATAGTAAGCAGTGTAACACTCTGGGTATAGTATTCAGTGTAACACTGGGTACAGTAAGCAGTGTAACACTCTGGGTATAGTATTCAGTGTAACACTGGGTACAGTATTCAGTGTAACACTGGGTACAGTATTCAGTGTAACACTGGGTACATTATTAAGTGTTACACTCTGGGTACAGTATTCAGTGTAACACTGTGTACAGTATTCACTGTAACATACTGGGTACAATATTCAGTGTAACACTGGGTACAGCATTCAGTGTAACACACTGGTTCGAGTATTCAGTGTAACACTGGGTACAGTATTCAGTGTAACACTGGGTACAGTATTCAGTGTAACACTGGTACAGTATTCAGTGTAACACTCTGGGTACAGTATTCAGTGTAACACTGGTTACATGATTCAGTATAACACTGGGTACAGTATTCAGTGTAACACTGGGTACATTATTAAGTGTTACACTCTGGGTACAGTATTCAGTGTAACACTGGGTACAGTATTCAGGGTAACACACTGGGAAACAGTATTCAATGTAACACTGGGTACAATATTCAGTGTAACACTCTGGGTACAGTATTCAGTGTAACACTGAGTACAGTATTCAGTGTCACACTCTAGGTACAGTATTCAGTGTAACACTGGGTACAGTATTCAGTGTAACACTCTGGGTAGAGTATTGAGTGTAACACTGGTTACAGTATTCAGTGTAACACTGGGTACAATATTCAGTGTAACACTCTGGGTACAATATTCAGTGTAACTCTGGGTACAGTATTCAGTGTAACACTCTGCGTACAGTATTCAGTGTAACACTGGGTACATTATTCAGTGTAACACTCTGGGTACAGTATTCAGTGTAACAGTGGGTGCAGTATTCAGTGTAACACTGGGTACAGTATTCAGTGTAACACTGGGTACAGTATTGGATGTAACACTCTGGGTACAATATTCAGTGTAACACTCTGGGTACAGTATTCAGTGTAACACTGGGTACATTATTCAGTGTCACACACTAGGTACAGTATGCAGTGTAACACTGGGTACAGTATTCAGTGTAACACTGTGTACAGTATTCAGTGTAACACTCTTGGTACAGTATTTAGTGTAACACTGGGTACAGTATTCGTTGTAACACTGGGTACAGTATTCCGTGTAACACACTGGTACAGTATTCAGTGTAACACACTGGGTACATTATTCAGTGTAACTCTGGGTACATTATTCAGTGTAACACACTGGGTACAGTATTCAGTGTAATACTCTGGGTACAGTATTCAGTGTAACACTCTGGGTACAATATTCAGTGTAACACTGATTACAGTATTCAGTGTAACACTGGGTACAGTATTCAGTGTAACACTCTGGGTACATTATTCAGTGTAACACTGGGTACAGTATTCAGTGTAACACTGGGTGCAGTATTCAGTGTAACACACTGGGTACAGTATTCAGTGTAACACACTCGGTACAGTATTCAGTGTAACATTCTAGGTACAGTATTCAGTGTAACACTGGGTACAGTATTCAGTGTAACGCACGGGGTACAGTATTCAGTGTAACACACTGGGCACAGTATCCAGTGTAACACACCGGGTACAATATTCTGTGTAACTCTCTGGGTACAGTATTCAGTGTAACACTGGGCACAGTATTCAGTGTAACACTCTGGGTACAGTATTCAGTGTAACACTGGGTACATTAATCAGTGTAACAATGGGAACAGTCTTCACTGTAACACTATGGATACAGTATTCAGTGTAACACTGGGTGCAGTATTCATTGTAACACTGGGTGCAGTATTCAGTGCAACACTGGGTACAGTATTCAGAGTAACACACTGGGTACAGTTTTCAGTGTAACACTGGGTACAGGATTCAGTGTAACATAGGGTACAGTATTCAGTGTAACACTGGTTACAGTATTCAGTGTAACACTCTGGGTACAGTATTCAGTGTAACACTGCGGACAGTATCCAGTGTAACACTGGGTACAGTATTCAGTGTAACACTGGGTACAGTATTCAGTGCAACACTCGGTATAGTATTCACGGTAACACTCTCGATACAGTATTCAGTGTAACACTGGGTATAGTATTCAGTGTAACACACTGGGGACAGTATTCAGTGTAACACAGGGTACAGTATTCAGTGTAACACTCTGGGTACAGTATACAGTGTAACATACTGGGTACAGTATTCAGTGTAACACTGCATACAGTATTCAGTGTAACACACTGGGTACAGTATTCAGTGTAACACTGGGTACAGTATTCAGTGTAATACTGGGTACAGTATTCAGTGTAACACTGGGTACAGTATTCAGTGTCACACCCTGGGTACAGTATTCAGTGTAACAATGTGTACGGTATTCAGTGTAACACACTGGGTACAGGATTCAGTGTAACACTCTGGGTACAGTATTCAGTGTAACACTGGGTAAAGTATTCAGTGTAAATCTCTGGGTAGAGTATTCAGTTTAAAACTGGGTACAGTATTCAGTGTAACACTGGTTACAGTATTCAGTGTAACACTGGGTAGAGTATTCAGTGCAACACTGGGTACATGATTCAGTGTAACACACTGGGTACAGTATTCAGTATAACACTGGGTACAGTATTCAGTGTAACACTGGGTACAGTATTCAGTTTAACACTCTGGATACAGTATTCAGTGTAACACTGGGTACAGTATTCAGTGTAACACTCTGGGTACAGTATTCAGTGTAACACTGGGTACAGTATTCAGTGTAACACTCTGGGTACAGTATTTAGTGTAACACTGGATAGAGTATTCAGTGTAATACTCTAGGTACAATATTCAGTGTAACTCTGGGTACAGTATTCAGTGTAACACTGGGTACAGTATTGACTGTAACACTCTGGATACAGTATTCATTGTAACACTGGGTACATTATTCAGTGTAACACCCTGGGTACAGTATTCAGTGTAACATTGGGCACGTAATTCAGTGTAACACACTGGGTACAGTATTCAGTGTAACACTGGGTACAGTGTTCAGTGTAACACACTGGGTACAGTATTCTGTGTAACACACTAGGTACAGTATTCAGTGTAACACTGGGTACAGTATTCAGTGTAACACTCTCGGTACAGTATTCAGTGTAACACACTAGGTACCGTATTCAGTGTTATACTGGGGACAGTATTCAGTGTAACACACTGGGGACAGTATTCAGTGTAACACTGGGTACAATATTCAGTGTAACACTCTAGGTACAGTATTCAGTGTAACACTGGGTACAGTATTCAGTGTAACACTGGGTACAGGATTCAGTGTAACACTGGGTACAGTATTCAGTGTAACGCACTGGGTACAGTATTCAGTGTAACGCACTGGGTACAGTATTCAGTGTAACACACTGGGTACAGTATTCAGTGTAACACACCGGGTGCAATATTCAGTGTAACTCTCTGGGTAAGGTATTCAGTGTAACACTGTGGGTACAATATTCAGTGTAACACTGCGTACATTAATCGGTGCAACACTGGGTACAATATTCACTGCAACACTATGGATATGTTATTCAGTGTAACACTGGGTGCAGTATTCAGTGTAACACTGGGTACAGTATTCAGTGTAACACTGGTACAGTATTCAGTGTAACACTCTGGGTACAGTATTCAGTGTAACACTGGTTACATGATTCAGTATAACACTGGGTACAGTATTCAGTGTAACACACTGATTAGAGTATTCAGTGTAACACTGGGTACAGTATTCAGTGTAACACTGGGTACAGTATTCAGTGTAACACTCGGTATAGTATTCACTGTAACACTCTGGATACAGTATTCAGTGTAACACTGGGTACAGTATTCAGTGTAACACACTGGGGACAGTATTCAGTGTAACACAGGGTACAGTATTCAGTGTAACACACTGGGTACAGTATTCAGTGTAACACTGCGTACAGTATTCAGTGTAACACACTGGGTACAGTATTCAGTGCAATACTGGGTGCAGTATTCAGTGTAACACTGGGTACAGTATTCACTGTAACACTATGGATACAGTATTCAGTGTCACACCCTGGGTACAGTATTCAGTGCAACAATGTGTACTGTATTCAGTGTAACACACTGGTACAGGATTCAGTGTAACACTCTGGGTACAGTATTCAGTGCAACACTGGGTACAGTATTCAGTGTAAAACTCTGGGTAGAGTATTCAGTTTAAAACTGGGTGCAGTATTCAGTGTAACACTCGTTACAGTATTCAGTGTAACACTGGGTAGAGTATTCAGTGCAACGCTGGGTACAGGATTCAGTGTAACACACTGGGTACAGTATTCAGTATAACACTGGGTACAGTATTCAGTGTAACACTGGGTACAGTATTCAGTTTAACACTCTGGATACAGTATTCAGTGTAACACTGGGTACAGTATTCAGTGTAACACTCTGGGTACAGTATTCAGTGTAACACTGGGTACAGTATTCAGTGTAACACTCTGGGTAGAGTATTCAGTATAACACTGGGTGCAGTATTCAGTGTAACACTCGTTACAGTATTCAGTGTAACACTCTGGATACAGTATTCAGTGTCACACTGGGTACAGTATTCAGTGTAACACTCTGGGTACAGTATTTAGTGTAACACTGAATAGAGTATTCAGTGTAACACTCTGGATACAGTATTCATTATAACACTGGGTACATTATTCAGTGTAACACCCTGGGTACAGTATTCAGTGTAACACTGGGTACAGTATTCAGTGTAACACACTGGGTAGAGTATTCAATGTAACACTGGGTACAGTATTCAGTGTAATACTGCGTACAGTATTCAGTGCAACACTCTGGGTACAGTATTCAGTGTAACACTGGGTACAGTATTCAGTGTAACGCACTGGTTACAGTATTCAGAGAAACACTGGGTTCAGTATTCAGTGCAACACTCTGGGTACAGTATTCAGTGTAACACTGGGTACAATATTCATTGTAACACACTGGGTGCAGTATTCAGTGTAACACTGGGTACAATATTCAGTCTAACACACTGCTTACAGTATTCAGTGTAACACTGGTTACAGTATTCAGTGTAACACACTGGGTAGAGTATTCAGTGTAACACTGGGTACAGTATTCAGTGTAACACTGGGTAAAGTATTCAGTGAAACACTGGGTACAGTATTCAGTGTAACACTCGGTACATTATTCAGTGTAACACTGGGTGCAGTATTCAGTGTCACACTGGGTACAATATTCAGTGCAACACACTGGTTACAGTATTCAGTGTAACACTGGGTACAGTATTCCATGTAACACTGGATACAGTATTCAGTGCAAAACTGGGTGCAGTATTCAGTGTAACACACTGCGTACAGTATTCAGTGTAACACTGGGTACAATATTCAGTGTAGCACACTGGTAAGTGTATTCAGTGTAACACTGGGTACAGTATTCAGTGTAATACTGCGGACAGTATTCAGTGCAACACTCTGGGTACAGTATTCAGTGTAACACTGGGTACAGTATTCAGTGTAACACACTTGGTACAGTATTCAGTGTAACACTGGGTAGAGTATTCAGTGTAACACTGGGTACAGTATTCAGTGTGACATTGAGTACAGGATTCAGTGTAACACTGGGTACATTATTCAGTGTAACACACTGGGAACAGTATTGCGTGTAACACTGGGTAAAGTATTCAGTGTCACACTGGGTACAGTATTCAGTGTAACACTCTGGATACAGTATTCCATGTAGCACTCTTGGTACAGTATTCAGTGTAACACACTGGGTACAGTATTCAGTGTAACACACTGGTTACAGTATTCAGTGTAACACTGGGTACAGTATTCAGTGTAACCCTCTGGGTACAGTATTCAGTGTAACTATGTGTACAGTATTCAGTGTAACAGTGGGTACCCTATTCAGTGTAACACTGGGTACAGTATTCAGTGTGACACTGGGTACTGGATCGATCATTCAGTGTTACACTCTGGGTGCAGTATTCAGCGTAACACTCTGGGTACAGTATTCAGTGTTACACTCTGGGTGCAGTATTCAGTGTAACACACTGGGAACAGTATTGTGTGTAACACTGGGTACAGTATTCAGTGTCACACTGGGTACAGTATTCAGTGTAACACTCTGCGTACAGTATTCAATGTAACACTCTTGGTACAGTATTCAGTGTAACACACTGGGTACAGTATTCAGTGCAACTCTGGGTACAGTATTCAGTGTAACACTCTGGGAACATTATTCAGTGCAATACTGGGTACAGTATTCAGCGTAATACACTGGGTACAGTATTCAGTGTAACACTGGGTACAATATTCAGTATAACACTCTGGGTACAGTATTCATTGTAACACTGTGTACACTATTCAGTGTAACACTGGGTACAGTAAGCAGTGTAACACTCTGGGTATAGTAAGCAGTGTAACACTCTGGGTATAGTATTCAGTGTAACACTGGGTACAGTAAGCAGTGTAACACTCTGGGTATAGTATTCAGTGTAACACTGGGTACAGTATTCAGTGTAACACTGGGTACAGTATTCAGTGTAACACTGGGTACCCTATTCAGTGTAACACTGGGTACAGTATTCAGTGTAACACTCGGTATAGTATTCACTGTAACACTCTGGATACAGTATTCAGTGTAACACTGGGTACAGTATTCAGTGTAACACACTGGGGACAGTATTCAGTGTAACACAGGGTACAGTATTCAGTGTAACACACTGGGTACAGTATTCAGTGTAACACTGCGTACAGTATTCAGTGTAACACACTGGGTACAGTATTCAGTGCAATACTGGGTGCAGTATTCAGTGTAACACTGGGTACAGTATTCACTGTAACACTATGGATACAGTATTCAGTGTCACACCCTGGGTACAGTATTCAGTGCAACAATGTGTACTGTATTCAGTGTAACACACTGGTACAGGATTCAGTGTAACACTCTGGGTACAGTATTCAGTGCAACACTGGGTACAGTATTCAGTGTAAAACTCTGGGTAGAGTATTCAGTTTAAAACTGGGTGCAGTATTCAGTGTAACACTCGTTACAGTATTCAGTGTAACACTGGGTAGAGTATTCAGTGCAACGCTGGGTACAGGATTCAGTGTAACACACTGGGTACAGTATTCAGTATAACACTGGGTACAGTATTCAGTGTAACACTGGGTACAGTATTCAGTTTAACACTCTGGATACAGTATTCAGTGTAACACTGGGTACAGTATTCAGTGTAACACTCTGGGTACAGTATTCAGTGTAACACTGGGTACAGTATTCAGTGTAACACTCTGGGTAGAGTATTCAGTTTAAAACTGGGTGCAGTATTCAGTGTAACACTCGTTACAGTATTCAGTGTAACACTGGGTAGAGTATTCAGTGTCACACTGGGTACAGTATTCAGTGTAACACTCTGGGTACAGTATTTAGTGTAACACTGAATAGAGTATTCAGTGTAACACTCTGGATACAGTATTCATTATAACACTGGGTACATTATTCAGTGTAACACCCTGGGTACAGTATTCAGTGTAACACTGGGTACAGTATTCAGTGTAACACACTGGGTAGAGTATTCAATGTAACACTGGGTACAGTATTCAGTGTAATACTGCGTACAGTATTCAGTGCAACACTCTGGGTACAGTATTCAGTGTAACACTGGGTACAGTATTCAGTGTAACGCACTGGTTACAGTATTCAGAGAAACACTGGGTTCAGTATTCAGTGCAACACTCTGGGTACAGTATTCAGTGTAACACTGGGTACAATATTCATTGTAACACACTGGGTGCAGTATTCAGTGTAACACTGGGTACAATATTCAGTCTAACACACTGCTTACAGTATTCAGTGTAACACTGGTTACAGTATTCAGTGTAACACACTGGGTAGAGTATTCAGTGTAACACTGGGTACAGTATTCAGTGTAACACTGGGTAAAGTATTCAGTGAAACACTGGGTACAGTATTCAGTGTAACACTCGGTACATTATTCAGTGTAACACTGGGTGCAGTATTCAGTGTCACACTGGGTACAATATTCAGTGCAACACACTGGTTACAGTATTCAGTGTAACACTGGGTACAGTATTCCATGTAACACTGGATACAGTATTCAGTGCAAAACTGGGTGCAGTATTCAGTGTAACACACTGCGTACAGTATTCAGTGTAACACTGGGTACAATATTCAGTGTAGCAAACTGGTAAGTGTATTCAGTGTAACACTGGGTACAGTATTCAGTGTAATACTGCGGACAGTATTCAGTGCAACACTCTGGGTACAGTATTCAGTGTAACACTGGGTACAGTATTCAGTGTAACACACTTGGTACAGTATTCAGTGTAACACTGGGTAGAGTATTCAGTGTAACACTGGGTACAGTATTCAGTGTGACATTGAGTACAGGATTCAGTGTAACACTGGGTACATTATTCAGTGTAACACACTGGGAACAGTATTGCGTGTAACACTGGGTAAAGTATTCAGTGTCACACTGGGTACAGTATTCAGTGTAACACTCTGGATACAGTATTCCATGTAGCACTCTTGGTACAGTATTCAGTGTAACACACTGGGTACAGTATTCAGTGTAACACACTGGTTACAGTATTCAGTGTAACACTGGGTACAGTATTCAGTGTAACCCTCTGGGTACAGTATTCAGTGTAACTATGTGTACAGTATTCAGTGTAACAGTGGGTACCCTATTCAGTGTAACACTGGGTACAGTATTCAGTGTGACACTGGGTACTGGATCGATCATTCAGTGTTACACTCTGGGTGCAGTATTCAGCGTAACACTCTGGGTACAGTATTCAGTGTTACACTCTGGGTGCAGTATTCAGTGTAACACACTGGGAACAGTATTGTGTGTAACACTGGGTACAGTATTCAGTGTCACACTGGGTACAGTATTCAGTGTAACACTCTGGGTACAGTATTCAATGTAACACTCTTGGTACAGTATTCAGTGTAACACACTGGGTACAGTATTCAGTGCAACTCTGGGTACAGTATTCAGTGTAACACTCTGGGAACATTATTCAGTGCAATACTGGGTACAGTATTCAGCGTAATACACTGGGTACAGTATTCATTGTAACACTGTGTACACTATTCAGTGTAACACTGGGTACAGTAAGCAGTGTAACACTCTGGGTATAGTAAGCAGTGTAACACTCTGGGTATAGTATTCAGTGTAACACTGGGTACAGTAAGCAGTGTAACACTCTGGGTATAGTATTCAGTGTAACACTGGGTACAGTATTCAGTGTAACACTGGGTACAGTATTCAGTGTAACACTGGGTACATTATTAAGTGTTACACTCTGGGTACAGTATTCAATGTAACACTGTGTACAGTATTCACTGTAACATACTGGGTACAATATTCAGTGTAACACTGGGTACAGCATTCAGTGTAACACACTGGTTCGAGTATTCAGTGTAACACTGGGTACAGTATTCAGTGTAACACTGGGTACAGTATTCAGTGTAACACTGGTACAGTATTCAGTGTAACACTCTGGGTACAGTATTCAGTGTAACACTGGTTACATGATTCAGTATAACACTGGGTACAGTATTCAGTGTAACACTGGGTACATTATTAAGTGTTACACTCTGGGTACAGTATTCAGTGTAACACTGGGTACAGTATTCAGGGTAACACACTGGGAAACAGTATTCAATGTAACACTGGGTACAATATTCAGTGTAACACTCTGGGTACAGTATTCAGTGTAACACTGAGTACAGTATTCAGTGTCACACTCTAGGTACAGTATTCAGTGTAACACTGGGTACAGTATTCAGTGTAACACTCTGGGTAGAGTATTGAGTGTAACACTGGTTACAGTATTCAGTGTAACACTGGGTACAATATTCAGTGTAACACTCTGGGTACAATATTCAGTGTAACTCTGGGTACAGTATTCAGTGTAACACTCTGCGTACAGTATTCAGTGTAACACTGGGTACATTATTCAGTGTAACACTCTGGGTACAGTATTCAGTGTAACAGTGGGTGCAGTATTCAGTGTAACACTGGGTACAGTATTCAGTGTAACACTGGGTACAGTATTGGATGTAACACTCTGGGTACAATATTCAGTGTAACACTCTGGGTACAGTATTCAGTGTAACACTGGGTACATTATTCAGTGTCACACACTAGGTACAGTATGCAGTGTAACACTGGGTACAGTATTCAGTGTAACACTGTGTACAGTATTCAGTGTAACACTCTTGGTACAGTATTTAGTGTAACACTGGGTACAGTATTCGTTGTAACACTGGGTACAGTATTCCGTGTAACACACTGGTACAGTATTCAGTGTAACACACTGGGTACATTATTCAGTGTAACTCTGGGTACATTATTCAGTGTAACACACTGGGTACAGTATTCAGTGTAATACTCTGGGTACAGTATTCAGTGTAACACTCTGGGTACAATATTCAGTGTAACACTGATTACAGTATTCAGTGTAACACTGGGTACAGTATTCAGTGTAACACTCTGGGTACATTATTCAGTGTAACACTGGGTACAGTATTCAGTGTAACACTGGGTGCAGTATTCAGTGTAACACACTGGGTACAGTATTCAGTGTAACACACTCGGTACAGTATTCAGTGTAACATTCTAGGTACAGTATTCAGTGTAACACTGGGTACAGTATTCAGTGTAACGCACGGGGTACAGTATTCAGTGTAACACACTGGGCACAGTATCCAGTGTAACACACCGGGTACAATATTCTGTGTAACTCTCTGGGTACAGTATTCAGTGTAACACTGGGCACAGTATTCAGTGTAACACTCTGGGTACAGTATTCAGTGTAACACTGGGTACATTAATCAGTGTAACAATGGGAACAGTCTTCACTGTAACACTATGGATACAGTATTCAGTGTAACACTGGGTGCAGTATTCATTGTAACACTGGGTGCAGTATTCAGTGCAACACTGGGTACAGTATTCAGAGTAACACACTGGGTACAGTTTTCAGTGTAACACTGGGTACAGGATTCAGTGTAACATAGGGTACAGTATTCAGTGTAACACTGGTTACAGTATTCAGTGTAACACTCTGGGTACAGTATTCAGTGTAACACTGCGGACAGTATCCAGTGTAACACTGGGTACAGTATTCAGTGTAACACTGGGTACAGTATTCAGTGCAACACTCGGTATAGTATTCACGGTAACACTCTCGATACAGTATTCAGTGTAACACTGGGTATAGTATTCAGTGTAACACACTGGGGACAGTATTCAGTGTAACACAGGGTACAGTATTCAGTGTAACACTCTGGGTACAGTATACAGTGTAACATACTGGGTACAGTATTCAGTGTAACACTGCATACAGTATTCAGTGTAACACACTGGGTACAGTATTCAGTGTAACACTGGGTACAGTATTCAGTGTAATACTGGGTACAGTATTCAGTGTAACACTGGGTACAGTATTCAGTGTCACACCCTGGGTACAGTATTCAGTGTAACAATGTGTACGGTATTCAGTGTAACACACTGGGTACAGGATTCAGTGTAACACTCTGGGTACAGTATTCAGTGTAACACTGGGTAAAGTATTCAGTGTAAATCTCTGGGTAGAGTATTCAGTTTAAAACTGGGTACAGTATTCAGTGTAACACTGGTTACAGTATTCAGTGTAACACTGGGTAGAGTATTCAGTGCAACACTGGGTACATGATTCAGTGTAACACACTGGGTACAGTATTCAGTATAACACTGGGTACAGTATTCAGTGTAACACTGGGTACAGTATTCAGTTTAACACTCTGGATACAGTATTCAGTGTAACACTGGGTACAGTATTCAGTGTAACACTCTGGGTACAGTATTCAGTGTAACACTGGGTACAGTATTCAGTGTAACACTCTGGGTACAGTATTTAGTGTAACACTGGATAGAGTATTCAGTGTAATACTCTAGGTACAATATTCAGTGTAACTCTGGGTACAGTATTCAGTGTAACACTGGGTACAGTATTGACTGTAACACTCTGGATACAGTATTCATTGTAACACTGGGTACATTATTCAGTGTAACACCCTGGGTACAGTATTCAGTGTAACATTGGGCACGTAATTCAGTGTAACACACTGGGTACAGTATTCAGTGTAACACTGGGTACAGTGTTCAGTGTAACACACTGGGTACAGTATTCTGTGTAACACACTAGGTACAGTATTCAGTGTAACACTGGGTACAGTATTCAGTGTAACACTCTCGGTACAGTATTCAGTGTAACACACTAGGTACCGTATTCAGTGTTATACTGGGGACAGTATTCAGTGTAACACACTGGGGACAGTATTCAGTGTAACACTGGGTACAATATTCAGTGTAACACTCTAGGTACAGTATTCAGTGTAACACTGGGTACAGTATTCAGTGTAACACTGGGTACAGGATTCAGTGTAACACTGGGTACAGTATTCAGTGTAACGCACTGGGTACAGTATTCAGTGTAACGCACTGGGTACAGTATTCAGTGTAACACACTGGGTACAGTATTCAGTGTAACACACCGGGTGCAATATTCAGTGTAACTCTCTGGGTAAGGTATTCAGTGTAACACTGTGGGTACAATATTCAGTGTAACACTGCGTACATTAATCGGTGCAACACTGGGTACAATATTCACTGCAACACTATGGATATGTTATTCAGTGTAACACTGGGTGCAGTATTCAGTGTAACACTGGGTACAGTATTCAGTGTAACACTGGTACAGTATTCAGTGTAACACTCTGGGTACAGTATTCAGTGTAACACTGGTTACATGATTCAGTATAACACTGGGTACAGTATTCAGTGTAACACACTGATTAGAGTATTCAGTGTAACACTGGGTACAGTATTCAGTGTAACACTGGGTACAGTATTCAGTGTAACACTCGGTATAGTATTCACTGTAACACTCTGGATACAGTATTCAGTGTAACACTGGGTACAGTATTCAGTGTAACACACTGGGGACAGTATTCAGTGTAACACAGGGTACAGTATTCAGTGTAACACACTGGGTACAGTATTCAGTGTAACACTGCGTACAGTATTCAGTGTAACACACTGGGTACAGTATTCAGTGCAATACTGGGTGCAGTATTCAGTGTAACACTGGGTACAGTATTCACTGTAACACTATGGATACAGTATTCAGTGTCACACCCTGGGTACAGTATTCAGTGCAACAATGTGTACTGTATTCAGTGTAACACACTGGTACAGGATTCAGTGTAACACTCTGGGTACAGTATTCAGTGCAACACTGGGTACAGTATTCAGTGTAAAACTCTGGGTAGAGTATTCAGTTTAAAACTGGGTGCAGTATTCAGTGTAACACTCGTTACAGTATTCAGTGTAACACTGGGTAGAGTATTCAGTGCAACGCTGGGTACAGGATTCAGTGTAACACACTGGGTACAGTATTCAGTATAACACTGGGTACAGTATTCAGTGTAACACTGGGTACAGTATTCAGTTTAACACTCTGGATACAGTATTCAGTGTAACACTGGGTACAGTATTCAGTGTAACACTCTGGGTACAGTATTCAGTGTAACACTGGGTACAGTATTCAGTGTAACACTCTGGGTAGAGTATTCAGTTTAAAACTGGGTGCAGTATTCAGTGTAACACTCGTTACAGTATTCAGTGTAACACTGGGTAGAGTATTCAGTGTCACACTGGGTACAGTATTCAGTGTAACACTCTGGGTACAGTATTTAGTGTAACACTGAATAGAGTATTCAGTGTAACACTCTGGATACAGTATTCATTATAACACTGGGTACATTATTCAGTGTAACACCCTGGGTACAGTATTCAGTGTAACACTGGGTACAGTATTCAGTGTAACACACTGGGTAGAGTATTCAATGTAACACTGGGTACAGTATTCAGTGTAATACTGCGTACAGTATTCAGTGCAACACTCTGGGTACAGTATTCAGTGTAACACTGGGTACAGTATTCAGTGTAACGCACTGGTTACAGTATTCAGAGAAACACTGGGTTCAGTATTCAGTGCAACACTCTGGGTACAGTATTCAGTGTAACACTGGGTACAATATTCATTGTAACACACTGGGTGCAGTATTCAGTGTAACACTGGGTACAATATTCAGTCTAACACACTGCTTACAGTATTCAGTGTAACACTGGTTACAGTATTCAGTGTAACACACTGGGTAGAGTATTCAGTGTAACACTGGGTACAGTATTCAGTGTAACACTGGGTAAAGTATTCAGTGAAACACTGGGTACAGTATTCAGTGTAACACTCGGTACATTATTCAGTGTAACACTGGGTGCAGTATTCAGTGTCACACTGGGTACAATATTCAGTGCAACACACTGGTTACAGTATTCAGTGTAACACTGGGTACAGTATTCCATGTAACACTGGATACAGTATTCAGTGCAAAACTGGGTGCAGTATTCAGTGTAACACACTGCGTACAGTATTCAGTGTAACACTGGGTACAATATTCAGTGTAGCACACTGGTAAGTGTATTCAGTGTAACACTGGGTACAGTATTCAGTGTAATACTGCGGACAGTATTCAGTGCAACACTCTGGGTACAGTATTCAGTGTAACACTGGGTACAGTATTCAGTGTAACACACTTGGTACAGTATTCAGTGTAACACTGGGTAGAGTATTCAGTGTAACACTGGGTACAGTATTCAGTGTGACATTGAGTACAGGATTCAGTGTAACACTGGGTACATTATTCAGTGTAACACACTGGGAACAGTATTGCGTGTAACACTGGGTAAAGTATTCAGTGTCACACTGGGTACAGTATTCAGTGTAACACTCTGGATACAGTATTCCATGTAGCACTCTTGGTACAGTATTCAGTGTAACACACTGGGTACAGTATTCAGTGTAACACACTGGTTACAGTATTCAGTGTAACACTGGGTACAGTATTCAGTGTAACCCTCTGGGTACAGTATTCAGTGTAACTATGTGTACAGTATTCAGTGTAACAGTGGGTACCCTATTCAGTGTAACACTGGGTACAGTATTCAGTGTGACACTGGGTACTGGATCGATCATTCAGTGTTACACTCTGGGTGCAGTATTCAGCGTAACACTCTGGGTACAGTATTCAGTGTTACACTCTGGGTGCAGTATTCAGTGTAACACACTGGGAACAGTATTGTGTGTAACACTGGGTACAGTATTCAGTGTCACACTGGGTACAGTATTCAGTGTAACACTCTGGGTACAGTATTCAATGTAACACTCTTGGTACAGTATTCAGTGTAACACACTGGGTACAGTATTCAGTGCAACTCTGGGTACAGTATTCAGTGTAACACTCTGGGAACATTATTCAGTGCAATACTGGGTACAGTATTCAACGTAATACACTGGGTACAGTATTCAGTGTAACACTGGGTACAATATTCAGTATAACACTCTGGGTACAGTATTCATTGTAACACTGTGTACACTATTCAGTGTAACACTGGGTACAGTAAGCAGTGTAACACTCTGGGTATAGTAAGCAGTGTAACACTCTGGGTATAGTATTCAGTGTAACACTGGGTACAGTAAGCAGTGTAACACTCTGGGTATAGTATTCAGTGTAACACTGGGTACAGTATTCAGTGTAACACTGGGTACAGTATTCAGTGTAACAGTGGGTACCCTATTCAGTGTAACACTGGGTACAGTATTCAGTGTGACACTGAGTACAGGATTCAGTGTAACACTCAGTAGAGTATTCAGTGTAACACTGGGTAGAGTATTCAGTGGTACACTCTGGGTACAGTATTCAGTGTAACACTGGGTACATTATTCAGTGTAACACACTGGGAACAGTATTGCGTGTAACACTGGGTAAAGTATTCAGTGTAACACTGGGTACAGTATTCAGTGTGACACTGGGTACAGGATTCAGTGTAACACTCGGTACAGTATTCAGTGTAACACTGGGTAGAGTATTCAGTGTTACACTCTGGGTACAGTATTCAGTGTAACACTGGGTACAGTATTCAGTGTAACACACTGGGAGCAGTATTGTGTGTAACACTGGGTACAGTATTCAGTGTCACACTGAGTACAGTATTCAGTGTAACACACTGGTTGCAGTATTCAGTGTAACACTCTGGGTACAATATTCAGTGTAACACACTGGTTACAGTATTCAGTGTAACACTCTGCGTGCAGTATTCAGTGCAACACCGGGTACAGTATTCAGTGTAACACTGGGTACAGGATTCAGTGTAACACTCGGTACAGTATTCAGTGTAACACTGGGTAGAGTATTCAGTGTTACACTCTGGGTACAGTATTCAGTGTAACACTGGGTACATTATTCAGTGTAACACACTGGGAACAGTATTGCGTGTAACACTGGATAAAGTATTCAGTGTCACACTGGGTACAGTATTCAGTGTAACCCTCTGGGTACAGTATTCAGTGTAACTATGTGTACAGTATTCAGTGTAACAGTGGGTACCCTATTCAGTGTAACACTGGGTACAGTATTCAGTGTGACACTGGGTACAGCAGTCAGTGTAACACTCGGTACAGTATTCAGTGTAACACTGGATCGATCATTCAGTGTTACACTCTGGGTGCAGTATTCAGCGTAACACTCTGGGTACAGTATTCAGTGTTACACTCTGGGTACAGTATTCAGTGTAACACACTGGGAACAGTATTGTGTGTAACACTGGGTACAGTATTCAGTGTCACACTGGGTACAGTATTCAGTGTAACACTCTGGGTACAGTATTCAATGTAACACTCTTGGTACAGTATTCAGTATAACACACTGGGTACAGTATTCAGTGCAACTCTGGGTACAGTATTCAGTGTAACACTCTGGGAACATTATTCAGTGCAACACTGGGTACAGTATTCAGCGTAATACACTGGGTACAGTATTCAGTGTAACACTGGGTACAGTATTCAGTGTAACACTGGGTACAATATTCAGTATAACACTCTGGGTACAGTATTCATTGTAACACTGTGTACACTATTCAGTGTAACACTGGGTACAGTAAGCAGTGTAACACTCTGGGTATAGTAAGCAGTGTAACACTCTGGGTATAGTATTCAGTGTAACACTGGGTACAGTAAGCAGTGTAACACTCTGGGTATAGTATTCAGTGTAACACCGGGTACAGTATTCAGTGTAACACTGGGTACAGTATTCAGTGTAACAGTGGGTACCCTATTCAGTGTAACACTGGGTACAGTATTCAGTGTGACACTGAGTACAGGATTCAGTGTAACACTCGGTACAGTATTCAGTGTAACACTGGGTAGAGTATTCAGTGGTACACTCTGGGTACAGTATTCAGTGTAACACTGGGTACATTATTCAGTGTAACACACTGGGAACAGTATTGCGTGTAACACTGGGTAAAGTATTCAGTGTCACACTGGGTACAGTATTCAGTGTAACACTCTGGATACAGTATTCAATGTAGCACTCTTGGTACAGTATTCAGTGTAACACACTGGGTACAGTATTCAGTGTAACACACTGGGAACAGTATTGTGTGTAATACTGGGTACAGTATTCAGTGTCACACTGAGTACAGTATTCAGTGTAACACACTGGTTGCAGTATTCAGTGTAACACTCTGGGTACAGTATTCAGTGTAACACACTGGTTACAGTATTCAGTGTAACATTCTGGGTACAGTATTCAGTGCAACACCGGGTACAGTATTCAGTGTAACACTGGGTACAGTAATCAGTGTACACTGGGTACACTAATCAGTGTAACACTGGGTACATTATTCAGTGTTACACTCTGGGTACAGTATTCAGTATAACACTGGGCACAGTATTCAGTGTTACACTCTGGGTACAGTATTCTGTGTAACTCTGGGTTCAGTATTCAGTGTAACATTGGGTACAATATTCAGTGTAACACTCTGGGTACAGTATTCAGTGTAACACACTGGTTACAGTATTCAATGTAGCACTCTTGGTACAGTATTCAGTGTAACACACTGGGTACAGTATTCAGTGTAACACACTGGTTACAGTATTCAGTGTAACACTCCGGGTACAGTATTTAGTGCAACACTGGGTACAGTATTCAGTGTAACACTGGGTACAGTATTCAGTGTACACTGGGTACACTAATCAGTGTAACACAGGGTACATTATTCAGTGCTACACTCTGGGTACAGTATTCAGTGTAACACTCTGGGTACAATATTCAGTGTAACATACTGGGTACAGTATTCATTGTAACACTGGATTCTGGATTCAGTGTAACACTGGGTACAATATTTAGTGTAACAAACTGGGTACAGTATTCAGTGTAACTCTGAGTACAATATTCAGTGTAACACACTGGGTACAGTATTCAGTGTAACACTCTGGGTACAATATTCAGTGTAAAATACTGGGCACAGTATTCAGTGTAACACTGTTACAGTATTCAGTGTAACACACTGGGTTCAGTGTTCAGTGTAACACTGGGTACAGTATTCAGTGTAACAATGTATAGTATTCAGTGTAACACACTGGGTACAGAATTCAGTGTAACACTGTGTACAATATTCACTGTAACACTGGGTACAGTATTCAGTGTAACACTCTGGGTGCAGTATTCAGTGTAACCCACTGGGTACAGTATTCAGTGCAACACTGGGTACAATATTCAGTATTACACTCTGGGTACAGGATTCAGTGTAACACTGGGTACAGTATTCAGTGTAACACTGGGTACAGTATTCAGTGTAACAGCGGGTACCCTATTCAGTGTAACACTGGGTACAGTATTCAGTGTGGCACTGCGTACTGGATTCAGTTTAACACTCGGTACAGTATTCAGTGTAACACTGGGTAGAGTATTCAGTGTTACACTCTGGGTACAGTATTCAGTGTAACACTGGGTACATTATTCAGTGTAACACTGGGTACAGTATTCAGTGTAACACTCTGGATACAGTATTCAATGTAGCACTCTTGGTACAGTATTCAGTGTAACACACTGGGTACAGTATTCAGTGTAACACACTGGGAACAGTATTGTGTGTAACACTGGGTACAGTATTCAGTGTCACACTGAGTACAGTATTCAGTGTAACACACTGGTTGCAGTATTCAGTGTAACACTCTGGGTACAGTATTCAGTGTAACACACTGGTTACAGTATTCAGTGTAACATTCTGGGTACAGTATTCAGTGCAACACCGGGTACAGTATTCAGTGTAACACTGGGTACAGTAATCAGTGTACACTGGGTACACTAATCAGTGTAACACTGGGTACATTATTCAGTGTTACACTCTGGGTACAGTATTCAGTATAACACTGGGCACAGTATTCAGTGTTACACTCTGGGTACAGTATTCTGTGTAACTCTGGGTTCAGTATTCAGTGTAACATTGGGTACAATATTCAGTGTAACACTCTGGGTACAGTATTCAGTGTAACACACTGGTTACAGTATTCAATGTAGCACTCTTGGTACAGTATTCAGTGTAACACACTGGGTACAGTATTCAGTGTAACACACTGGTTACAGTATTCAGTGTAACACTCCGGGTACAGTATTTAGTGCAACACTGGGTACAGTATTCAGTGTAACACTGGGTACAGTATTCAGTGTACACTGGGTACACTAATCAGTGTAACACAGGGTACATTATTCAGTGCTACACTCTGGGTAAAGTATTCAGTGTCACACTGGGTACAGTATTCAGTGTAACACTCTGGATACAGTATTCAATGTAGCACTCTTGGTACAGTATTCAGTGTAACACACTGGGTACAGTATTCAGTGTAACACACTGGGAACAGTATTGTGTGTAATACTGGGTACAGTATTCAGTGTCACACTGAGTACAGTATTCAGTGTAACACACTGGTTGCAGTATTCAGTGTAACACTCTGGGTACAGTATTCAGTGTAACACACTGGTTACAGTATTCAGTGTAACATTCTGGGTACAGTATTCAGTGCAACACCGGGTACAGTATTCAGTGTAACACTGGGTACAGTAATCAGTGTACACTGGGTACACTAATCAGTGTAACACTGGGTACATTATTCAGTGTTACACTCTGGGTACAGTATTCAGTATAACACTGGGCACAGTATTCAGTGTTACACTCTGGGTACAGTATTCTGTGTAACTCTGGGTTCAGTATTCAGTGTAACATTGGGTACAATATTCAGTGTAACACTCTGGGTACAGTATTCAGTGTAACACACTGGTTACAGTATTCAATGTAGCACTCTTGGTACAGTATTCAGTGTAACACACTGGGTACAGTATTCAGTGTAACACACTGGTTACAGTATTCAGTGTAACACTCCGGGTACAGTATTTAGTGCAACACTGGGTACAGTATTCAGTGTAACACTGGGTACAGTATTCAGTGTACACTGGGTACACTAATCAGTGTAACACAGGGTACATTATTCAGTGCTACACTCTGGGTACAGTATTCAGTGTAACACTCTGGGTACAATATTCAGTGTAACATACTGGGTACAGTATTCATTGTAACACTGGATTCTGGATTCAGTGTAACACTGGGTACAATATTTAGTGTAACAAACTGGGTACAGTATTCAGTGTAACTCTGAGTACAATATTCAGTGTAACACACTGGGTACAGTATTCAGTGTAACACTCTGGGTACAATATTCAGTGTAAAATACTGGGCTCAGTATTCAGTGTAACACTGTTACAGTATTCAGTGTAACACACTGGGTTCAGTGTTCAGTGTAACACTGGGTACAGTATTCAGTGTAACAATGTATAGTATTCAGTGTAACACACTGGGTACAGAATTCAGTGTAACACTGTGTACAATATTCACTGTAACACTGGGTACAGTATTCAGTGTAACACTCTGGGTGCAGTATTCAGTGTAACCCACTGGGTACAGTATTCAGTGCAACACTGGGTACAATATTCAGTATTACACTCTGGGTACAGGATTCAGTGTAACACTGGGTACAGTATTCAGTGTAACACTGGGTACAGTATTCAGTGTAACAGCGGGTACCCTATTCAGTGTAACACTGGGTACAGTATTCAGTGTGGCACTGCGTACTGGATTCAGTTTAACACTCGGTACAGTATTCAGTGTAACACTGGGTAGAGTATTCAGTGTTACACTCTGGGTACAGTATTCAGTGTAACACTGGGTACATTATTCAGTGTAACACTGGGTACAGTATTCAGTGTAACACTCTGGATACAGTATTCAATGTAGCACTCTTGGTACAGTATTCAGTGTAACACACTGGGTACAGTATTCAGTGTAACACACTGGGAACAGTATTGTGTGTAACACTGGGTACAGTATTCAGTGTCACACTGAGTACAGTATTCAGTGTAACACACTGGTTGCAGTATTCAGTGTAACACTCTGGGTACAGTATTCAGTGTAACACACTGGTTACAGTATTCAGTGTAACATTCTGGGTACAGTATTCAGTGCAACACCGGGTACAGTATTCAGTGTAACACTGGGTACAGTAATCAGTGTACACTGGGTACACTAATCAGTGTAACACTGGGTACATTATTCAGTGTTACACTCTGGGTACAGTATTCAGTATAACACTGGGCACAGTATTCAGTGTTACACTCTGGGTACAGTATTCTGTGTAACTCTGGGTTCAGTATTCAGTGTAACATTGGGTACAATATTCAGTGTAACACTCTGGGTACAGTATTCAGTGTAACACACTGGTTACAGTATTCAATGTAGCACTCTTGGTACAGTATTCAGTGTAACACACTGGGTACAGTATTCAGTGTAACACACTGGTTACAGTATTCAGTGTAACACTCCGGGTACAGTATTTAGTGCAACACTGGGTACAGTATTCAGTGTAACACTGGGTACAGTATTCAGTGTACACTGGGTACACTAATCAGTGTAACACAGGGTACATTATTCAGTGCTACACTCTGGGTACAGTATTCAGTGTAACACTCTGGGTACAATATTCAGTGTAACATACTGGGTACAGTATTCATTGTAACACTGGATTCTGGATTCAGTGTAACACTGGGTACAATATTTAGTGTAACAAACTGGGTACAGTATTCAGTGTAACTCTGAGTACAATATTCAGTGTAACACACTGGGTACAGTATTCAGTGTAACACTCTGGGTACAATATTCAGTGTAAAATACTGGGCACAGTATTCAGTGTAACACTGTTACAGTATTCAGTGTAACACACTGGGTTCAGTGTTCAGTGTAACACTGGGTACAGTATTCAGTGTAACAATGTATAGTATTCAGTGTAACACACTGGGTACAGAATTCAGTGTAACACTGTGTACAATATTCAGTGTAACACTGGGTACAGTATTCAGTGTGACACTGCGTACTGGATTCAGTTTAACACTCGGTACAGTATTCAGTGTAACACTGGGTAGAGTATTCAGTGTTACACTCTGGGTACAGTATTCAGTGTAACACTGGGTACAGTATTCAGTGTAACACACTGGGAGCAGTATTGTGTGTAACACTGGGTACAGTATTCAGTGTCACACTGAGTACAGTATTCAGTGTAACACACTGGTTGCAGTATTCAGTGTAACACTCTGGGTACAGTATTCAGTGTAACACACTGGTTACAGTATTCAGTGTAACACTCTGGGTACAGTATTCAGTGCAACACCGGGTACAGTATTCAGTGTAACACTGGGTACAGTAATCAGTGTACACTGGGACCACTAATCAGTGTAACACTGGGTACATTATTCAGTGTTACACTCTGGGTACAGTATTCAGTATAAGACTGGGCACAGTATTCAGTGTTACACTCTGGGTACAGTATTCTGTGTAACTCTGGGTTCAGTATTCAGTGTAACATTGGGTACAATATTCAGTGTAACACTCTGGGTACAGTATTCAGTGTAACACACTGGTTACAGTATTCAGTATGACTCTGAGTACAGTATACTGTGTAACACACTGGGTACAGTATTCAGTGTAACACACTGGGTACAGTATTCAGTGTAACACTGGGTACAGTATTCAGTGTTACACTCTGGGTACACTATTCAGTGTAACACACTGGGTACCGTATTCAGTGTAACACTGGGTACAGTATTCAGTGTAACACACTGGATACAGGATTCAGTGTAACACTGTGTACAGTATTCAGTGTAACACTGGGTACAGTATTCAGTGTAACACTCTGGGTACAGTATTCAGTGTAGCACTAGGTACAGTATTCCGTGTAACACACTGGGTACAGTATTCAGTGTACTCTGGGTACAATATTAAGTATAACACTCTGGTTACAGTATTCAGTGTAACACTGGTTACAGGATTCAGTGTAACACTGGGTACAGTATTCAGGGTAGCACTGGGTACAAGATTCAGTGTAACACTGGGTGGAGTATTTCGTATAACACTGGGTACAGTTTTCAGTGTAACACTGGGTACAGTATTCAGTATAACACTCTGGGTACAGGATTCAGTGTAACACTGGGTACAATATTCAGTGTAAAACTGGGTACAGTATTCAGTGTAACACTGGGTACCGTATTCAGTGTAAAACTGGGTACAGTATTCGGTGCGACACTGGGTACAGGATTCAGTGTAACACTGGGTACAGTATTCAGTGTAACATTGGGTTCAGTATTCAGTGTAACACTGGGTACAATATTCAGTGTAACACTCTGGGTACAGTATTCATTGTAACACTCTGGGTACAGTATTCAGCGTAACACTGGGTACAGTATTCAGTGTAACACTGGGTACAATATTTAGTGTAACACACTGGATACAGTATGCAGTGTAACATACTGGGTACAGTATTCAGTATAACACTGGGTACAGTATTCAGTGTAACACACTGGATACAGTATTCAGTGCAAAACTGGGTACAGTATTCAGTGTAACACTGTACAGTATTCAGTGTAACACACTGGGTACAGTATTCAGTGTAACACTGTGTACAATATTCAGTGTTGTACTGGGTACAGTATTCAGTGTAATACTCTGGGTACAGTATTCAGTGTAGCACTGGGTACAGTATTCAGTGTAACACTGTGGGTACAGTGTTCAGTGTAACACTGGGTACAGTATTTAGTGCAACACTCTGGGTACAGTATTCAGTGTAACACTGGGTACAGGATTCAGTGTAACACTGGGTCGATTATTCAGTTAAACACTGGGTACAGGATTCAGTGTAACACACTGGTTAAAGTATTCAGTGTGACACTGGGTACAGGATTCAGTATAACACTCTGGGTACAGGATTCAGTGTAACATTGGGTACAATATTCAGTGTAACACTGGGTACAGTATTCAGTGTAACACACTGGATACAGGATTCAGTGTAACACTGTGTACAGTATTCAGTGTAACACTGGGTACAGTATTCAGTGTAACACTCTGGGTACAGTATTCAGTGTAGCACTAGGTACAGTATTCCGTGTAACACACTGGGTACAGTATTCAGTGTACTCTGGGTACAATATTAAGTATAACACTCTGGTTACAGTATTCAGTGTAACACTGGTTACAGGATTCAGTGTAACACTGGGTACAGTATTCAGGGTAGCACTGGGTACAAGATTCAGTGTAACACTGGGTGGAGTATTTCGTATAACACTGGGTACAGTTTTCAGTGTAACACTGGGTACAGTATTCAGTATAACACTCTGGGTACAGGATTCAGTGTAACACTGGGTACAATATTCAGTGTAAAACTGGGTACAGTATTCAGTGTAACACTGGGTACCGTATTCAGTGTAAAACTGGGTACAGTATTCGGTGCGACACTGGGTACAGGATTCAGTGTAACACTGGGTACAGTATTCAGTGTAACATTGGGTTCAGTATTCAGTGTAACACTGGGTACAATATTCAGTGTAACACTCTGGGTACAGTATTCATTGTAACACTCTGGGTACAGTATTCAGCGTAACACTGGGTACAGTATTCAGTGTAACACTGGGTACAATATTTAGTGTAACACACTGGATACAGTATGCAGTGTAACATACTGGGTACAGTATTCAGTATAACACTGGGTACAGTATTCAGTGTAACACACTGGATACAGTATTCAGTGCAAAACTGGGTACAGTATTCAGTGTAACACTGTACAGTATTCAGTGTAACACACTGGGTACAGTATTCAGTGTAACACTGTGTACAATATTCAGTGTTGTACTGGGTACAGTATTCAGTGTAATACTCTGGGTACAGTATTCAGTGTAGCACTGGGTACAGTATTCAGTGTAACACTGTGGGTACAGTGTTCAGTGTAACACTGGGTACAGTATTTAGTGCAACACTCTGGGTACAGTATTCAGTGTAACACTGGGTACAGGATTCAGTGTAACACTGGGTCGATTATTCAGTTAAACACTGGGTACAGGATTCAGTGTAACACACTGGTTAAAGTATTCAGTGTGACACTGGGTACAGGATTCAGTATAACACTCTGGGTACAGGATTCAGTGTAACATTGGGTACAATATTCAGTGTAACACTGGGTACAGTATTCAGTGTAACACTGGGTACCGTATTCAGTGTAAAACTGGGTACAGTATTCAGTGCGACACTGGGTACAGGATTCAGTGTAACACTGGGTACAGTATTCATTGTAACACTCTGGGTACAGTATTCAGTGTAACACTGGGTACAGTGTTCAGTGTTACACTCTGGGTACAGTATTCATTGTAACACTGGGTTCAGTGTTCAGTGTAACACTGGGTACAATATTTAGTGCAACACTCTGGGTACTGTATTCAGTGTAACACTGGGTACAGGATTCAGTGTAACACTGGGTCAATTATTCAGTTTTACACTGGGTACAGTATTCCATGTAGCACTCTTGGTACAGTATTCAGTGTAACACACTGGGTACAGTATTCAGTGTAACACACTGGTTACAGTATTCAGTGTAACACTGGGTACAGTATTCAGTGTAACCCTCTGGGTACAGTATTCAGTGTAACTATGTGTACAGTATTCAGTGTAACAGTGGGTACCCTATTCAGTGTAACACTGGGTACAGTATTCAGTGTGACACTGGGTACTGGATCGATCATTCAGTGTTACACTCTGGGTGCAGTATTCAGCGTAACACTCTGGGTACAGTATTCAGTGTTACACTCTGGGTGCAGTATTCAGTGTAACACACTGGGAACAGTATTGTGTGTAACACTGGGTACAGTATTCAGTGTCACACTGGGTACAGTATTCAGTGTAACACTCTGGGTACAGTATTCAATGTAACACTCTTGGTACAGTATTCAGTGTAACACACTGGGTACAGTATTCAGTGCAACTCTGGGTACAGTATTCAGTGTAACACTCTGGGAACATTATTCAGTGCAATACTGGGTACAGTATTCAGCGTAATACACTGGGTACAGTATTCAGTGTAACACTGGGTACAATATTCAGTATAACACTCTGGGTACAGTATTCATTGTAACACTGTGTACACTATTCAGTGTAACACTGGGTACAGTAAGCAGTGTAACACTCTGGGTATAGTAAGCAGTGTAACACTCTGGGTATAGTATTCAGTGTAACACTGGGTACAGTAAGCAGTGTAACACTCTGGGTATAGTATTCAGTGTAACACTGGGTACAGTATTCAGTGTAACACTGGGTACAGTATTCAGTGTAACAGTGGGTACCCTATTCAGTGTAACACTGGGTACAGTATTCAGTGTGACACTGAGTACAGGATTCAGTGTAACACTCAGTAGAGTATTCAGTGTAACACTGGGTAGAGTATTCAGTGGTACACTCTGGGTACAGTATTCAGTGTAACACTGGGTACATTATTCAGTGTAACACACTGGGAACAGTATTGCGTGTAACACTGGGTAAAGTATTCAGTGTCACACTGGGTACAGTATTCAGTGTAACACTCTGGATACAGTATTCAATGTAGCACTCTTGGTACAGTATTCAGTGTAACACACTGGGTACAGTATTCAGTGTAACACACTGGGAACAGTATTGTGTGTAATACTGGGTACAGTATTCAGTGTAACACTGGGTACAGTATTCAGTGTGACACTGGGTACAGGATTCAGTGTAACACTCGGTACAGTATTCAGTGTAACACTGGGTAGAGTATTCAGTGTTACACTCTGGGTACAGTATTCAGTGTAACACTGGGTACAGTATTCAGTGTAACACACTGGGAGCAGTATTGTGTGTAACACTGGGTACAGTATTCAGTGTCACACTGAGTACAGTATTCAGTGTAACACACTGGTTGCAGTATTCAGTGTAACACTCTGGGTACAATATTCAGTGTAACACACTGGTTACAGTATTCAGTGTAACACTCTGCGTGCAGTATTCAGTGCACCACCGGGTACAGTATTCAGTGTAACACTGGGTACAGGATTCAGTGTAACACTCGGTACAGTATTCAGTGTAACACTGGGTAGAGTATTCAGTGTTACACTCTGGGTACAGTATTCAGTGTAACACTGGGTACATTATTCAGTGTAACACACTGGGAACAGTATTGCGTGTAACACTGGATAAAGTATTCAGTGTCACACTGGGTACAGTATTCAGTGTAACCCTCTGGGTACAGTATTCAGTGTAACTATGTGTACAGTATTCAGTGTAACAGTGGGTACCCTATTCAGTGTAACACTGGGTACAGTATTCAGTGTGACACTGGGTACAGCATTCAGTGTAACACTCGGTACAGTATTCAGTGTAACACTGGATCGATCATTCAGTGTTACACTCTGGGTGCAGTATTCAGCGTAACACTCTGGGTACAGTATTCAGTGTTACACTCTGGGTACAGTATTCAGTGTAACACACTGGGAACAGTATTGTGTGTAACACTGGGTACAGTATTCAGTGTCACACTGGGTACAGTATTCAGTGTAACACTCTGGGTACAGTATTCAATGTAACACTCTTGGTACAGTATTCAGTATAACACACTGGGTACAGTATTCAGTGCAACTCTGGGTACAGTATTCAGTGTAACACTCTGGGAACATTATTCAGTGCAACACTGGGTACAGTATTCAGCGTAATACACTGGGTACAGTATTCAGTGTAACACTGGGTACAGTATTCAGTGTAACACTGGGTACAATATTCAGTATAACACTCTGGGTACAGTATTCATTGTAACACTGTGTACACTATTCAGTGTAACACTGGGTACAGTAAGCAGTGTAACACTCTGGGTATAGTAAGCAGTGTAACACTCTGGGTATAGTATTCAGTGTAACACTGGGTACAGTAAGCAGTGTAACACTCTGGGTATCGTATTCAGTGTAACACCGGGTACAGTATTCAGTGTAACACTGGGTACAGTATTCAGTGTAACAGTGGGTACCCTATTCAGTGTAACACTGGGTACAGTATTCAGTGTGACACTGAGTACAGGATTCAGTGTAACACTCGGTACAGTATTCAGTGTAACACTGGGTAGAGTATTCAGTGGTACACTCTGGGTACAGTATTCAGTGTAACACTGGGTACATTATTCAGTGTAACACACTGGGAACAGTATTGCGTGTAACACTGGGTAAAGTATTCAGTGTCACACTGGGTACAGTATTCAGTGTAACACTCTGGATACAGTATTCAATGTAGCACTCTTGGTACAGTATTCAGTGTAACACACTGGGTACAGTATTCAGTGTAACACACTGGGAACAGTATTGTGTGTAATACTGGGTACAGTATTCAGTGTCACACTGAGTACAGTATTCAGTGTAACACACTGGTTGCAGTATTCAGTGTAACACTCTGGGTACAGTATTCAGTGTAACACACTGGTTACAGTATTCAGTGTAACATTCTGGGTACAGTATTCAGTGCAACACCGGGTACAGTATTCAGTGTAACACTGGGTACAGTAATCAGTGTACACTGGGTACACTAATCAGTGTAACACTGGGTACATTATTCAGTGTTACACTCTGGGTACAGTATTCAGTATAACACTGGGCACAGTATTCAGTGTTACACTCTGGGTACAGTATTCTGTGTAACTCTGGGTTCAGTATTCAGTGTAACATTGGGTACAATATTCAGTGTAACACTCTGGGTACAGTATTCAGTGTAACACACTGGTTACAGTATTCAATGTAGCACTCTTGGTACAGTATTCAGTGTAACACACTGGGTACAGTATTCAGTGTAACACACTGGTTACAGTATTCAGTGTAACACTCCGGGTACAGTATTTAGTGCAACACTGGGTACAGTATTCAGTGTAACACTGGGTACAGTATTCAGTGTACACTGGGTACACTAATCAGTGTAACACAGGGTACATTATTCAGTGCTACACTCTGGGTACAGTATTCAGTGTAACACTCTGGGTACAATATTCAGTGTAACATACTGGGTACAGTATTCATTGTAACACTGGATTCTGGATTCAGTGTAACACTGGGTACAATATTTAGTGTAACAAACTGGGTACAGTATTCAGTGTAACTCTGAGTACAATATTCAGTGTAACACACTGGGTACAGTATTCAGTGTAACACTCTGGGTACAATATTCAGTGTAAAATACTGGGCACAGTATTCAGTCTAACACTGTTACAGTATTCAGTGTAACACACTGGGTTCAGTGTTCAGTGTAACACTGGGTACAGTATTCAGTGTAACAATGTATAGTATTCAGTGTAACACACTGGGTACAGAATTCAGTGTAACACTGTGTACAATATTCACTGTAACACTGGGTACAGTATTCAGTGTAACACTCTGGGTGCAGTATTCAGTGTAACCCACTGGGTACAGTATTCAGTGCAACACTGGGTACAATATTCAGTATTACACTCTGGGTACAGGATTCAGTGTAACACTGGGTACAGTATTCAGTGTAACAGCGGGTACCCTATTCAGTGTAACACTGGGTACAGTATTCAGTGTAACACTCGGTACAGTATTCAGTGTAACACTGGGTAGAGTATTCAGTGTTACACTCTGGGTACAGTATTCAGTGTAACACTGGGTACATTATTCAGTGTAACACTGGGTACAGTATTCAGTGTAACACTCTGGATACAGTATTCAATGTAGCACTCTTGGTACAGTATTCAGTGTAACACACTGGGTACAGTATTCAGTGTAACACACTGGGAACAGTATTGTGTGTAACACTGGGTACAGTATTCAGTGTCACACTGAGTACAGTATTCAGTGTAACACACTGGTTGCAGTATTCAGTGTAACACTCTGGGTACAGTATTCAGTGTAACACACTGGTTACAGTATTCAGTGTAACATTCTGGGTACAGTATTCAGTGCAACACCGGGTACAGTATTCAGTGTAACACTGGGTACAGTAATCAGTGTACACTGGGTACACTAATCAGTGTAACACTGGGTACATTATTCAGTGTTACACTCTGGGTACAGTATTCAGTATAACACTGGGCACAGTATTCAGTGTTACACTCTGGGTACAGTATTCTGTGTAACTCTGGGTTCAGTATTCAGTGTAACATTGGGTACAATATTCAGTGTAACACTCTGGGTACAGTATTCAGTGTAACACACTGGTTACAGTATTCAATGTAGCACTCTTGGTACAGTATTCAGTGTAACACACTGGGTACAGTATTCAGTGTAACACACTGGTTACAGTATTCAGTGTAACACTCCGGGTACAGTATTCATTGTAACACTGGATTCTGGATTCAGTGTAACACTGGGTACAATATTTAGTGTAACAAACTGGGTACAGTATTCAGTGTAACTCTGAGTACAATATTCAGTGTAACACACTGGGTACAGTATTCAGTGTAACACTCTGGGTACAATATTCAGTGTAAAATACTGGGCACAGTATTCAGTGTAACACTGTTACAGTATTCAGTGTAACACACTGGGTTCAGTGTTCAGTGTAACACTGGGTACAGTATTCAGTGTAACAATGTATAGTATTCAGTGTAACACACTGGGTACAGAATTCAGTGTAACACTGTGTACAATATTCAGTGTAACACTGGGTACAGTATTCAGTGTGACACTGCGTACTGGATTCAGTTTAACACTCGGTACAGTATTCAGTGTAACACTGGGTAGAGTATTCAGTGTTACACTCTGGGTACAGTATTCAGTGTAACACTGGGTACAGTATTCAGTGTAACACACTGGGAGCAGTATTGTGTGTAACACTGGGTACAGTATTCAGTGTCACACTGAGTACAGTATTCAGTGTAACACACTGGTTGCAGTATTCAGTGTAACACTCTGGGTACAGTATTCAGTGTAACACACTGGTTACAGTATTCAGTGTAACACTCTGGGTACAGTATTCAGTGCAACACCGGGTACAGTATTCAGTGTAACACTGGGTACAGTAATCAGTGTACACTGGGACCACTAATCAGTGTAACACTGGGTACATTATTCAGTGTTACACTCTGGGTACAGTATTCAGTATAAGACTGGGCACAGTATTCAGTGTTACACTCTGGGTACAGTATTCTGTGTAACTCTGGGTTCAGTATTCAGTGTAACATTGGGTACAATATTCAGTGTAACACTCTGGGTACAGTATTCAGTGTAACACACTGGTTACAGTATTCAGTATGACTCTGAGTACGGTATACTGTGTAACACACTGGGTACAGTATTCAGTGTAACACACTGGGTACAGTATTCAGTGTAACACTGGGTACAGTATTCAGTGTTACACTCTGGGTACACTATTCAGTGTAACACACTGGGTACCGTATTCAGTGTAACACTGGGTACAGTATTCAGTGTAACACACTGGATACAGGATTCAGTGTAACACTGTGTACAGTATTCAGTGTAACACTGGGTACAGTATTCAGTGTAACACTCTGGGTACAGTATTCAGTGTAGCACTAGGTACAGTATTCCGTGTAACACACTGGGTACAGTATTCAGTGTACTCTGGGTACAATATTAAGTATAACACTCTGGTTACAGTATTCAGTGTAACACTGGTTACAGGATTCAGTGTAACACTGGGTACAGTATTCAGGGTAGCACGGGGTACAAGATTCAGTGTAACACTGGGTGGAGTATTTCGTATAACACTGGGTACAGTTTTCAGTGTAACACTGGGTACAGTATTCAGTATAACACTCTGGGTACAGGATTCAGTGTAACACTGGGTACAATATTCAGTGTAAAACTGGGTACAGTATTCAGTGTAACACTGGGTACCGTATTCAGTGTAAAACTGGGTACAGTATTCGGTGCGACACTGGGTACAGGATTCAGTGTAACACTGGGTACAGTATTCAGTGTAACATTGGGTTCAGTATTCAGTGTAACACTGGGTACAATATTCAGTGTAACACTCTGGGTACAGTATTCATTGTAACACTCTGGGTACAGTATTCAGCGTAACACTGGGTACAGTATTCAGTGTAACACTGGGTACAATATTTAGTGTAACACACTGGATACAGTATGCAGTGTAACATACTGGGTACAGTATTCAGTATAACACTGGGTACAGTATTCAGTGTAACACACTGGATACAGTATTCAGTGCAAAACTGGGTACAGTATTCAGTGTAACACTGTACAGTATTCAGTGTAACACACTGGGTACAGTATTCAGTGTAACACTGGGTACAATATTTAGTGTAACACACTGGATACAGTATGCAGTGTAACATACTGGGTACAGTATTCAGTATAACACTGGGTACAGTATTCAGTGTAACACACTGGATACAGTATTCAGTGCAAAACTGGGTACAGTATTCAGTGTAACACTGTACAGTATTCAGTGTAACACACTGGGTACAGTATTCAGTGTAACACTGTGTACAATATTCAGTGTTGTACTGGGTACAGTATTCAGTGTAATACTCTGGGTACAGTATTCAGTGTAGCACTGGGTACAGTATTCAGTGTAACACTGTGGGTACAGTGTTCAGTGTAACACTGGGTACAGTATTTAGTGCAACACTCTGGGTACAGTATTCAGTGTAACACTGGGTACAGGATTCAGTGTAACACTGGGTCGATTATTCAGTTAAACACTGGGTACAGGATTCAGTGTAACACACTGGTTAAAGTATTCAGTGTGACACTGGGTACAGGATTCAGTATAACACTCTGGGTACAGGATTCAGTGTAACACTGGGTACAATATTCAGTGTAACACTGGGTACAGTATTCAGTGTAACACTGGGTACAATATTCAGTGTAACACTGGGTACAGGATTCAGTGTAACACTGGGTACAGTATTCATTGTAACACTCTGGGTACAGTATTCAGTGTAACACTGGGTACAGTATTCAGTGTTACACTCTGGGTACAGTATTCATTGTAACACTGGGTTCAGTGTTCAGTGTAACACTGGGTACAATATTTAGTGCAACACTCTGGGTACTGTATTCAGTGTAACACTGGGTACAGGATTCAGTGTAACACTGGGTCAATTATTCAGTTTTACACTGGGTACAGGATTCAGTGTAACACACTGGGTACAGTATTCAGTTTGACACTGGGTACAGGATTCAGTGTAACACTTTTTAGAGTATTCAGCATAACACTGGGTACAGTGTTCTGTGTAACACACTGGGTAAAGTATTCAGTGCAACACTGGGTACAGTATTCAGTATAATACTCTGGGTACAGGATTCAGTGTAACACTGGGTACAGTATTCAGTTTAACACTGGGTACAGTATTCAGTGTGACACTAGATACAGCTTTCAGTGTAACACTGGGTACAGTATTCAGTGTCATACTGGGTACAGTATTCAGTGTAACACTCTGGTTAAAATATTCAGTGTAACAAACTGGGTACATTATTCAGTGTAACTCTGCGAACAGTATTCAGTGTAACTCTGGGTACAGTATTCAGTGTAACACTCTGGGTACAGTATTCAGTGCAACACTATGTACAGTATTCAGTGCAACACTGGGTACACTATTCAGTGTAACACTGTGTACAGTATTCCGTGTACACTACGTACAGTATTCAGTGCAACAGTGGGTACAGTATTCAGTGTAACACTCTGGGTACAGTGTTCAGTGTAACACTGGGTACAGTATTCAGTGCAACACTCTGGGTACAGTATTCTGTGTAACACTGGGTTTTGTATTCAGTGTAACACTGGGTACAATATTCAGTGTAACACTCAGGGTACAGTATTCATTGTAACACTCTGGGTACAGTATTCAGTGTAACACTGGGTACAGTATTCAGTGTTACACTCTGGGTACAGTATTCATTGTAACACTGGGTTCAGTGTTCAGTGTAACACTGGGTACAATATTTAGTGCAACACTCTGGGTACAGTATTCAGTGTAACACTGGGTAGAGGATTCAGTGTAACACTGGGTCGATTATTCAGTTTAACACTGGGTACAGGATTCAGTGTAACACACTGGGTACAGTATTCAGTGTGACACTGGGTACAGGATTCAGTGTAACACTTTTTAGAGTATTCAGCATAACACTGGGTACAGTGTTCTGTGTAACACACTGGGTAAAGTATTCAGTGCAACACTGGGTACAGTATTCAGTATAATACTCTGGGTACAGGATTCAGTGTAACACTGGGTACAGTATTCAGTTTAACACTGGGTACAGTATTCAGTGTGACACTAGGTACAGCTTTCAGTGTAACACTGGGTACAGTATTCAGTGTCATACTGGGTACAGTATTCAGTGTAACACTCTGGGTACAATATTCAGTGTAACAAACTAGGTACATTATTCAGTGTAACTCTGCGAACAGTATTCAGTGTAACTCTGGGTACAGTATTCAGTGTAACACTCTGGGTACAGTATTCAGTGCAACACTATGTACAGTATTCAGTGCAACACTGGGTACAGTATTCAGTGTAACACTGTGTACAGTATTCCGTGTACACTGGGTACACTATTCAGTGTAACACTGGGTACAGTATTCAGTGTTACAATCTGGGTACAGTATTCAGTGTAACACTATGTACAGTATTCAGTGCAACAGTGGGTACAGTATTCAGTGTAACACTCTGGGTACAGTGTTCAGTGTAACACTGGGTACAGTATTCAGTGCAACACTCTGGGTACAGTATTCAGTGTAACACTGGGTCAGGATTCAGTGTAATACTGTGTAGAATATTCAGTTTAACACTGGCTACAGTGTTGAGTGTAACACACTGGGTACAGTATTCATTGTAACACTGGGTTCTGTATTCAGTGTAACACTGGGTACATTATTCAGTGTAACACACTGGGAACAGTATTGCGTGTAACACTGGGTAAAGTATTCAGTGTCACACTGGGTACAGTATTCAGTGTAACACTCTGGATACAGTATTCAATGTAGCACTCTTGGTACAGTATTCAGTGTAACACACTGGGTACAGTATTCAGTGTAACACACTGGGAACAGTATTGTGTGTAATACTGGGTACAGTATTCAGTGTAACACTGGGTACAGTATTCAGTGTGACACTGGGTACAGGATTCAGTGTAACACTCGGTACAGTATTCAGTGTAACACTGGGTAGAGTATTCAGTGTTACACTCTGGGTACAGTATTCAGTGTAACACTGGGTACAGTATTCAGTGTAACACACTGGGAGCAGTATTGTGTGTAACACTGGGTACAGTATTCAGTGTCACACTGAGTACAGTATTCAGTGTAACACACTGGTTGCAGTATTCAGTGTAACACTCTGGGTACAATATTCAGTGTAACACACTGGTTACAGTATTCAGTGTAACACTCTGCGTGCAGTATTCAGTGCAACACCGGGTACAGTATTCAGTGTAACACTGGGTACAGGATTCAGTGTAACACTCGGTACAGTATTCAGTGTAACACTGGGTAGAGTATTCAGTGTTACACTCTGGGTACAGTATTCAGTGTAACACTGGGTACATTATTCAGTGTAACACACTGGGAACAGTATTGCGTGTAACACTGGATAAAGTATTCAGTGTCACACTGGGTACAGTATTCAGTGTAACCCTCTGGGTACAGTATTCAGTGTAACTATGTGTACAGTATTCAGTGTAACAGTGGGTACCCTATTCAGTGTAACACTGGGTACAGTATTCAGTGTGACACTGGGTACAGCATTCAGTGTAACACTCGGTACAGTATTCAGTGTAACACTGGATCGATCATTCAGTGTTACACTCTGGGTGCAGTATTCAGCGTAACACTCTGGGTACAGTATTCAGTGTTACACTCTGGGTACAGTATTCAGTGTAACACACTGGGAACAGTATTGTGTGTAACACTGGGTACAGTATTCAGTGTCACACTGGGTACAGTATTCAGTGTAACACTCTGGGTACAGTATTCAATGTAACACTCTTGGTACAGTATTCAGTATAACACACTGGGTACAGTATTCAGTGCAACTCTGGGTACAGTATTCAGTGTAACACTCTGGGAACATTATTCAGTGCAACACTGGGTACAGTATTCAGCGTAATACACTGGGTACAGTATTCAGTGTAACACTGGGTACAGTATTCAGTGTAACACTGGGTACAATATTCAGTATAACACTCTGGGTACAGTATTCATTGTAACACTGTGTACACTATTCAGTGTAACACTGGGTACAGTAAGCAGTGTAACACTCTGGGTATAGTAAGCAGTGTAACACTCTGGGTATAGTATTCAGTGTAACACTGGGTACAGTAAGCAGTGTAACACTCTGGGTATAGTATTCAGTGTAACACCGGGTACAGTATTCAGTGTAACACTGGGTACAGTATTCAGTGTAACAGTGGGTACCCTATTCAGTGTAACACTGGGTACAGTATTCAGTGTGACACTGAGTACAGGATTCAGTGTAACACTCGGTACAGTATTCAGTGTAACACTGGGTAGAGTATTCAGTGGTACACTCTGGGTACAGTATTCAGTGTAACACTGGGTACATTATTCAGTGTAACACACTGGGAACAGTATTGCGTGTAACACTGGGTAAAGTATTCAGTGTCACACTGGGTACAGTATTCAGTGTAACACTCTGGATACAGTATTCAATGTAGCACTCTTGGTACAGTATTCAGTGTAACACACTGGGTACAGTATTCAGTGTAACACACTGGGAACAGTATTCAGTGCAACACCGGGTACAGTATTCAGTGTAACACTGGGTACAGTAATCAGTGTACACTGGGTACACTAATCAGTGTAACACTGGGTACATTATTCAGTGTTACACTCTGGGTACAGTATTCAGTATAACACTGGGCACAGTATTCAGTGTTACACTCTGGGTACAGTATTCTGTGTAACTCTGGGTTCAGTATTCAGTGTAACATTGGGTACAATATTCAGTGTAACACTCTGGGTACAGTATTCAGTGTAACACACTGGTTACAGTATTCAATGTAGCACTCTTGGTACAGTATTCAGTGTAACACACTGGGTACAGTATTCAGTGTAACACACTGGTTACAGTATTCAGTGTAACACTCCGGGTACAGTATTTAGTGCAACACTGGGTACAGTATTCAGTGTAACACTGGGTACAGTATTCAGTGTACACTGGGTACACTAATCAGTGTAACACAGGGTACATTATTCAGTGCTACACTCTGGGTACAGTATTCAGTGTAACACTCTGGGTACAATATTCAGTGTAACATACTGGGTACAGTATTCATTGTAACACTGGATTCTGGATTCAGTGTAACACTGGGTACAATATTTAGTGTAACAAACTGGGTACAGTATTCAGTGTAACTCTGAGTACAATATTCAGTGTAACACACTGGGTACAGTATTCAGTGTAACACTCTGGGTACAATATTCAGTGTAAAATACTGGGCACAGTATTCAGTCTAACACTGTTACAGTATTCAGTGTAACACACTGGGTTCAGTGTTCAGTGTAACACTGGGTACAGTATTCAGTGTAACAATGTATAGTATTCAGTGTAACACACTGGGTACAGAATTCAGTGTAACACTGTGTACAATATTCACTGTAACACTGGGTACAGTATTCAGTGTAACACTCTGGGTGCAGTATTCAGTGTAACCCACTGGGTACAGTATTCAGTGCAACACTGGGTACAATATTCAGTATTACACTCTGGGTACAGGATTCAGTGTAACACTGGGTACAGTATTCAGTGTAACAGCGGGTACCCTATTCAGTGTAACACTGGGTACAGTATTCAGTGTAACACTCGGTACAGTATTCAGTGTAACACTGGGTAGAGTATTCAGTGTTACACTCTGGGTACAGTATTCAGTGTAACACTGGGTACATTATTCAGTGTAACACTGGGTACAGTATTCAGTGTAACACTCTGGATACAGTATTCAATGTAGCACTCTTGGTACAGTATTCAGTGTAACACACTGGGTACAGTATTCAGTGTAACACACTGGGAACAGTATTGTGTGTAACACTGGGTACAGTATTCAGTGTCACACTGAGTACAGTATTCAGTGTAACACACTGGTTGCAGTATTCAGTGTAACACTCTGGGTACAGTATTCAGTGTAACACACTGGTTACAGTATTCAGTGTAACATTCTGGGTACAGTATTCAGTGCAACACCGGGTACAGTATTCAGTGTAACACTGGGTACAGTAATTAGTGTACACTGGGTACACTAATCAGTGTAACACTGGGTACATTATTCAGTGTTACACTCTGGGTACAGTATTCAGTATAACACTGGGCACAGTATTCAGTGTTACACTCTGGGTACAGTATTCTGTGTAACTCTGGGTTCAGTATTCAGTGTAACATTGGGTACAATATTCAGTGTAACACTCTGGGTACAGTATTCAGTGTAACACACTGGTTACAGTATTCAATGTAGCACTCTTGGTACAGTATTCAGTGTAACACACTGGGTACAGTATTCAGTGTAACACACTGGTTACAGTATTCAGTGTAACACTCCGGGTACAGTATTTAGTGCAACACTGGGTACAGTATTCAGTGTAACACTGGGTACAGTATTCAGTGTACACTGGGTACACTAATCAGTGTAACACAGGGTACATTATTCAGTGCTACACTCTGGGTACAGTATTCAGTGTAACACTCTGGGTACAATATTCAGTGTAACATACTGGGTACAGTATTCATTGTAACACTGGATTCTGGATTCAGTGTAACACTGGGTACAATATTTAGTGTAACAAACTGGGTACAGTATTCAGTGTAACTCTGAGTACAATATTCAGTGTAACACACTGGGTACAGTATTCAGTGTAACACTCTGGGTACAATATTCAGTGTAAAATACTGGGCACAGTATTCAGTGTAACACTGTTACAGTATTCAGTGTAACACACTGGGTTCAGTGTTCAGTGTAACACTGGGTACAGTATTCAGTGTAACAATGTATAGTATTCAGTGTAACACACTGGGTACAGAATTCAGTGTAACACTGTGTACAATATTCAGTGTAACACTGGGTACAGTATTCAGTGTGACACTGCGTACTGGATTCAGTTTAACACTCGGTACAGTATTCAGTGTAACACTGGGTAGAGTATTCAGTGTTACACTCTGGGTACAGTATTCAGTGTAACACTGGGTACAGTATTCAGTGTAACACACTGGGAGCAGTATTGTGTGTAACACTGGGTACAGTATTCAGTGTCACACTGAGTACAGTATTCAGTGTAACACACTGGTTGCAGTATTCAGTGTAACACTCTGGGTACAGTATTCAGTGTAACACACTGGTTACAGTATTCAGTGTAACACTCTGGGTACAGTATTCAGTGCAACACCGGGTACAGTATTCAGTGTAACACTGGGTACAGTAATCAGTGTACACTGGGACCACTAATCAGTGTAACACTGGGTACATTATTCAGTGTTACACTCTGGGTACAGTATTCAGTATAAGACTGGGCACAGTATTCAGTGTTACACTCTGGGTACAGTATTCTGTGTAACTCTGGGTTCAGTATTCAGTGTAACATTGGGTACAATATTCAGTGTAACACTCTGGGTACAGTATTCAGTGTAACACACTGGTTACAGTATTCAGTATGACTCTGAGTACAGTATACTGTGTAACACACTGGGTACAGTATTCAGTGTAACACACTGGGTACAGTATTCAGTGTAACACTGGGTACAGTATTCAGTGTTACACTCTGGGTACACTATTCAGTGTAACACACTGGGTACCGTATTCAGTGTAACACTGGGTACAGTATTCAGTGTAACACACTGGATACAGGATTCAGTGTAACACTGTGTACAGTATTCAGTGTAACACTGGGTACAGTATTCAGTGTAACACTCTGGGTACAGTATTCAGTGTAGCACTAGGTACAGTATTCCGTGTAACACACTGGGTACAGTATTCAGTGTACTCTGGGTACAATATTAAGTATAACACTCTGGTTACAGTATTCAGTGTAACACTGGTTACAGGATTCAGTGTAACACTGGGTACAGTATTCAGGGTAGCACGGGGTACAAGATTCAGTGTAACACTGGGTGGAGTATTTCGTATAACACTGGGTACAGTTTTCAGTGTAACACTGGGTACAGTATTCAGTATAACACTCTGGGTACAGGATTCAGTGTAACACTGGGTACAATATTCAGTGTAAAACTGGGTACAGTATTCAGTGTAACACTGGGTACCGTATTCAGTGTAAAACTGGGTACAGTATTCGGTGCGACACTGGGTACAGGATTCAGTGTAACACTGGGTACAGTATTCAGTGTAACATTGGGTTCAGTATTCAGTGTAACACTGGGTACAATATTCAGTGTAACACTCTGGGTACAGTATTCATTGTAACACTCTGGGTACAGTATTCAGCGTAACACTGGGTACAGTATTCAGTGTAACACTGGGTACAATATTTAGTGTAACACACTGGATACAGTATGCAGTGTAACATACTGGGTACAGTATTCAGTATAACACTGGGTACAGTATTCAGTGTAACACACTGGATACAGTATTCAGTGCAAAACTGGGTACAGTATTCAGTGTAACACTGTACAGTATTCAGTGTAACACACTGGGTACAGTATTCAGTGTAACACTGTGTACAATATTCAGTGTTGTACTGGGTACAGTATTCAGTGTAATACTCTGGGTACAGTATTCAGTGTAGCACTGGGTACAGTATTCAGTGTAACACTGTGGGTACAGTGTTCAGTGTAACACTGGGTACAGTATTTAGTGCAACACTCTGGGTACAGTATTCAGTGTAACACTGGGTACAGGATTCAGTGTAACACTGGGTCGATTATTCAGTTAAACACTGGGTACAGGATTCAGTGTAACACACTGGTTAAAGTATTCAGTGTGACACTGGGTACAGGATTCAGTATAACACTCTGGGTACAGGATTCAGTGTAACACTGGGTACAATATTCAGTGTAACACTGGGTACAGTATTCAGTGTAACACTGGGTACAATATTCAGTGTAACACTGGGTACAGGATTCAGTGTAACACTGGGTACAGTATTCATTGTAACACTCTGGGTACAGTATTCAGTGTAACACTGGGTACAGTATTCAGTGTTACACTCTGGGTACAGTATTCATTGTAACACTGGGTTCAGTGTTCAGTGTAACACTGGGTACAATATTTAGTGCAACACTCTGGGTACTGTATTCAGTGTAACACTGGGTACAGGATTCAGTGTAACACTGGGTCAATTATTCAGTTTTACACTGGGTACAGGATTCAGTGTAACACACTGGGTACAGTATTCAGTTTGACACTGGGTACAGGATTCAGTGTAACACTTTTTAGAGTATTCAGCATAACACTGGGTACAGTGTTCTGTGTAACACACTGGGTAAAGTATTCAGTGCAACACTGGGTACAGTATTCAGTATAATACTCTGGGTACAGGATTCAGTGTAACACTGGGTACAGTATTCAGTTTAACACTGGGTACAGTATTCAGTGTGACACTAGATACAGCTTTCAGTGTAACACTGGGTACAGTATTCAGTGTCATACTGGGTACAGTATTCAGTGTAACACTCTGGTTAAAATATTCAGTGTAACAAACTGGGTACATTATTCAGTGTAACTCTGCGAACAGTATTCAGTGTAACTCTGGGTACAGTATTCAGTGTAACACTCTGGGTACAGTATTCAGTGCAACACTATGTACAGTATTCAGTGCAACACTGGGTACACTATTCAGTGTAACACTGTGTACAGTATTCCGTGTACACTGGGTACACTATTCAGTGTAACACTGGGTACAGTATTCAGTGTTACACTCTGGGTAGAGTACTCAGTGTAACACTACGTACAGTATTCAGTGCAACAGTGGGTACAGTATTCAGTGTAACACTCTGGGTACAGTGTTCAGTGTAACACTGGGTACAGTATTCAGTGCAACACTCTGGGTACAGTATTCTGTGTAACACTGGGTTTTGTATTCAGTGTAACACTGGGTACAATATTCAGTGTAACACTCAGGGTACAGTATTCATTGTAACACTCTGGGTACAGTATTCAGTGTAACACTGGGTACAGTATTCAGTGTTACACTCTGGGTACAGTATTCATTGTAACACTGGGTTCAGTGTTCAGTGTAACACTGGGTACAATATTTAGTGCAACACTCTGGGTACAGTATTCAGTGTAACACTGGGTAGAGGATTCAGTGTAACACTGGGTCGATTATTCAGTTTAACACTGGGTACAGGATTCAGTGTAACACACTGGGTACAGTATTCAGTGTGACACTGGGTACAGGATTCAGTGTAACACTTTTTAGAGTATTCAGCATAACACTGGGTACAGTGTTCTGTGTAACACACTGGGTAAAGTATTCAGTGCAACACTGGGTACAGTATTCAGTATAATACTCTGGGTACAGGATTCAGTGTAACACTGGGTACAGTATTCAGTTTAACACTGGGTACAGTATTCAGTGTGACACTAGGTACAGCTTTCAGTGTAACACTGGGTACAGTATTCAGTGTCATACTGGGTACAGTATTCAGTGTAACACTCTGGGTACAATATTCAGTGTAACTCTAGGTACATTATTCAGTGTAACTCTGCGAACAGTATTCAGTGTAACTCTGGGTACAGTATTCAGTGTAACACTCTGGGTACAGTATTCAGTGCAACACTATGTACAGTATTCAGTGCAACACTGGGTACAGTATTCAGTGTAACACTGTGTACAGTATTCCGTGTACACTGGGTACACTATTCAGTGTAACACTGGGTACAGTATTCAGTGTTACAATCTGGGTACAGTATTCAGTGTAACACTATGTACAGTATTCAGTGCAACAGTGGGTACAGTATTCAGTGTAACACTCTGGGTACAGTGTTCAGTGTAACACTGGGTACAGTATTCAGTGCAACACTCTGGGTACAGTATTCAGTGTAACACTGGGTCAGGATTCAGTGTAATACTGTGTAGAATATTCAGTTTAACACTGGCTACAGTGTTGAGTGTAACACACTGGGTACAGTATTCATTGTAACACTGGGTTCTGTATTCAGTGTAACACTGGGTACAATATTTAGTGTAACAAGCTGGATACAGTATTCAGTGTAACTCTGAGTACAGTATTCAGTGTAACACACTGGGTACAGTATTTAGTGTAACACTGGGTACAATATTCAGTGTTACACTCTGGCTACAGTATTCATTGTAACACTGGGTTCAGAATTCAGTGTAACACTGGGTACAGTATTTAGTGTGACACACTGGGTACAGTATTCAGTGTAACTCTGAGTACAGTATTCAGTGTAACACACTGGGTACAGTATTCAGTGTAACACTTTGGGTACAGTATTCAGTGTAACATACTGGGTTCAGTATTCAGTGTAACACTGGTACAGGATTCAGTGTAACACACTGGGTTCAGTAATCAGTGTAACACTGGTACAGTAGTCAGTTTAACACACTGGGTTCAGTAATCAGTGTAACACTGGGTACAGTATTCAGTGTAACACTGTATAGTATTCAGTGTAACACACATGGTACAGTATTCAGTGTAACACTGTGTACAATATTCAGTGTAACACTGGGTACAGTATTCAGTGTAACACTCTGGGTGCAGTATTCAGTGTAACACTGGTACAGTAGTCAGTTTAACACACTGGGTTCAGTAATCAGTGTAACACTGGGTACAGTATTCAGTGTAACACTGTATAGTATTCAGTGTAACACACTGGGTACAGTATTCTGTGTAACACTCTGGGTACAGTATTCAGTGTACACTGGATACAGTATTCAGTGCAACACTCTGGGTACAGTATTCAATATAACGCTGGGTACAGGATTCAGTGTAATAATGGGTAGAGTATTCAGCTTAACACTGGATACAGTGTTCTGTGTAACACACTGGATACAGTATTCAGTGTAACATTGGGTACAGTATTCAGTATAACACTCTGGGTACAGGATTCAGTGTAACACTGGGTACAGTATTCAGTGTAACACTGGGTACCGTATTCAGTGTAACACTGGGTCGATTATTCAGTATAACACTGGGTACAGTGTTCAGTGTAACACACTGGGTACAGTATTCAGTGTGACACTGGGTACAGGATTCAGTGTAACACTTTTTAGAGTATTCAGCATAACACTGGGTACAGTGTTCTGTGTAACACACTGGGTAAAGTATTCAGTGTAACTCTGGGTACAGTATTCAGTATAACATCCTGGGTAGAGGATTCAGTGTAACACTGGGCACATTATTCAGTGTAACACTGGGTCGATTATTCAGTATAACACTGGGTACAGGATTCAGTGTAACACACTGGGTACAGTATTCAGTGTGACACTGGGTACAGGATTCAGTGTAACACTTTTTAGAGTATTCAGCATAACACTGGGTACAGTGTTCTGTGTAACACACTGGGTAAAGTATTCAGTGCAACACTGGGTACAGTATTCAGTATAATACTCTGGGTACAGGATTCAGTGTAACACTGGGTACAGTATTCAGTTTAACACTGGGTACAGTATTCAGTGTGACACTCGGTACAGCTTTCAGTGTAACACTGGGTACAGTATTCAGTGTCACACTGGGTACTGTATTCAGTGTAACACTCTGGGTACAGTATTCAGTGTAACTCTGCGAACAGTTTTCAGTGTAACTCTGGGTACAGTATTCAGTGTAACACTCTGGTACAGTATTCAGTGCAACACTATGTACAGTATTCAGTGCAACACTGGGTACAGTATTCAGTGTAACACTGTGTACATTATTCCGTGTACACTGGGTACACTATTCAGTGTAACACTGGGTACAGTATTCAGTGTTACACTCTGGGTACAGTACTCAGTGTAACACTATGTACAGTATTCAGTGCAACACTGGGTACAGGATTCAGTGTAACACTGGGTACAGTATTCAGTGTAACACTGGGTTCAGTATTCAGTGTAACACTGGGTACAATATTCAGTGTAACACTCTGGGTACAGTATTCATTGTAACACTCTGGGTACAGTATTCAGTGTAACTCTGGGTACAGTATTCAGTGTAACACTCTGGTACAGTATTCAGTGCAACACTATGTACAGTATTCAGTGCAACACTGGGTACAGTATTCAGTGTAACACTGTGTACATTATTTCGTGTACACTGGGTACACTATTCAGTGTAACACTGGGTACAGTATTCAGTGTTACACTCTGGGTACAGTACTCAGTGTAACACTATGTACAGTATTCAGTGCAACACTGGGTACAGGATTCAGTGTAACACTGGGTACAGTATTCAGTGTAACACTGGGTTCAGTATTCAGTGTAACACTGGGTACAATATTCAGTGTAACACTCTGGGTACAGTATTCATTGTAACACTCTGGGTACAGTATTCAGTGTAACACTGGGTACAGTATTCAGTGTTTCACTCTGGGTACAGTATTCATTGTAACACTGGGTTCAGTGTTCAGTGTAACACTGGGTACAATATTTAGTGCAACACTCTGGGTACAGTATTCAGTGTAACACTGGGTACAGGATTCAGTGTAACACTGGGTCGATTATTCAGTTTAACACTGGGTACAGGATTCAGTGTAACACACTGGGTACAGTATTCAGTGTGACACTGGGTACAGGATTCAGTGTAACACTTTTTAGAGTATTCAGCATAACACTGGGTACAGTGTTCTGTGTAACACACTGGGTAAAGTATTCACTGCAACACTGGGTACAGTATTCAGTATAATACTCTGGGTACAGGATTCAGTGTAACACTGGGTACAGTATTCAGTTTAACACTGGGTACAGTATTCAGTGTGACACTAGGTACAGCTTTCAGTGTAACACTGGGTACATTATTCAGTGTCATACTGGGTACAGTATTCAGTGTAACTCTGGGTACAGTATTCAGTGTAACACTCTGGGTACAGTATTCAGTGCAACACTATGTACAGTATTCAGTGCAACACTGGGTACAGTATTCAGTGTAACACTGTGGACAGTATTCCATGTACACTGGGTACACTATTCAGTGTAACACTGGGTACAGTATTCAGTGTTACACTCTGGGTACAGTACTCAGTGTAACACTATGTACAGTATTCAGTGCAACAGTGGGTACAGTATTCAGTGTAACACTCTGGGTACAGTGTTCAGTGTAACACTGGGTACAGTATTCAGTGCAACACTCTGGGTACAGTATTCAGTGTAACACTGGTTCAGGATTCAGTGTAATACTGTGTAGAGTATTCAGTTTAACACTGGGTACAGTGTTCAGTGTAACACACTGGGTACAGTATTCATTGTAACACTCTGGGTACAGTATTCATTGTAACACTGGGTTCAGTATTCAGTGCAACACTGGGTACAGTATTTAGTGTGACAAGCTGGATACAGTATTCAGTGTAACTCTGAGTACAGTATTCAGTGTTACACTCTGGCTACAGTATTCATTGTAACACTGGGTTCAGAATTCAGTGTAACACTGGGTACAGTATTTAGTGTGACACACTGGGTACAGTATTCAGTGTAACTCTGAGTACAGTATTCAGTGTAACACTTTGGGTACAGTATTCAGTGTAACATACTGGGTTCAGTATTCAGTGTAACACTGGTACAGGATTCAGTGTAACACACTGGGTTCAGTAATCAGTGTAACACTGGTACAGTAGTCAGTGTAACACACTGGGTTCAGTAATTAGTGTAACACTGGGTACAGTATTCAGTGTAACACTGTATAGTATTCAGTGTAACACACTGGGTACAGTATTCAGTGTAACACTGTGTACAATATTCAGTGTAACACTGGGTACAGTATTCAGTGTAACACTCTGGGTGCAGTATTCAGTGTAGCACTGGGTACAGTATTCTGTGTAACACTCTGGGTACAGTATTCAGTGTAACACTGGATACAGTATTCAGTGCAACACTCTGGGTACAGTATTCAATGTAACGCTGGGTACAGGATTCAGTGTAATAATGAGTAGAGTATTCTGTTTAACACTGGATACAGTGTTCAGTGTAACACACTGGATACAGTATTCAGTGTAACATTGGGTACAGTATTCAGTATAACACTCTGGGTACAGGATTCAGTGTAACACTAGGTACAGTATTCAGTGTAACACTGGGTACCGTATTCAGTGTAACACTGGGTCGATTATTCAGTATAACACTGGGTACAGTGTTCAGTGTAACACACTGGGTACAGTATTCAGTGTGACACTGGGTACAGGATTCATTGTAACACTTTTTAGAGTATTCAGCATAACACTGGGTACAGTGTTCTGTTTAACACACTGGGTAAAATATTCAGTGTAACTCTGGGTACAGTATTCAGTGTAACTCTGGGTACAGTATTCAGTATAACACTCTGGGTAGAGGATTCAGTGTAACACTGGGCACAGTATTCAGTGTAACACTGGGTCGATTATTCAGTATAACACTGGGTACAGGATTCAGTGTAACACACTGGGTACAGTATTCAGTGTGACACTGGGTACAGGATTCAGTGTAACACTTTTTAGAGTATTCAGCATAACACTGGGTACAGTGTTCTGTGTAACACACTGGGTAAAGTATTCAGTGCAACACTGGGTACAGTATTCAGTATAATACTCTGGGTACAGGATTCAGTGTAACACTGGGTACAGTATTCAGGTTAACACTGGGTACAGTATTCAGTATAATACTCTGGGTACAGGATTCAGTGTAACACTGGGTACAGTATTCAGTTTAACACTGGGTACAGTATTCAGTGTGACACTAGGTACAGCTTTCAGTGTAACACTGGGTACAGTATTCAGTGTCATACTGGGTACAGTATTCAGTGTAACACTCTGGGTACAGTATTCAGTGTAACAAACTGTGTACATTATTCAGTGTAACTCTGCGAACAGTATTCAGTGTAACTCTGGGTACAGTATTCAGTGTAACACTCTGGGTACAGTATTCAGTGCAACACTATGTACAGTATTCAGTGCAACACTGGGTACAGTATTCAGTGTAACACTGTGTACAGTATTCCGTGTACACTGGGTACACTATTCAGTGTAACACTGGGTACAGTATTCAGTGTTACACTCTGGGTACAGTACTCAGTGTAACACTATGTACAGTATTCAGTGCAACAGTGGGTACAGTATTCAGTGTAACACTCTGGGTACAGTGTTCAGTGTAACACTGGGTACAGTATTCAGTGCAACACTCTGGGTACAGTATTCAGTGTAACACTGGTTCAGGATTCAGTGTAATACTGTGTAGAGTATTCAGTTTAACACTGGCTACAGTGTTCAGTGTAACTCTGCGAACAGTATTCAGTGTAACTCTGGGTACAGTATTCAGTGTAACACTCTGGTACAGTATTCAGTGCAACACTATGTACAGTATTCAGTGCAACACTGGGTACAGTATTCAGTGTAACACTGTGTACAGTATTCCGTGTACACTGGGTACACAATTCAGTGTAACACTGGGTACAGTATTCAGTGTTACACTCTGGGTACAGTACTCAGTGTAACACTATGTACAGTATTCAGTGCAACAGTGGGTACAGTATTCAGTGTAACACTCTGGGTACAGTGTTCAGTGTAACACTGGGTACAGTATTCAGTGCAACACTCTGGGTACAGTATTCAGTGTAACACTGGGTCAGGATTCAGTGTAATACTGTGTAGAGTATTCAGTTTAACACTGGCTACAGTGTTCAGTGTAACACACTGGGTACAGTATTCATTGTAACACTGGGTTCAGTATTCAGTGTAACACTGGGTACAATATTTAGTGTAACAAGCTGGATACAGTATTCAGTGTAACGCTGAGTACAGTATTGAGTGTAACACACTGGGTACAGTATTTAGTGTAACACTGGGTACAATATTCAGTGTTACACTCTGGCTACAGTATTCATTGTAACACTGGGTTCAGAATTCAGTGTAACACTGGGTACAGTATTTAGTGTGACACACTGGGTACAGTATTCAGTGTAACTCTGAGTACAGTATTCAGTGTAACACACTGGGTACAGTATTCAGTGTAACACTTTGGGTACAGTATTCAGTGTAACATACTGGGTTCAGTATTCAGTGTAACACTGGTACAGGATTCAGTGTAACACACTGGGTTCAGTAATCAGTGTAACACCGGTACAGTAGTCAGTGTAACACACTGGGTTCAGTAATCAGTGTAACACTGGGTACAGTATTCAGTGTAACACTGTATAGTATTCAGTGTAACACACTGGGTACAGTATTCAGTGTAACACTGTGTACAATATTCAGTGTAACACTGGGTACAGTATTCAGTGTAACACTCTGGGTGCAGTATTCAGTGTAGCACTGGGTACAGTATTCTGTGTAACACTCTGGGTACAGTATTCAGTGTAACACTGGATACAGTATTCAGTGCAACACTCTGGGTACAGTATTCAATGTAACGCTGGGTACAGGATTCAGTGTAATAATGGGTAGAGTATTCAGTTTAACACTGGATACAGTGTTCAGTGTAACACACTGGATACAGTATTCAGTGTAACATTGGGTACAGTATTCAGTGTAACACTCTGGGTACAGGATTCAGTGTAACACTGGGTACAGTATTCAGTGTAACACTGGGTACCGTATTCAGTGTAACACTGGGTCGATTATTCAGTATAACACTGGGTACAGTGTTCAGTGTAACACACTGGGTACAGTATTCAGTGTGACACTGGGTACAGGATTCAGTGTAACACTTTTTTGATTATTCAGCATAACACTGGGTACAGTGTTCTGTGCAACACACTGGGTAAAGTATTCAGTGTAACTCTGGGTACAGTATTCAGTATAACACTCTGGGTAGACGATTCAGTGTAACACTGGGCACAGTATTCAGTGTAACACTGGGTCGATTATTCAGTATAACACTGGGTACAGGATTCAGTGTAACACACTGGGTACAGTATTCAGTGTGACACTGGGTACAGGATTCAGTGTAACACTTTTTTGATTATTCAGCATAACACTGGGTACAGTGTTCTGTGTAACACACTGGGTACAGTATTCATTGTAACACTGGGTTCAGTATTCAGTGCAACACTGTGGGTACAGTATTCAGTGTAACACTGGGTCAGGATTCAGTGTAATACTGTGTAGAGTATTCAGTTTAACACTGGGTACAGTGTTCTGTGTAACACACTGGGTACAGTATTCATTGTAACACTGGGTTCAGTATTCAGTGTAACACTGGGTACAATATTTAGTGTAACAAGCTGGGTACAGTATTCAGTGTAACTCTGAGTACAGTATTCAGTGTAACACACTGGGTACAGTATTTAGTGTAACACTGGGTACAATATTCAGTGTTACACTCTGGCTACAGTATTCATTGTAACACTGGGTTCAGAATTCAGTGTAACACTGGGTACAGTATTTAGTGTGACACACTGGGTACAGTATTCAGTGTAACTCTGAGTACAGTATTCAGTGTAACACACTGGGTACAGTATTCAGTGTAACACTTTGGGTACAGTATTCAGTGTAACATACTGGGTACAGTATTCAATGTAACACTGGTACAGTATTCAGTGTAACACACTGGGTTCAGTAATCAGTGTAACACTGGTACAGTATTCAGTGTAACACACTGGGTTCAGTAATCAGTGTAACACTGTGTACAATATTCAGTGTAACACTGGGTACATTATTCAGTGTAACACTCTGGGTGCAGTATTCAGTGTAGCACTGGGTACAGTATTCTGTGTAACACTCTGGGTACAGTATTCAGTGTAACACTGGATACAGTATTCAGTGCAACACTCTGGGTACAGTATTCAATGTAACGCTGGGTACAGGATTCAGTGTAATAATGGGTAGAATATTCAGTTTAACACTGGATACAGTGTTCAGTGTAACACACTGGATACAGTATTCAGTGTAACATTGGGTACAGTATTCAGTATAACACTCTGGGTACAGGATTCAGTGTAACACTGGTTACAGTATTCAGTGTAACACTGGGTACCGTATTCAGTGTAACACTGGGTCGATTATTCAGTATAACACTGGGTACAGTGTTCAGTGTAACACACTGGATACTGTATTCAGTGTGACACTGGGTACTATATTCAGTGTAACACTTTGTAGAGTATTCAGTATAACACTCTTTGGTACAGGATTCAGTGTAACACTGGGTACAGTATTCAGTGTAACACTGGGTACAGTATTCAGTGTGACACTGGGTACAGCTTTGAGTGTAACACTGGTTACAGTATTCAGTGTAACACTGGGTACAGTATTCAGTGTTACACACTGGGTACAGTATTCAGTGTAACACTGGGTGCACTATTCAGTGTCACACTGGGTACAGTATTCAGTGTAACACTCTGGGTACAGTATTCAGTGTAACACACTGGGTACAATATTCAGTGTAACAGTGGGTACAGTATTCAGTGTTACACTCTGGGTACAGTACTCAGTGTAACACTATGTACAGTATTCAGTGCAACACTGGGTACAGTATTCAGTGTAACACTGGGTACAGTATTCAGTGTACACTGGATACAGTATTCAGTGTAACACTGGGTACAGTATTCAGTGTAACACTGGGTACAGTATTGATTGTAACACTCTGGATACAGTATTCAGTGTAACACTGGGTACAGTATTCAGTGTGACACTGGGTACATTATTCAGTATAACACTCAGGGTACAGGATTCAGTGTAACACTGGGTACCGTATTCAGTGTAACACTGGGTACCCCTTTCAGTGTAACACTGGGAACAGTATTCAGTGTAACACTGGGTACAGTATTCAGTGTTACAAACTGGGTACAGTATTCAGTGGAACACTGGGTACAGTATTCAGTGTCACACTGGGTACAGTATTCAGTGTAACACTCTGGGTACATTATTCAGTGTAACATTCTGGGTACAGTATTCAGTGTAACACACTGGGTGCAGTATTCAGTGTAACTGCGTACAGTATTCAGTGCAACACTATGTACAGTATTCAGTGCAACACTGGGTACAGTCTTCAGTGTAACACTGGGTACAGTATTTAGTGTACACTGGGTACAATATTCAGTGTTACACTCTGGGTACAGTATTCAGTGTAACTCTGAGTACAGTATTCAGTGTAACACACTGGGTACAGTATTTAGTGTAACACTGGGTACAATATTCAGTGTTACACTCTGGCTACAGTATTCATTGTAACACTGGGTTCAGAATTCAGTGTAACACTGGGTACAGTATTTAGTGTGACACACTGGGTACAGTATTCAGTGTAACTCTGAGTACAGTATTCAGTGTAACACACTGGGTACAGTATTCAGTGTAACACTTTGGGTACAGTATTCAGTGTAACATACTGGGTACAGTATTCAATGTAACACTGGTACAGTATTCAGTGTAACACACTGGGTTCAGTAATCAGTGTAACACTGGTACAGTATTCAGTGTAACACACTGGGTTCAGTAATCAGTGTAACACTGTGTACAATATTCAGTGTAACACTGGGTACATTATTCAGTGTAACACTCTGGGTGCAGTATTCAGTGTAGCACTGGGTACAGTATTCTGTGTAACACTCTGGGTACAGTATTCAGTGTAACACTGGATACAGTATTCAGTGCAACACTCTGGGTACAGTATTCAATGTAACGCTGGGTACAGGATTCAGTGTAATAATGGGTAGAATATTCAGTTTAACACTGGATACAGTGTTCAGTGTAACACACTGGATACAGTATTCAGTGTAACATTGGGTACAGTATTCAGTATAACACTCTGGGTACAGGATTCAGTGTAACACTGGTTACAGTATTCAGTGTAACACTGGGTACCGTATTCAGTGTAACACTGGGTCGATTATTCAGTATAACACTGGGTACAGTGTTCAGTGTAACACACTGGATACTGTATTCAGTGTGACACTGGGTACTATATTCAGTGTAACACTTTGTAGAGTATTCAGTATAACACTCTTTGGTACAGGATTCAGTGTAACACTGGGTACAGTATTCAGTGTAACACTGGGTACAGTATTCAGTGTGACACTGGGTACAGCTTTGAGTGTAACACTGGTTACAGTATTCAGTGTAACACTGGGTACAGTATTCAGTGTTACACACTGGGTACAGTATTCAGTGTAACACTGGGTGCACTATTCAGTGTCACACTGGGTACAGTATTCAGTGTAACACTCTGGGTACAGTATTCAGTGTAACACACTGGGTACAATATTCAGTGTAACAGTGGGTACAGTATTCAGTGTTACACTCTGGGTACAGTACTCAGTGTAACACTATGTACAGTATTCAGTGCAACACTGGGTACAGTATTCAGTGTAACACTGGGTACAGTATTCAGTGTACACTGGATACAGTATTCAGTGTAACACTGGGTACAGTATTCAGTGTAACACTGGGTACAGTATTGATTGTAACACTCTGGATACAGTATTCAGTGTAACACTGGGTACAGTATTCAGTGTGACACTGGGTACATTATTCAGTATAACACTCAGGGTACAGGATTCAGTGTAACACTGGGTACCGTATTCAGTGTAACACTGGGTACCCCTTTCAGTGTAACACTGGGAACAGTATTCAGTGTAACACTGGGTACAGTATTCAGTGTTACAAACTGGGTACAGTATTCAGTGGAACACTGGGTACAGTATTCAGTGTCACACTGGGTACAGTATTCAGTGTAACACTCTGGGTACATTATTCAGTGTAACATTCTGGGTACAGTATTCAGTGTAACACACTGGGTGCAGTATTCAGTGTAACTGCGTACAGTATTCAGTGCAACACTATGTACAGTATTCAGTGCAACACTGGGTACAGTCTTCAGTGTAACACTGGGTACAGTATTTAGTGTACACTGGGTACAATATTCAGTGTTACACTCTGGGTACAGTACTCAGTGTAACACTGGGTACAGTATTCAATATAACACACTGGGTACAGTATTCAGTGTAACACTGGGTGCAGTATTCTGTGTCACACTGGGTACAGTATTCAGTGTAACTCTGGGTACAGTATTCAGTGTAACACTCTGGGTACAGTATTCAATGTAACACACTGTGTACAGTATTCAGTGTAACACTCTGGGTACAGTATTCAGTGTAACACTCTGGGCACAGTATTCAGTGTAACACACTGGGTACAGTATTCAGTGTAACTATGGGTACAGTATTAAGTGTAACACTCTGGGTACAGTATTAAGTGTAACACACTGGGTACAGTATTCATAGAAACATAGAAACATAGAAAATAGATGCAGGAGTAGGCCATTCGGCCCTTCTAGCCTGCACCGCCATTCAATGAGTTCATGGCTGAACATGCAACTTCAGTACCCCATTCCTGCTTTCTCACCATACCCCTTGATTCCCCTAGTAGTAAGGACTTCATCTAACTCCTTTTTGAATATATTTAATGAATTGGCCTCAACAACTTTCTGTGGTAGATAATTCCACAGGTTCACCACTCTCTGGGTGAAGAAATTCCTCCTCATCTCGGTCCTAAATGGCTTCCCCCTTGTCCTTAGATTGTGTCCCCTGGTTCTGGACTTCCCCAACATTGGGAACGTTCTTCCTGCATCTAACCTGTCTAACCCCGTCAGAATTTTAAACGTTTCTATGAGGTCCCCTCTCATTCTTCTTAACTCCAGTGAATACAAGCCCAGTTGATCCAATCTTTCTTGATAGGTCAGTCCCGCCATCCCGGGAATCAGTCTGGTGAACCTTCGCTGCACTCCCTCAATAGCAAGAATGTCCTTCCTCAGGTTAGGAGACCAAAACTGTCCACAATACTCCAGGTGTGGCCTCACCAAGGCCCTGTACAATTGTGGCAACACCTCCCTGCCCCTGTACTGAAATCCCCTCGCTATGAAGGCCAACATGCCATTTGCTTTCGTAACCGCCTGCTGTACCTGCATGCCAACCTTCAATGACTGATGTACCATGACACCCAGGTCTCTTTGCACCTCCCCTTTTCCTAATCTGTCACCATTCAGATAATAGTCTGTCTCTCTGGTTTTACCACCAAAGTGGATAACCTCACATTTATCCACATTATACTTCATCTGCCATGCATTTGCCCACTCACCTAACCTATCCAAGTCACTCTGCAGCCTCATAGCATCCTCCTCACAGCTCACACTGCCACCCAACTTAGTGTCATCCGCAAATTTGGAGATACTACATGTAATCCCCTCGTCTAAATCATTAATGTACAGTGTAAACAGCTGGGGCCCCAGCACAGAACCTTGCGGTACCCCACTAGTCACTGCCTGCCATTCTGAAAAGTACCCATTTACTCCTACTCTTTGCTTCCTGTCTGACAACCAGTTCTCAATCCATGTCAGCACACTACCCCCAATCCCATGTGCTTTAACTTTGTACATTAATCTCTTGTGTGGGACCTTGTCGAAAGCCTTCTGAAAGTCCAAATATACCACATCAACCTTGTCCACTCTACTGGAAACATCCTCACAAAATTCCAGAAGATTTGTCAAGCATGATTTCCCTTTCACAAATCCATGCTGACTTGGACCTATCATGTCACCTCTTTCCAAATGCACTGCTGTGACATCCTTAATAATTGATTCCATCATTTTACCCACTACCGATGTCAGGCTGACCGGTCTATAATTCCCTGTTTTCTCTCTCCCTCCTTTTTTAAAAAGTGGGGTTACATTGGCTACCCTCCACTCCATAGGAACTGATCCAGAGTCAATGGAATGTTGGAAAATGACTGTCAATGCATCCACTATTTCCAAGGCCACCTCCTTAAGTACTCTGGGATGCAGTCCATCAGGCCCTGGGGATTTATCGGCCTTCAATCCCATCAATTTCCCCAACACAATTTCCCGACTCATAAGGATTTCCCTCAGTTCCTCCTCCTTACTACACCCTCCGACCCCTTTTATATCTGGAAGGTTGTTTGTGTCCTCCTCAGTGAATACCGAACCAAAGTACTTGTTCAATTGGTCCGCCATTTCTTTGTTCCCCGTTATGACTTCCCCTGATTCTGACTGCAGGGGACCTACGTTTGTCTTTACTAACCTTTTTCTCTTTACATATCTATAGAAACTTTTGCAATCCGTCTTAATGATCCCTGCAAGCTTCTTCTTGTACTCCATTTTCCCTGCCCTAATCAAACCCTTTGTCCTCCTCTGCTGAGTTCTAAATTTCTCCCAGTCCCCGGGTTCGCTGCTATTTCTGGCCAATTTGTATGCCACTTCCTTGGTTTTAATACTATCCCTGATTTCCCTTGATAGCCACGGTTGAGCCACCTTCCCTTTTTTATTTTTACATCAGACAGGAATGTATAATTGTTGTAGTTCATCCATGCGGTCTCTAAATGTCTGCCATTGCCCATCCACAGTCAACCCCTTAAGTATCATTCGCCAATCTATTTTAGCCAATTCACGCCTCATACCTTCAAAGTTACTCTTCTTTAAGTTCTGGACCATGGTCTCTGAATTAACTGTTTCATTCTCCATCCTAATGCAGAATTCCACCATATTATGGTCACTCTTCCCCAAGGGGCCTCGCACAACAAGATTGCTAATTAATCCTCTCTCATTACACAACACCCAGTCTAAGATGGCCTCCACCCTAGTTGGTTCCTCGACATATTGGTCTAAAAAACCATCCCTTATGCACTCCAGGAAATCCTCCTCCACCTTATTGCTTCCAGTTTGGTTAACCCAATCTATGTGCATATTAAAGTCACCCATTATAACTGCTGCACCTTTATTGCATGTTCCCCTAATTTCATGTTTGATGCCCTCCCCAACATCACTACTACTGTTTGGAGGTCTGTACACAACTCCCACTAACGTTTTTTGCCCTTTGGTATTCTGCAGCTCGACCCATATAGATTCCACATCATCCAAGCTAATGTCCTTCCGAACTATTGCCTTAATTTGCTCCTTAACCAGCAATGCTACCCCACCTCCTTTTCCTTTTATTCTATCTTTCCTGAATGTTGAATACCCCTGGATGTTGAGTTCCCAGCCCTGATCATCTTGGAGCCACGTCTCCGTAATCCCAATCACATCATATTTGTTAACATCTATTTGCACAGTTAATTCATCCACCTTATTGCGGATACTCCTTGCATTAAGACACAAAGCCTTCAGGCTTGTTTTTTTAACACCCTTTGTCCTTTTAGAATTTTGCTGTGGCCCTTTTTGTTCTTTGCCTTGGGTTTCTCTGCCCTCCACTTTTCCTCATCTCCTTTCTGTCTTTTGCTTTTGCCTCCTTTTTGTTTCCCTCTGTGTCTCTGCATTGGTTCCCATCCCCCTGCCATATTAGTTTTAATCCTCCCCAACAGCACTAGCAAACACTCCCCCTAGGACATTGGTTCCGGTCCTGCCCAGGTGCAGACCGTCCGGTTTGTACTGGTCCCACCTCCCCCAGAACCGGTTCCAATGCCCCAGGAATTTGAATCCCTCCCTGCTGCACCACTGCTCAAGCCACGTATTCATCTGCGCTATCCTGTTATTCCTACTCTGACTAGCATGTGGCACTGGTAGCAATCCCGAGATTACTACTTTTGAGGTCCTACTTTTTAATTTAGCTCCTCGCTCCTTAAATTCGTTTCGTAGGAACTCATCACTTTTTTTACCTATGTCGTTGGTACCAATGTGCACCACGACAACTGGCTGATCTCCCTCCCTTTTTAGAATGTCCTGCACCCGCTCCAAGACATCCTTGACCCTTGCACCAGGGAGGCAACATACCATCCTGGAGTCTCGGTCGTGGCCGCAGAAACACCTAGCTATTCCCCTTACAATTGAATCCCCTATCACTATCGCTCTCCCACTCTTTTTCCTGCCCTCCTGTGCAGCAGGGCCAGCTACGGTGCCATGAACTTGGCTGTTGCTGCCCTCCCCTGATGAGTCATCGCCCTCAACATAACCCAAAGCAGTGAATCTGTTTTGCAGGGGGATGACCGCAGGGGACCCCTGCACTACCTTCCTTGCACTGCTCTTCCTGCTGGTCTTCCATTCCCTATCTGGCTGTGGACCCTTTCCCTGCGGTACGACCAACTCGCTACACGTGCTACTCACGTCATTCTCAGCATCGTGGATGCTCCAGAGTGTATCCACCCTCAGCTCCAATTCCGCAAGGCGGACCGTCAGGAGCTGGAGGTGGATACACTTCCCGCACACGTAGTCGTCAGGGACACTGGAGTCATCCCTGAGTTCCCACATGGTACAGGAGCAGCATAACACCCGACCAAGCTCTCCTGCCATGACTTAACCCTTAGATACACTTAAATTGGCAACAACAATGTTAAAAGTTACTCATTGATATAGAAGACAAAAAATAAAAAGTACTCACCAATCACCAGCCAATCACTTACACTCTTGGCTGTGATGTCACCTTTTGATTTCTTTCTAGTTCCTTTTTGCCTTCTCCCTGTAGCAGCACAAGTCCCGCCTTTTATAGGCCTCTCCATGCACCTCCTTGACGCTGCTCCTGACTGCCGCCGACGCTGGGCCCCGGACTCCCTGCTGTGCCTTTTATAGGCCTCTCCAGGCACCTCCTCGACGCTGCTCCCGACTGCCGACTGTAACAAACTTGGTATAGTATTCAGTGTAACACTTGTACAGTATTCAGTGTAACACTGGGTACAGTATTCAGTGTAACACTCTGGTTACAGTATTCAGTGTAACACTCTGGGTACAGAATTCAGTGCAACACTGGGTACAGTATGCAGTGTAACACTGGGTACAGTATTCAGTGTACACTGGGTATACTATTCAGTGTAAAACTGGGTACAGTATTCAGTGTTACACTCTGGGTACAGTATTCAGTGTAACATTGGTTACAGGATTCAGTGTAACACTGGGTACAGTATTCAGTGTAGCACTGGGTACAGGATTCAGTGTAACACTGGGGAGAGTATTCAGTATAACACAGGGTATAGTGTTCAGTGTAACACACTGGGTACAGTATTCATTGTAACACTGGGTACAGTATTCAGTATAACACTCTGGCTACAGGATTCAGTGTAACACTGTGAACAATATTCAGAGTAACACTGGGTACAGTATTCAGTGTAACACTGGGTACTGTATTCAGTGCGACACTGGGTACAGGATTCAGTGTAACACTGGGCTCAGTATTCAGTGTAACACTGGTAAAATATTCAGTGTAACACTCTGGGTACAGTATTCAGTGTAACACACTGGGTACAGTATTCAGTGTAACACACTGGGTACAGTATTCAGTGTAACCCTGGGTACAGTATTCAGTGTTACACTCTGGGTACAGTATTCAGCGTAACACTGGGTACATGATTCAGTGTAATACACTGTGTACAGTATTCCGTGTAAAACTGTGTACAGTATTCAGAGTAACACTGGGTACAGTATTCAGTGTAACACTCTGGGTACAGTATTCAGTGTAGCACTGGGTACAGTATTCAGTGTAATACTCTGGGTACAGTATTCAGTGCAACACTCTGGGTACAGTATTCAGTATAACACTGGGTACAGTATTCAGTGCAACACTCTCGTTACAGTATTCAGTTTAACACTGGGTACAGGATTCAGTGTAATACTGGGTACATTATTCAGTGTAACACTGGGTACAGGATTCAGTGTAAAACTGGGTAGAGTATTCAGTATAACACTGGGTACAGTGTTCAGTGTAACACACTTGGTACAGTATTCAGTGTAACACTGGGTACAGAATTCAGTGTAACACTGGGTAGAGTATTCAGTGTAACACTGGGTACAGTATTCAGTTTAACACTGGGCACAGTGTTCAGTGTAACACACTGGGTACAGTATTCAGTGTAAAACTTGGTACAGTATTCAGTGTAACACTGGGTACCGTATTCAGTGTAACACAAGGTACAGTATTCAGTGCGACACTGGGTACAGGATTCAGTGTAACACTGGGTTCAGTATTCAGTGTAACACTGGTTACAGTATTCAGTTTTACACTCTGGGTACAGTATTCAGTGTAACACTGGGTTCAGTATTCAGTGTAACACTGGGTACAGTATTCAGTGTTACACTCTGGGTACAAGTTTCAGTATAACACACTGGGTACAGGATTCAGTGTAACACTGGGTACAGTATTCAGTGTAACACTGTGTACAGCATTCCGTGTAAAACTGTGTACAGTATTCAGAGTAACACTGGGTACAGTATTCAGTGTAACACTCTGGGTACAGTATTCAGTGTAGCACTGGGTACAGTAATCAGTGTAACACTCTGGGTACAGTATTCAGTGAAACACTCTGGGTACAGTATTCAGTGTAACACTGGGTACAGTATTCAGTGCAACACTCTCGTTACAGTATTCAGTTTAACACTGGGTACAGGATTCAGTGTAATACTGGGTACAGTATTCAGTGTAACACTGGGTAGAGTATTCAGTATAACACTGGTTACAGTGTTCAGTGTAACACACTTGGTACAGTAATCAGTGTAACACTGGGTACAGAATTCAGTGTAACACTGGGTAGAATATTCAGTGTAACACTGGGTACAGTATTCAGTGTAACACTGGGTACAGTGTTCAGTGTAACACACTGGGTACAGTATTCAGTGTAACAGTTGGTACAGCATTCAGTGTAACACTGGGTACCGTGTTCAGTGTAACACTGGGTACAGTATTCAGTGCGACACTGGGTACAGAATTCAGTGTAACACTGGGTTCAGTATTCAGTGTAACACTGGGTACAGTATTCAGTTTTACACTCTGGTTACAGTATTCAGTGTAACACTGGGTTCATATTCAGTGTAACTACTGGGTACAGTATTCAGTGTTACACTCTGGGTACAAGATTCAGTATAACACACTGGGTACAGTATTCAGAGTAACACTGGGTACAGTATTCAGTGTAACACTGTGTACAGTATTCAGTGCGACACTGGGTACAGGATTCAGTGTAACACTGGGTATAGTATTCAGTGTAACACTGTGTACAGTATTCCGTGTAAAACTGTGTACAGTATTCAGAGTAACACTGGGTACAGTATTCCGTGTAACACTCTGGGTACAGTATTCAGTGCAGCACTGGGTACAGTTTTCAGTGTAACACTCTGGGTACAGTATTCAGTGAAACACTCTGGGTACAGTATTCAGTGTAACACTGGGTACAGTATTCAGTGTAACACTCTGGGTACAGTATTCTGCGTAGCACTGGGTACAGTATTCAGTGTAACACTCTGGGTACAGTATTCAGTGAAACACTCTGGGTACAGGATTCAGTAATACTGGGTAGAGTATTCAGTATAACACAGGTTACAGTGTTCAGTGTAACACACTTGGTACAGTATTCAGTGTAACACTGGGTACAGAATTCAGTGTAACACTGGGTAGAGTATTCAGTGTAACACTGGGTATAGTATTCAGTGTAACACTGGGTACAGTGTTCAGTGTAACACACTGGGTACAGTATTCAGTGTAACACTGGGTACAGTATTCAGTGCGACACTGGGTACAGGATTCAGTGTAACACTGGGTTCAGTATTCAGTGTAACACTGGGTACAGTATTCAGTGTTACACTCTGCGTACAAGATTCAGTATAACACACTGGGTACAGGATTCAGTGTAACACTGGGTACAGTATTCAGTGTAACACTGTGTACAGTATTCAGTGCGACACTGGGTACAGGATTCAGTGTAACACTGGGTACAGTATTCAGTGTAGCACACTGGGTGCAGTATTCAGTGTCACACTCTGGGTAAAGTATTCAGTGTAACACTCTGGGTACAGTATTCAGTGTAACTCTGGGTACAGTATTCAGTGTTACACTCTTGGTACAGTATTCAGTGTAACTCTGGGTACAGTATTCAGTGTTACACTCTTGGTACAGTATTCAGTGTAACACTCTGGGTACAGTATTCAGTGTTACACTCTTGGTACAGTATTCAGTGTAACTCTGGGTACAGTATTCAGTGTAACACTCTGGGTACAGTATTCAGTGTTACACTCTTGGTACAGTATTCAGTGCAACACAGGGTACAGTATTCAGTGCAACACTGGGTACAGTTTTCAGTGTAACACTGGGTACATTATTCAGTGTAACACTGGGTACAGTATTCAATGTAACACACTGGGTACAGTATTCAGTGTAACAATGGGTACAGTATTCAGTGTCACACTGGGTACAGTATTCAGTGTAACACTCTGGCACAGTATTCAGTGCAACAGTGGCTACAGTTTTCAGTGCAACACTGGGTACAGTATTCAGTGTACACTGCGTACACTATTCAGTGTAATACTGGGTACAGTATTCAGTGTTACACTCTGGATACAGTACTCAGTGTAACACTGGGTGCAGTATTCAATGTAACAAACTGGGTACAGTATTCAGTGTAACACTGGGAACAGTATTCAGTGTCACACTGGGTACAGTATTCAGTGTAACACTCTGGCACAGTATTCAGTGTAACACACTGGGTACAGTATTCAGTGTAAATCTGGGGACAGTATTAAGTGTAACACTCTGGGTACAGTATTCAGTTTATCACTCTGGGTACAATATTCACTGTAACACACTGGGTACAGTATTCAGTGTAACACTCTGTGTACAGTATTCAGTGTAACACTCTGTGTACAGTATTCAGTGTAACACTCTGGGTACAGTATTCAGTGTAACACACTTGGTAAAGTATTCAGTGTAACACTGGTACAGTATTCAGTGTAACACTGGCTACATGATTCAGTGTAACACTCTGGGTACAGTATTCAGTGTAGCACTGGGTACAGTATTCAGTGTAACACTCTGGGTAGTGTATTCACTGTAACACTGGGTGCAGTATTCAGTGCAACACTCTGGGTACAGTATTCAGTGTAACACTGGGTACAGGATTCAGTGTAACAATGGGTAGAGTATTCAGTTTAACACTGTGTACAGTGTTCAGTATAACACACTGGGTACAGTATTCAGTGTAACACTGGGTACAATGTCCAGTATAACACTCTGGGTACAGGATTCAGTGTAACACTGGGTAGGTATTCAGTGTAACACTGGGTATAATATTCAGTATAACACTCTGGGTACAGTATTCAGTGTAACACACTGAGTACAGTATTCAGTGTAACACTCTAGATAAAGTATTCAGTGTAACACTCTGGGTACAGTGTTCAGTGTAACTCTGGGTACAGTATTCAGTATAACACTTTGTGTACAATATTCAGTGTAACACTGGGTACAGTTTTCAGTGTAACACTGGGTACATTATTCAGTGTACACTGGGTACACTATTCAATGTAACACTGGGTACAGTATTCAGTGTCACACTGGGTACAGTATTCAGTGTAACACTCTGGCACAATATTCAGTGCAACACTGGTTACAGTATTCAGTGTAACACTCTGCGTACAGGGTTCAGTGTAACACTGGTGCAGTATTCAGTGTAAAACTGGGTACAGTATTCAGTGTAACACTGGGTACCGTATTCAGTGTAACACTGGGTACAGTATTCGGTGTGACACAGGGTACAGCTTTCAGTGCAGCACTGGGTACAGTATTCAGTGTTACGCACTGGGTACAGTATTCAGTGTAACACTGGCTACAATATTCAGTGTCACACTGGGTACAGTATTCAGTGTAACACTCTGGCTACAGTATTCAGTGTAACTCTGGGTACAGTATTCAGTGTAACACTCTGGGTACAGTATTCAGTGTAACACTGGGTAGAGTATTCCGTTTACACTGGGGACACTATTCAGTGTAACTCTGGGTACAGTATTCAGTGTAACACTCTGGGTACAGTATTCAGTGTAACACTGGGTACAGTATTCAGTGTAACACACTGGGCACAGTATTCAGTGTAACTCTGGGTACAGTATTAAGTTTAACACTCTGGGTACAGTATTCAGTGTAACACTGGGTACAGTATTCAGTGTAGCACTGGGTACAGGATTCAGTGTAACACTGGGTAGAGTATTCAGTATAGCACAGGGTATAGTGTTCAGTGTAACACACTGGGTACAGCATTCATTGTAACACTGGATACAGTATTCAGTATAACACTCTGACTACAGTATTCCGTGTAACACTGGGTACATGATTCAGTGTAATACACTGTGTACAGTATTCCGTGCAAAACTATGTACAGTATTCAGAGTAACACTGGGTACAGTATTCAGTGTAACACTCTGGGTACAGTATTCAGTGTAGCACTGGGTACAGTATTCAGTGTAACACTCTGGGTACAGTATTCAGTGTAACACTGGGTACAGTATTCAGTGTAACACTCTGGGTACAGTGTTCAGTGTGACACTGGGTACACTATTCAGTGCAACACTCTCGGTACATTATTCAGTTTAACACTGGGTACAGTATTCAGTGTAACACTGGGTACAGTATTCAGTGTAACACTCTGGGTACAGTATTCAGTGTAACACTCTGGTCATACAATATTCAGTGTCACACACTGGGTACAGTATTCAGTGTAACACTCTGGGTACAGTATTCAGTGTCACACTCTGGGTAAAGTATTCAGTGTAACACTCTGGGTACAGTATTCAGTGTAACACACTGTGTACAGTATTCAGTGTAACTCTGGGTACAGTATTCAGTGTAACACTCTGGGTACAGTATTCAGTGTTACACTCTTGGTACAGTATTCAGTGCAACACTATGTACAGTATTCAGTGCAACACTGGGTACAGTTTTCAGTGTAACACTGGGTACATTGTTCAGTGTAACACTGGGTACAGTATTCAATGTAACACACTGGGTACAGTATTCAGTGTAACAATGGGTACAGTATTCAGTGTCACACTGGGTACAGTATTCAGTGTAACACTCTGGCACAGTATTCAGTGCAACAGTGGCTACAGTTTTCAGTGCAACACTGGGTACAGTATTCAGTGTACACTGCGTACACTATTCAGTGTAATACTGGGTACAGTATTCAGTGTTACACTCTGGATACAGTACTCAGTGTAACACTGGGTGCAGTATTCAATGTAACAAACTGGGTACAGTATTCAGTGTAACACTGGGAACAGTATTCAGTGTCACACTGGGTACAGTATTCAGTGTAACACTCTGGCACAGTATTCAGTGTAACACACTGGGTACAGTATTCAGTGTAAATCTGGGGACAGTATTAAGTGTAACACTCTGGGTACAGTATTCAGTTTATCACTCTGGGTACAGTATTCACTGTAACACACTGGGTACAGTATTCAGTGTAACACTCTGTGTACAGTATTCAGTGTAACACTCTGTGTACAGTATTCAGTGTAACACTCTGGGTACAGTATTCAGTGTAACACACTTGGTAAAGTATTCAGTGTAACACTGGTACAGTATTCAGTGTAACACTGGCTACATGATTCAGTGTAACACTCTGGGTACAGTATTCAGTGTAGCACTGGGTACAGTATTCAGTGTAACACTCTGGGTAGTGTATTCACTGTAACACTGGGTGCAGTATTCAGTGCAACACTCTGGGTACAGTATTCAGTGTAACACTGGGTACAGGATTCAGTGTAACAATGGGTAGAGTATTCAGTTTAACACTGTGTACAGTGTTCAGTATAACACACTGGGTACAGTATTCAGTGTAACACTGGGTACAATGTCCAGTATAACACTCTGGGTACAGGATTCAGTGTAACACTGGGGACAGTATTCAGTGTAACACTGGGTAGGTATTCAGTGTAACACTGGGTATAATATTCAGTATAACACTCTGGGTACAGTATTCAGTGTAACACACTGAGTACAGTATTCAGTGTAACACTCTAGATAAAGTATTCAGTGTAACACTCTGGGTACAGTGTTCAGTGTAACTCTGGGTACATTATTCAGTATAACACTTTGTGTACAATATTCAGTGTAACACTGGGTACAGTTTTCAGTGTAACACTGGGTACATTATTCAGTGTACACTGGGTAAACTATTCAATGTAACACTGGGTACAGTATTCAGTGTCACACTGGGTACAGTATTCAGTGTAACACTCTGGCACAATATTCAGTGCAACACTGGTTACAGTATTCAGTGTAACACTCTGCGTACATGGTTCAGTGTAACACTGGTGCAGTATTCAGTGTAAAACTGGGTACAGTATTCAGTGTAACACTGGGTACCGTATTCAGTGTAACACTGGGTACAGTATTCGGTGTGACACAGGGTACAGCTTTCAGTGCAACACTGGGTACAGTATTCAGTGTTACGCACTGGGTACAGTATTCAGTGTAACACTGGCTACAATATTCAGTGTCACACTGGGTACAGTATTCAGTGTAACACTCTGGGTACAGTATTCAGTGTAACTCTGGGTACAGTATTCAGTGTAACACTCTGGGTACAGTATTCAGTGTAACACTGGGTAGAGTATTCCGTTTACACTGGGGACACTATTCAGTGTAACACTGGGTACAGTATTCAGTGTTACACTCTGGGTACAGTATTCAGTGTAACACTCTGGGTACAGTATTCAGTGTAACTCTGGGTACAGTTTTCAGTGTAACACTCTGGGTACAGTATTCAGTGTAACACTGGGTACAGTATTCAGTGTAACACACTGGGCACAGTATTCAGTGTAACTCTGGGTACAGTATTAAGTTTAACACTCTGGGTACAGTATTCAGTGTAACACTGGGTACAGTATTCAGTGTAGCACTGGGTACAGGATTCAGTGTAACACTGGGTAGAGTATTCAGTATAGCACAGGGTATAGTGTTCAGTGTAACACACTGGGTACAGCATTCATTGTAACACTGGATACAGTATTCAGTATAACACTCTGACTACAGTATTCCGTGTAACACTGGGTACATGATTCAGTGTAATACACTGTGTACAGTATTCCGTGCAAAACTATGTACTGTATTCAGAGTAACACTGGGTACAGTATTCAGTGTAACACTCTGGGTACAGTATTCAGTGTAGCACTGGGTACAGTATTCAGTGTAACACTCTGGGTACAGTATTCAGTGTAACACTGGGTACAGTATTCAGTGTAACACTCTGGGTACAGTGATCAGTGTGACACTGGGTACACTATTCAGTGCAACACTCTCGGTACATTATTCAGTTTAACACTGGGTACAGTATTCAGTGTAACACTGGGTACAGTATTCAGTGTAACACTCTGGGTACAGTGTTCAGTGTAACACTGGGTACAGTATTCAGTGCAACACTCTCGGTACAGTATTCAGTTTAACACTGGGTACAGGATTCAGTGTAATACTGGGTACAGTATTCAGTGTAACACTGGGTACAGGATTCAGTGTAACAATGGGTAGAGTATTCAGTTTAACACTGGGTACAGTGTTCAGTTTAACACACCGGGTACAGAATGCAGTGTAACACTGGGTACCGTATTCAGTGTAATACTGGGTAGATTATTCAGTATAACACTGGGTAAAGTGTTCAGTGTAACACAATGTGTACAGTATTCAGTGTAACACTGGGTACAGGATTCAGTGTAACACTGGGTAGAGTATTCAGTATAACACTGGGTACAGTGTTCAGTGTAACATACTGGGTACAGTATTCAGTGTAACTCTGAGTACAGAATTCAGTGTAACACACTGGGTTCAGTATTCAGTGTAACACTGGGTACAGGATTCAGTGTAACACTGGGTAGAGTATTCAGTGTAACACTGGGTACAGTATTCAGTGTAGCACTGGGTACAGGGTTCAGTGTCACACTGGGTAGAGTATTCAGTATAACACTGGGTACAGTGTTCAGTGTAACACACTGGGTACAGTATTCAGTGTAACACTGGGTACAATATTCAGTATAACACTCTGGCTCCAGGATTCAGTGCAACACTGGGTACAGTATTCAGTGTAACACTTGGTACAGTATTCAGTGTAACACTGGGTACCGTATTCAGTGTAACACTGGGTACTGTATTCAGTGCGACACTGGGTACAGGATTCAGTGTAACACTGGGTTCAGTATTCAGTGTAACACTGGGTACAGTATTCAGTTTTACACTCTGGGTACAGTATTCAGTGTAACACTCTGGGTACAGTATTCAGTGCAACACTATGTACAGTATTCAGTGCAGCACTGGGTACAGTTGTCAGTGTAACACTGGATACAGTATTCAGTGTAACACTGGGTACAGTATTCATTGTAACACTGGGTACAGTATTCAGTATAACACTCTGGCTACAGGATTCAGTGTAACACTGTGAACAATATTCAGAGTAACACTGGGTACAGTATTCAGTGTAACACTGGGTACCGTATTCAGTGCGACACTGGGTACAGGATTCAGTGTAACACTGGGCTCAGTATTCAGTGTAACACTGGTACAATATTCAGTGTAACACTCTGGGTACAGTATTCAGTGTAACACACTGGGTACAGTATTCAGTGTAACTCTGAGTACAGTATTCAGTGTAACACACTGGGTACAGTATTCCGTGTAACACTCTGGGTACAGTATTCAGTGTAACACACTGGGTACAGTATTCAGTGTAACCCTGGGTACAGTGTTCAGTGTTACACTCTGGGTACAGTATTCAGTGTAACACTGGGTACATGATTCAGTGTAATACACTGTGTACAGTATTCCGTGTAAAACTGTGTACAGTATTCAGAGTAACACTGGGTACAGTATTCAGTGTAACACTCTGGGTACAGTATTCAGTGTAGCACTGGGTACAGTATTCAGTGTAACACTCTGGGTACAGTATTCAGTGCAACACTCTCGTTACAGTATTCAGTTTAACACTGGGTACAGGATTCAGTGTAATACTGGGTACATTATTCAGTGTAACACTGGGTACAGGATTCAGTGTAACACTGGGTAGAGTATTCAGTATAACACTGGGTACAATGTTCAGTGTAACACACTTGGTACAGTATTCAGTGTAACACTGGGTACAGAATTCAGTGTAACACTGGGTAGAGTATTCAGTGTTACACTCTGGGTACAAGATTCAGTCAAACACACTGGGTACAGGATTCAGTGTAACACTGGGTACAGTATTCAGTGTAACACTGTGTGCAGTATTCCGTGTAAAACTGTGTACAGTATTCAGAGTAACACTGGGTACAGTATTCAGTGTAACACTCTGGGTACAGTATTCAGTGTAACACTGGGTACAGTGTTCAGTGTAACACACTGGGTACAGTATTCAGTGTAACACTTGGTACAGTATTCAGTGTAACACTGGGTACCGTATTCAGTGTAACACTGGGTACAGTATTCAGTGCGACACTGGGTACAGGATTCAGTGTAACACTGGGTTCAGTATTCAGTGTAACACTGGTTACAGTATTCAGTTTTACACTCTGGGTACAGTATTCAGTGTAACACTGGGTTCAGTATTCAGTGTAACATTGGGTACAGTATTCAGTGTTACACTCTGGGTACAAGATTCAGTAAAACACACTGGGTACAGGATTCAGTGTAACACTGGGTACAGTATTCAGTGTAACACTGTGTACAGTATTCCGTGTAAAACTGTGTACAGTATTCAGAGTAACACTGGGTACAGTATTCAGTGTAACACTCTGGGTACAGTATTCAGTGTAGCACTGGGTACAGTATTCAGTGTAACACTCTGGGTACAGTATTCAGTGAAACACTCTGGGGACAGTATTCAGTGTAACACTGGGTACAGTATTCAGTGCAACACTCTCGTTACAGTATTCAGTTTAACACTGGGTACAGGATTCAGTGTAATACTCGGTACAGTATTCAGTGTAACACTGGGTACAGGTTTCAGTGTAACACTGGGTAGAGTAATCAGTATAACACTGGTTACAGTGTTCAGTGTAACACACTTGGTACAGTATTCAGTGTAACACTGGGTACATAATTCAGTGTAACACTGGGTAGAATATTCAGTGTAACACTGGGTACAGTATTCAGTGTAACACCGGGTACAGTGTTCAGTGTAACACACTGGGTACAGTATTCAGTGTAACACTTGGTACAGTATTCAGTGTAACACTGGGTACCGTGTTCAGTGTAACACTGGGTACAGTATTCAGTGCGACACTAGGTACAGGATTCAGTGTAACACTGGGTTCAGTATTCAGTTTTACACTCTGGGTACAATATTCAGTGTAACACTGGGTTCAGTATTCAGTGTAACACTGGGTACAGTATTCAGTGTTACATTCTGGGTACAAGATTCAGTATAACACACTGGGTACAGGATTCAGTGTAACACTGGGTACAGTATTCAGTGCAACACTGTGTACAGTATTCAGTGCGACACTGGGTACAGGATTCAGTGTAACACTGGGTACAGTATTCAGTATAACACTGGGTACAGTATTCAGTGTTACATTCTGGGTACAGTATTCAGTGTAACACTGGGTACAGTATTCAGTGTCACACTCTGGGTAAAGTATTCAGTGTAACACTCTGGGTACAGTATTCAGTGTAACACACTGTGTACAGTATTCAGTGTAACTCTGGGTACAGTATTCAATGTAACACACTGGGTACAGTATTCAGTGCAACACTATGTACAGTATTCAGTGCAACACTGGGTACATTATTCAGTGTAACACTGGGTACAGTATTCAATGTAACACACTGGGTACAGTATTCAGTGTACACTGGGTACATTATTCAGTGTAACACTGGGTACAGTATTCAATGTAACACACTGGGTACAGTATTCAGTGAAACAATGGGTACAGTATTCAGTGTCACACTGGGTACAGTATTCAGTGTAACACTCTGGCACAGTATTCAGTGCAACAGTGGCTACAGTTTTCAGTGCAACACTGGGTACAGTATTCAGTGTACACTGCGTACACTATTCAGTGTAATACTGGGTACAGTATTCAGTGTTACACTCTGGGTACAGTACTCAGTGTAACACTGGGTGCAGTATTCAATGTAACAAACTGGGTACAGTATTCAGTGTAACACTGGGAACAGTATTCAGTGTCACACTGGGTACAGTATTCAGTGTAACACTGGGAACAGTATTCAGTGTCACACTGGGTACAGTATTCAGTGTAACACACTGGGTACAGTATTCAGTGTAAATCTGGGGACAGTATTAAGTGTAACACTCTGGGTACAGTATTCAGTGTATCACTCTGGGTACAGTTTTCAGTGTAACAAACTGGGTACAGTATTCAGTGTAACACTCTGTGTACAGTATTCAGTGTAACACTCTGTGTACAGTATTCAGTGTAACACTCTGGGTACAGTATTCAGTGTAACACACTTGGTAAAGTATTCAGTGTAACACTGGTACAGTATTCAGTGTAACACTGGCTACATGATTCAGTGTAACACTCTGGGTACAGTATTCAGTGTAGCATTGGGTACAGTATTCAGTGTAACACTCTGCGTAGTGTATTCACTGTAACACTGGGTGCAGTATTCAGTGCAACACTCTGGGTACAGTATTCAGTGTAACACTGTGTACAGGATTCAGTGTAACAATGAGTAGAGTATTCAGTTTAACACTGTGTACAGTGTTCAGTATAACACACTGGGTACAGTATTCAGTGTAACACTGGGTACAATGTCCAGTATAACACTCTGGGTACAGGATTCAGTGTAACACTGGGGACAGTATTCAGTGTAACACTGTGTAGGTATTCAGTGTAACACTGGGTATAATATTCAGTATAACACTCTGGGTACAGTATTCAGTGTAACACACTGAGTCCAGTATTCAGTGTAACACTCTAGATAAAGTATTCAGTGTAACACTCTGGGTACAGTGTTCAGTATAACACTTTGTGTACAGTATTCAGTGTAACACTATGGGCACAGTATTCAGTGCAACACTATGTACAGTATTCAGTGTAACACTGGGTACAGTATTCAGTGTAACACTCTGGCACAGTATTCAGTGCAACAGTGGCTACAGTTTTCAGTGCAACACTGGGTACAGTATTCAGTGTACACTGCGTACACTATTCAGTGTAATACTGGGTACAGTATTCAGTGTTACACTCTGGGTACAGTACTCAGTGTAACACTGGGTGCAGTATTCAATGTAACAAACTGGGTACAGTATTCAGTGTAACACTGGGAACAGTATTCAGTGTCACACTGGGTACAGTATTCAGTGTAACACTGGGAACAGTATTCAGTGTCACACTGGGTACAGTATTCAGTGTAACACACTGGGTACAGTATTCAGTGTAAATCTGGGGACAGTATTAAGTGTAACACTCTGGGTACAGTATTCAGTGTATCACTCTGGGTACAGTTTTCAGTGTAACAAACTGGGTACAGTATTCAGTGTAACACTCTGTGTACAGTATTCAGTGTAACACTCTGGGTACAGTATTCAGTGTAACACACTTGGTAAAGTATTCAGTGTAACACTGGTACAGTATTCAGTGTAACACTGGCTACATGATTCAGTGTAACACTCTGGGTACAGTATTCAGTGTAGCATTGGGTACAGTATTCAGTGTAACACTCTGCGTAGTGTATTCACTGTAACACTGGGTGCAGTATTCAGTGCAACACTCTGGGTACAGTATTCAGTGTAACACTGTGTACAGGATTCAGTGTAACAATGAGTAGAGTATTCAGTTTAACACTGTGTACAGTGTTCAGTATAACACACTGGGTACAGTATTCAGTGTAACACTGGGTACAATGTCCAGTATAACACTCTGGGTACAGGATTCAGTGTAACACTGGGGACAGTATTCAGTGTAACACTGTGTAGGTATTCAGTGTAACACTGGGTATAATATTCAGTATAACACTCTGGGTACAGTATTCAGTGTAACACACTGAGTCCAGTATTCAGTGTAACACTCTAGATAAAGTATTCAGTGTAACACTCTGGGTACAGTGTTCAGTATAACACTTTGTGTACAGTATTCAGTGTAACACTATGGGCACAGTATTCAGTGCAACACTATGTACAGTATTCAGTGTAACACTGGGTACATTATTCAGTGTACACTGGGCACACTATTCAATGTAACACTGGGTACAGTATTCAGTGTCACACTGGGTACAGTATTCTGTGTAACACTCTGGCACAATATTCAGTGCAACACTGGTTACAGTTTTCAGTGTAACCCTGGGGACAGTATTCAGTATAATACTCTGGGTGCAGGGTTCAGTGTAACACTGGTACAGTATTCAGTGTAAAACTGGGTACAGTATTCAGTGTAACACTGGGTACCGTATTCAGTGTAACACTGGGTACAGTATTCGGTGTGACACAGGGTACAGCTTTCAGTGCAACACTGGGTACAGTATTCAGAGTAACACTCTGGGTACAGTATTCAGTGTAACACTGGGTAGAGTATTCCGTTTACACTGGGGACACTATTCAGTGTAACACTGGGTACAGTATTCAGTGTTACACTCTGGGTACAGTATTCAGTGTAACACTGGGTACAGTATTCAGTGTAACACACTGGGCACAGTATTCAGTGTAACTCTGGGTACAGTATTACGTTTAACACTCTGGGTACAGTATTCAGTGTAACACTGGGTACAGTATTCAGTGTAGCACTGGGTACAGGATTCAGTGTAACACTGGGTAGAGTATTCAGTATAGCACAGTGTATAGTGTTCAGTGTAACACACTGGGTACAGTATTCATTGTAACACTGGATACAGTATTCAGTATAACACTCTGGCTACAGTATTCCGTGTAACACTGGGTACATGATTCAGTGCAATACACTGTGTACAGTATTCCGTGTCAAACTGTGTACAGTATTCAGAGTAACACTGGGTACAGTATTCAGTGTAACACTCTGGGTACAGTATTCAGTGTAGCACTGGGTACAGTATTCCGTGTAACACTCTGGGTACAGTATTCAGTGTAACACTGGGTACAGTATTCAGTGTAACACTCTGGGTACAGTGTTCAGTGTAACACTGGGTACAGTATTCAGTGCAACACTCTCGGTACATTATTCAGTTTAACACTGGGTACAGTATTCAGTGTAACACTGAGTACAATATTCAGTATAACACTCTGGGTACAGTGTTCACTGTAGCACTGGGTACAGTATTCAGTGCAACAATCTCGGTACAGTATTCAGTTTAACACTGGGTACAGGATTCAGTGTAATACTGGGTACAGTATTCAGTGTAACACTGGGTACAGGATTCAGTGTAACAATGGGTAGAGTATTCAGTTTTACACTGGGTACAGTGTTCAGTTTAACACACCGGGTACAGAATGCAGTGTAACACTGGGTACCGTATTCAGTGTAACACTGGGTAGATTACTCAGTATAACACTGGGTACAGTGTTCAGTGTAATACAATGTGTACAGTATTCAGTGTAACACTGGGTACAGGATTCAGTGTAACACTGGGTACAGTATTCAGTGTAACACTCTGGGTACAGTATTCAGTGTAACACACTGGGTACAGTATTCAGTGTAACACTGGGGACATGATTCAGTGGAATACACTGTGTACAGTATTCCGTGTAAAACTGTGTACAGTATTCAGTGTAACACTAGGTGCAGTATTCAGTGTAACACTCTGGGTACAGTGTTCAGTGTAACACTGGGTACAGTATTCAGTGCAACACTCTCGGTACATTATTCAGTTTAACATTGGGCACAGGATTCAGTGTAATACTGGGTACAGTATTCAGTGTAACACTGGGTACAGGATTCAGTGTAACAATGGGTTGATTATTCAGTTTAACACTGGGTACAGTGTTCAGTGTAACTCACCGGGTACAGTATGCAGTGTAACACTGGGTACAGTATTCAGTGTAACACTGGGTACCGTATTCAGTGTAACACTTGGTAGAGTATTCAGTATAACACTGGGTACTGTGTTCAGTGTAACACACTTGGTACAGTATTCAGTGTAACACTGGGTACAGAATTCAGTGTAACACTGGTTAGAGTATTCAGTGTAACACGGGGTACAGTATTCAGTGTAGCACTGGGTACAGGATTCAGTGTCACACTGGGTAGAGTATTCAGTATAACACTGGATACAGTGTTCAGTGTAACACACTGGGTACAGTATTCAGTGTAACACACTGGGTACAGTATTCAGTGTCACACTGGGTACAGTATTCAGTGTAACACTCTGGACTCTGGCACAGTATTCAGTGCAACACTGGCTACAATTTTCAGTGCAACACTGGGTATAGTATTGAGTGTACACTGGGTACACTATTCAGTGTAACACACTGGGTACAGTATTCAGTGTAACTCTGAGTACAGAATTCAGTGTAACATACTGGGTACAGTATTCAGTGTAACACTCTGGGTACAGTATTCAGTGTAACACACTGGGTACAGTATTCAGTGTAACCCTGGGTACAGTATTGAGTGTTACACTCTGGGTATAATACTCAGTGTAACACTGGGGACATGATTCCGTGTAATACACTGTGTACAGTATTCCGTGTAAAACTGTGTACATTATGCAGTGTAACACTGGGTACAGTATTCAGTGTAACACTGGATACAGTATTCAGTGTAACACTATGGGTACAGTGTTCAGTGTAACACTGGGTGCAGTATTCAGTGCAACACTCTCGGTACATTATTCAGTGTAACACTGGATACAGTATTCAGTGTAACACTCTGGGTACAGTGTTCAGTGTAACACTGGGTACAGTATTCAGTGCAACACGCTCGGTACATTATTCAGTTTAACACTGGGCACAGGATTCAGTGTAATACTGGGTACAGTATTCAGTGTAACACTGGGTACAGGATTCAGTGTAACAATGGGTAGATTATTCAGTTTAACACTGGGTACAGTGTTAAGTGTAACACACTGGGTACAGTATGCAGTGTAACACTGGGAACAGTATTCAGTGTAACATTGGGTACCGTATTCAGTGTAACACTGGGTAGAGTATTCAGTATAACACTGGGTACAGTGTTCAGTGTAACACACTGGGTACAGTATTCAGTGTAACACTGGGTACAGGATTCAGTGTAACACTGGGTAGAGTATTCAGTGTAACACTGGGTACAGTATTCAGTGTAGCACTGGGTACAGGGTTCAGTGTCACACTGGGTAGAGTATTCAGTATAACACTGGGTACAGTGTTCAGTGTAACACACTGGGTACAGTATTCAGTGTAACACTGGGTACAATATTCAGTATAACACTCTGGCTCCAGGATTCAGTGCAACACTGGGTACAGTATTCAGTGTAACACTTGGTACAGTATTTAGTGTAACACTGGGTACCGTATTCAGTGTAACACTGGGTACTGTATTGAGTGCGACACTGGGTACAGGATTCAGTGTAACACTGGGTTCAGTATTCAGTGTAACACTGGGTACAGTATTCAGTTTTAGACTCTGGGTACAGTATTCAGTGTAACACTCTGGGTACAGTATTCAGTGCAACACTATGTACAGTATTCAGTGCAACACTGGGTACAGTTTTCAGTGTAACACTGGGTACAGTATTCAGTGTAACACTGGGTACAGTATTCAATGTAACACACTGGGTACAGTATTCAGTGTAACACTCTGGCACAGTTTTCAATGCAACACTGGCTATAATTTTCAGTGCAACACTGGGTACAGTATTGAGTGTACATTGGGTACACTATTCAGTGTAATACTGGGTACAGTATTCAGTGTTACACTCTGGGTATCGTACTCAGTGTAACACTGGGGACATGATTCCGTGTAATACACTGTGTACAGTATTCCGTGTAAAACTGTGTACATTATGCAGTGTAACACTGGGTCCAGTATTCAGTGTAACACTGGATACAGTATTCAGTGTAACACGATGGGTACAGTGTTCAGTGTAACACTGGGGACAGTATTCAGTGCAACACTCTCAGTACATTATTCAGTGTAACACTGGATACAGTATTCAGTGTAACACTCTGGGTACAGTGTTCAGTGTAACACTGGGAAAAGTATTCAGTGCAACACTCTCGGTACATTATTCAGTTTAACACTGGGCACAGGATTCAGTGTAATACTGGGTACAGTATTCAGTGTAACACTGGGTACAGGATTCAGTGTAATGATGGGTAGATTATTCAGTTTAACACTGGGTACAGTGTTAAGTGTAACACACTGGGTACAGTATGCAGTGTAACACTGGGAACAGTATTCAGTGTAACATTGGGTACAGTATTCAGTGTAACACTGGGTAGAGTATTCAGTATAACACTGGGTACAGTGTTCAGTGTAACACACTGGGTACAGTATTCAGTGTAACACTGGGTACAGGATTCAGTGTAACACTGGGTAGAGTATTCAGTGTAGCACTGGGTACAGGGTTCAGTGTCACACTGGGTAGAGTATTCAGTATAACACTGGGTACAGTGTTCAGTGTAACACACTGGGTACAGTATTCAGTGTAACACTGGGTACAATATTCAGTATAACACTCTGGCTCCAGGATTCAGTGCAACACTGGGTACAGTATTCAGTGTAACACTTGGTACAGTATTCAGTGTAACACTGGGTACCGTATTCAGTGTAACACTGGGTACTGTATTCAGTGCGACACTGGGTACAGGATTCAGTGTAACACTGGGTTCAGTATTCAGTGTAACACTGGGTACAGTATTCAGTTTTACACTCTGGGTACAGTATTCAGTGTAACACTCTGGGTACAGTATTCAGTGCAAGACTATGTACAGTATTCAGTGCAACACTGGGTACAGTTTTCAGTGTAACACTGGGTACAGTATTCAGTGTAACACTGGGTACAGTATTCAATGTAACACACTGGGTACAGTATTCAGTGTAACACTGGGTACAGTATTCAGTGTCACACTGGGTACAGTATTCAGTGTAACACTCTGGCACAATATTCAATGCAACACTGGCTACAATTTTCAGTGCAACACTGGGTACAGTATTGAGTGTACATTGGGTACACTATTCAGTGTAATACTGGGTACAGTATTCAGTGTTACACTCTGGGTATAGTACTCAGTGTAACACTGGGGACATGATTCCGTGTAATACACTGTGTACAGTATTGCGTGTAAAACTGTGTACATTATGCAGTGTAACACTGGGTACAGTATTCAGTGTAACACTGGATACAGTATTCAGTGTAACACTATGGGTACAGTGTTCAGTGTAACACGGTGCAGTATTCAGTGCAACACTCTCGGTACATTATTCAGTGTAACACTGGATACAGTATTCAGTGTAACACTCTGGGTACAGTGTTCAGTGTAACACTGGGTACAGTATTCAGTGCAACACTCTCGGTACATTATTCAGTTTAACACTGGGCACAGGATTCAGTGTAATACTGGGTACAGTATTCAGTGTAACACTGGGTACAGGATTCAGTGTGACAATGGGTAGATTATTCAGTTTAACACTGGGTACAGTGTTAAGTGTAACACACTGGGTACAGTATGCAGTGTAACACTGGGAACAGTATTCAGTGTAACACTGGGTACAGGATTCAGTGTAACACTGGGTAGAGTATTCAGTGTAACACTGGGTACAGTATTCAGTGTAGCACTGGGTACAGGGTTCAGTGTCACACTGGGTACAGGATTCAGTGTAACACTGGGTTCAGTATTCAGTGTAACACTGGGTACAGTATTCAGTTTTAGACTCTGGGTACAGTATTCAGTGTAACACTCTGGGTACAGTATTCAGTGCAACACTATGTACAGTATTCAGTGCAACACTGGGTACAGTTTTCAGTGTAACACTGGGTACAGTATTCAGTGTAACACTGGGTACAGTATTCAATGTAACACACTGGGTACAGTATTCAGTGTAACACTCTGGCACAGTTTTCAATGCAACACTGGCTACAATTTTCAGTGCAACACTGGGTACAGTATTGAGTGTACATTGGGTACACTATTCAGTGTAATACTGGGTACAGTATTCAGTGTTACACTCTGGGTATCGTACTCAGTGTAACACTGGGGACATGATTCCGTGTAATACACTGTGTACAGTATTCCGTGTAAAACTGTGTACATTATGCAGTGTAACACTGGGTCCAGTATTCAGTGTAACACTGGATACAGTATTCAGTGTAACACGATGGGTACAGTGTTCAGTGTAACACTGGGTACAGTATTCAGTGCAACACTCTCGGTACATTATTCAGTGTAACACTGGATACAGTATTCAGTGTAACACTCTGGGTACAGTGTTCAGTGTAACACTGGGTACAATATTCAGTGCAGCACTCTCAGTACATTATTCAGTTTAACACTGGGCACAGGATTCAGTTTAATACTGGGTACAGTATTCAGTGTAACACTGGGTACAGGATTCAGTGTAACAATGGGTAGATTATTCAGTTTAACACTGGGTACAGTGTTAAGTGTAACACACTGGGTACAGTATGCAGTGTAACACTGGGAACAGTATTCAGTGTAACATTGGGTTACGTATTCAGTGTAACACTAGGTAGATTATTCAGTATAACACTGGGTACAGTGTTCAGTGTAACACACTGGGTACAGTATTCAGTGTAACACTGGGTACAGGATTCAGTGCAACACTGGGTAGAGTATTCAGTGTAACACTGGGTACAGTCTTCAGTGTAGCACTGGGTACAGGCTTCAGTGTCACACTGGGTAGAGTATTCAGTATAACACTGGGTACAGTGTTCAGTGCAACACTGGGTACAGTATTCAGTGTAACACTGGGTACAATATTCAGTATAACACTGGGTACCGTATTCAGTGTAACACTGGGTACAGTATTCAGTGCGACACTGGGTACAGGATTCAGTGTAACACTGGGTTCAGTATTCAGTGTAACACTGGGTACAGTATTCCGTTTTACACTCTGGGTACAGTATTCAGTGTAACACTCTGGGTACAGTATTCAGTGCAACACTATGTACAGTATTCAGTGCAACACTGGGTACAGTTTTCAGTGTAACACTGGGTACAGTATTCAGTGCGACACTGGGTACAGGATTCAGTGTAACACTGGGTTCAGTATTCAGTGTAACACTGGGTACAGTATTCAGTTTTACAGTCTGGGTACAGTATTCAGTATACCACTCTTGGTACAGGATTCAGTGTAACACTGGGTACAGTATTCAGTGTAAAACTGGGTAGAGTATTCAGTATAACACTGGGTACAGTGTTCAGTGTAACACACTGGGTACAGTATTCAGTGTAACACTGGGTACAGGATTCAGTGTAACACTGGGTAGAGTATTCAGTGTAACACTGGGTACAGTATTCAGTGTAGCACTGGGTACAGGATTCAGTGTCACACTGGGTCGAGTATTCAGTATAACACTGGGTACAGTGTTCAGTGTAACACACTGGGTACAGCATTCAGTGTAACACTGGGTACAATATTCAGTATAACACTCTGGCTCCAGGATTCAGTGCAACACTGGGTACAGTATTCAGTGTAACACTTGGTACAGTATTCAGTGTAACACTGGGTACCGTATTCAGTGTAACACTGGGTACAGTATTCAGTGCGACACTGGGTACAGGATTCAGTGTAACATTGGGTTCAGTATTCAGTGTAACACTGGGTACAGTATTCAGTTTTACACTCTGGGTACAGTATTCAGTGTAACACTCTGGGTACAGTATTCAGTGCAACACTATGTACAGTATTCAGTGCAACACCAGTACAGTTTTCAGTGTAACACTGGGTACAGTATTCAGTGTAACACTGGGTACAGTATTCAGTGTCACACTGGGTACAGTATTTAGTGTAACACTCTGGCACAGTATTCAGTGCAACACTGGCTACAATTTTCTGTGCAACACTGGGTACACTATTGAGTGTACACTGGGTATACTATTCAGTGTAATACTGGGTACAGCATTCAGTGTTACACTCTGGGCACAGTACTCAGTGTAACACTGGGTGCAGTATTCAATGTAACAAACTGGGTACAGTATTCAGTGTAACACTGGGAACAGTATTCAGTGTCACACTGGGTACAGTATTCAGTGTAACACGCTGGCACAGTATTCAGTGTAACACACTGGATACAGTATTCAGTGTAAATCTGGGGACAGTATTAAGTGTAACACTCTGGGTACAGTATTCAGTGTATCACTCTGGGTACAGTATTCAGTGTAACACACTGGGTACAGTATTCAGTGTAACACTCTGTGTACAGTATTCAGTGTAACACTCTGGGTACAGTATTCAGTGTAACACACTTGGTAAAGTATTCAGTGTAACACTGGTACAGTATTCAGTGTAACACTGGGTACATGATTCAGTGCAACACTCTGGGTACAGTATTCAGTGTAGCACTGGGTACAGTATTCAGTGTAACACTCTGGGTAGTGTATTCACTGTAACACTGGGTGCAGTATTCAGTGCAACCCTCTGGGTACAGTAATTAGTTTAACACTGGGTACAGGGTTCAGTGTAACAATGGGTAGAGTATTCAGTTTAACACTGTGTACAATGTTCAGTATAACACTCTGGGTACAGGATTCAGTGTAACACTGGGGACAGTATTCAGTGTAACACTGGGTAGGTATTCAGTGTAACACTGGGTATAATATTCAGTATAACACTCTGGGTACAGTATTCAGTGTAACACACTGGGTACAGTATTCAGTGTCACACTCTGGTCAAGTATTCAGTGTAACACTCTGGGTACAGTGTTCAGTGTAACTCTGGGTACATTATTCAGTGTAACACTCTGTGTACAGTATTCAGTGTAACACGATGGGTACAGTATTCAGTGCAACACTATGTACAGTATTCAGTGTAACACTGAGTACAGTTTTCAGTGTAACACTGGGTACATTATTCAGTGTACACTGGGTACAGTATTCAGTGTAACACTGGGTACAGTATTCAGTTTCACACTGGGTACAGTATTTAGTGTAACACTCTGGCACAGTATTCAGTGCAACACTGGCTACAATTTTCTGTGCAACACTGGGTACAGTATTGAGTGTACACTGGGTACACTATTCAGTGTAATACTGGGTACAGTATTCAGTGTTACACTCTGGGTACAGTACTCAGTGTAACACTGGGTGCAGTATTCAATGTAACAAACTGGGTACAGTATTCAGTGTAACACTGGGAACAGTATTCAGTGTCACACTGGGTACAGTATTCAGTGTAACATGCTGGCACAGTATTCAGTGTAACACACTGGATACAGTATTCAGTGTAAATCTGGGGACAGTATTAAGTGTAACACTCTGGGTACAGTATTCAGTGTATCACTCTGGGTACAGTATTCAGTGTAACACACTGGGTACAGTATTCAGTGTAACACTCTGGGTACAGTATTCAGTGTAACACACTTGGTAAAGTATTCAGTGTAACACTGGTACAGTATTCAGTGTAACACTGGTACAGTATTCAGTGTAACACTGGGTACATGAGTCAGTGCAACACTCTGGGTACAGTATTCAGTGTAGCACTGGGTGCAGTATTCAGTGCAACACTCTGGGTACAGTAATTAGTTTAACACTGGGTACAGGGTTCAGTGTAACAATGGGTAGAGTATTCAGTTTAACACTGTGTACAGTGTTCACTGTAACACACTGGGTACAGTATTCAGTGTAACACTGTGTACAATGTTCCGTATAACACTCTGGGTACAGGATTCAGTGTAACACTGGGGACAGTATTCAGTGTAACACTGGGTAGGTATTCAGTGTAACACTGGGTATAATATTCAGTATAACACTCTGGGTACAGTATTCAGTGTAACACACAGGGTACAGTATTCAGTGTCACACTCTGGTCAAGTATTCAGTGTAACACTCTGGGTACAGTGTTCAGTGTAAATCTGGGTACATTATTCAGTGTAACACTCTGTGTACAGTATTCAGTGTAACACGATGGGTACAGTATTCAGTGCAACACTATGTACAGTTTTCAGTGTAACACTGGGTACATTATTCAGTGTACACTGGGTACACTATTCAGTGTAACACTGGGTTCATTATTCAGTTTCACACTGGGTACAGTATTCAGTGCAACACTGATTACATTTTTCAGTGTAACCCTGGGTACAGTATTCAGTATAACACTCTGGGTACAGGATTCAGTGTAACACTGGGTACCGTATTCAGTGTAACACTGGGTACAGTATTCAGTGTGACACAGGGTACAGCTTTCAGTGCAACACTGGGTACAGTATTCAGTGTAACACTGGGTACAGTATTCAATGTAACACACTGGGTACAGTATTCAGTGTAACACTGGGTACAGTATTCAGTGTCACACTGGGTACAGTATACAGTGTAACACTCTGGCACAGTATTCAGCGCAACACTGGCTACAATTTTCAGTGCAACACTGGGTACAGTATTGAGTGTACACTGGGTACACTATTCAGTGTAATACTGGGTACAGTATTCAGTGTTACACTCTGGGTACAGTACTCAGTGTAACACTGGGTGCAGTATTCAATGTAACATACTGGGTACAGTATTCAGTGTAAAACTGGGAACAGTATTCAGTGTCACACTGGGTACAATATTCAGTGTAACACTCTGGCACAGTATTCAGTGTAACACACTGGGTACAGTATTCAGTGTAAATCTGGGGAAAGTATTAAGTGTAACACTCTGGGTACAGTATTCAGTGTATCACTCTGGGTACAGTATTCAATATAACACACTGGGTACAGTATTCAGTGTAACACTCTGTGTACAGTATTCAGTGTAACACTCTGGGTACAGTATTCAGTGTAACACACTTGGTAAAGTATTCAGTGTAACACTGGTACAGTATTCAGTGTAACACTGGGTACATGATTCAGTGTAACACTCTGGGTACAGTATTCAGTGTCGCACTGGGTACAGTATTCAGCGTAACCATCTGGGTAGTATATTCACTGTAACACTGGGTGCATTATTCAGTGCAACACTCTGGGTACAGTAATTAGTGTAATACTGGGTACAGGATTCAGTGTAACAATGGGTAGAGTATTCAGTTTAACACTGTGTACAGTGTTCACTGTAACACACTGGGTAAAGTATTCAGTGTAACACTGGGTACAATGTTCAGTATAACACTCTGGGTACAGTATTCAGTGTAACACACTGGGTACAGTATTCAGTGTAACACTCTGGTAAAGTATTCAGTGTAACATTCTGTGTACAGTATTCAGTGCAACTCTGGGTACATTATTCAGTGTAACACTCTGTGTACAGTATGCAGTGTAACACTATGGTACAATATTCAGTGCAGCACTATGTACAGTATTCAGTGTAACACTGGGTACAGTTTTCAGTGTAACACTGGGTACATTATTCAGTGTACACTGGGTACACTATTCAGTGTAACACTAGGTACATTATTCAGTGTCACACTGGGTACAGTATTCAGTGTAATACTCTGGCACAATATTCAGTGCAACACTGGTTACATTTTTCAGTGTAACCCTGGGTACAGTATTCAGTATAACACTCTGGGTACAGGATTCAGTGTAACACTGGGTACACTATTCAGTGTAACACACTGGGTACAGTATTCAGTGTAACACTCTGTGTACTGTATTCAGTGTAACACACTTCGTGCAGTATTAAGTGTAACACTGGTACAGTATTTAGTGTAACACTGGGTACATGATTCAGTGTAACACACTGGGTACAGTATTCAGTGTAACACTGGGTACAGTATTCAGTGTAACACTATGGGTACAGTATTCAATGTAACGCACTGGGTACAGTATTCAGGGTAACACTCTGGTTGCAGTATTCAGTGTAACACTCTGGGTGCAGTATTCAGTGTAACACACTGGGTACAGTATTCAGTGTAACTCTGGGTACAATATTCAGTGTAAAACTCTGGGTACAGTATTCAGTGTAACACTGGTTACAGTATTCAGTGTAACACTCTGGGTACAGCAGTCAGTGTAACACTGGGTACACTATTCAGTGTAACACACTGCGTACAGTATTCAGTGTAGCTCTGGGTACATTATTCAGTGTAACACTCTGGGTACAGTATTCAGTGTAACAATGGGTACAGTATTCAGTGCAACACTGGGTACAGTATTCAGTGTAACACTGGGTACAGTATTCAGTGTAACACTATGGGTACAGTATTCAATGTAACGCACTGGTTACAGTATTCAGTGTAACACTGGGTACAGTATTCAGTGTTCCACTCCGGGTACAGTACTCAGTGTAACACTGGGTACAGTATTCAGTGTAACACTGGGTACAGTATTCAGTGTAACACTCTGGGTACAGCAGTGTAACACTGGGTACACTATTCAGTGTAACACACTGCGTACAGTATTCAGTGTAGCTCTGGGTACATTATTCAGTGTAACACTCTGGGTACAGTATTCAGTGTAACAATGGGTACAGTATTCAGTGCAACACTGGGTACAGTATTCAGTGCAACACTGGGTACAGTATTCAGTGCACACTGGGTACACTGTTCAGTGTAACACTGGGTACAGTATTCAGTGTTACACTCCGGGTACAGTACTCAGTGTAACACTGGGTACAGTATTCAGTGTAACATACTGGGTACAGTATTCAGTGTAACACTGGGTACAATATTCAGTGTAAGACACTGGGTACAGTATTCAGTGCAATACTGGGTACAGTATTCAGTGTAACACACTGGGTACAATATTCAGTGTAACACACTGGGTACAGTATTCAGTGTAACACTGTGTACAGTATTCAGTGTGACACTAGTTACAGTATTCAGTGTAACACTCTGGTTACAGTGTTCAGTGTAACACTGGGTACAGTGTTCAGTGCAACACTCTCGGTACAGTATTCAGTGTAACACTGGGTACAATATTCAGTGTAACACACTGGGTACAGTATTCAGTGTAACACACTGGGTACAGAATTCAGTGTAACACACTGGGTACCGTATTCAGTGCAACATTCTCGGTACAGTATTCAGTGAAACACTGGGTACAATATTCAGTGTAACATAGAAACATAGAAACATAGAAAATAGGTGCAGGAGTAGGCCATTCGGCCCTTCTAGCCTGCACCGCCATTCAATGAGTTCATGGCTGAACATTCAACTTCAGTACCCCATTCCTGCTTTCTCGCCATACCCCTTGATCCCCCTAGCAGTAAGGACCTCATCTAACTCCATTTTGAATATATTTAGTGAATTGGCCTCAACAACTTTCTGTGGTAGAGAATTCCACAGGTTCAGCACTCTCTGGGTGAAGAAGTTCCTCCGCATCTCGGTCCTAAATGGCTTACCCCTTATCCTTAGACTGTGACCCCTGGTTCTGGACTTCCCCAACATTGGGAACATTCTTCCTGCATCTAACCTGTCTAACCCCGTCAGAATTTTATATGTTTCTATGAGGTCCCCTCTCATTCTTCTGAACTCCAGTGAATACAAGCCCAGTTGATCCAGTCTTTCTTGATAGGTCAGTCCCGCCATCCCGGGAATCAGTCTGGTGAACCTTCGCTGCACTCCCTCAATAGCAAGAATGTCCTTCCTCAGGTTAGGAGACCAAAACTGTACACAATACTCCAGGTGTGGCCTCACCAATGCCCTGTACAACTGTAGCAACACCTCCCTGCCCCTGTACTCAAATCCCCTTGCTATGAAGGCCAACATGCCATTTGCTTTCTTAACCGCCTGCTGCACCTGCATGCCAACCTTCAATGACTGATGTACCATGACACCCAGGTCTCTTTGCACCTCCCCTTTTCCTAATCTGTCACCATTCAGATAATAGTCTGTCTCTCTGTTTTTACCACCAAAGTGGATAACCTCACATTTATCCACATTATACTTCATCTGCCATGCATTTGCCCACTCACCTAACCTATCCAAGTCGCTCTGCAGCCTCACAGCATCCTCCTCGCAGCTCACACTGCCACCCAACTTAGTGTCATCCGCAAACTTGGAGATACTACACTCAATCCCCTCATCTAAATCATTAATGTACAGTGTAAACAGCTGGGGCCCCAGCACAGAACCCTGCGGTACCCCACTAGTCACTGCCTGCCATTCTGAAAAGTACCCATTTACTCCTACTCTTTGCTTCCTGTCTGACAACCAGTTCTCAATCCATGTCAGTACACTACCCCCAATCCCATGTGCTCTAACTTTGCACATCAATCTCTTGTGTGGGACCTTGTCGAACGCCTTCTGAAAGTCCAAATATACCACATCAACTGGTTCTCCCTTATCCACTCTACTGGAAACATCCTCAAAAAATTCCAGAAGATTTGTCAAGCATGATTTCCCTTTCACAAATCCATGCTGACTTGGACCTATCATGTCACCTCTTTCCAAATGCACTGCTATGACATCCTTAATAATTGATTCCATCATTTTACCCACTACCGATGTCAGGCTGACCGGTCTATAATTCCCTGTTTTCTCTCTCCCTCCTTTTTTAAAAAGTGGGGTTACATTGGCTACCCTCCACTCCATAGGAACTGATCCAGAGTCAATGGAATGTTGGAAAATGACTGTCAACGCATCCACTATTTCCAAGGCCACCTCCTTAAGTACTCTGGGATGCAGTCCATCAGGCCCTGGGGATTTATCGGCCTTCAATCCCATCAATTTCCCCAACACAATTTCCCGGCTAATAAGGATTTCCCTCAGTTCCTCCTCCTTACTAGACCCCCCGACCCCTTTTATAACCGGAAGGTTGTTCGTGTCCTCCTTCGTGAATACCGAACCAAAGTACTTGTTCAATTGGTCCGCCATTTCTTTGTTCCCCGTTATGACTTCCCCTGATTCTGACTGCAGGGGACCTACGTTTGTCTTTACTAACCTTTTTCTCTTTACATATCTATAGAAACTTTTGCAATCCGTCTTAATGTTCCCTGCAAGCTTCTTCTCATACTCCATTTTCCCTGCCCTAATCAAACCCTTTGTCCTCCTCTGCTGAGTTCTAAATTTCTCCCAGTCCCCAGGTTCGCTGCTATTTCTGGCCAATTTGTATGCCACTTCCTTGGCTTTAATACTATCCCTGATTTCCCTTGATAGCCACGGTTGAGCCACCTTCCCTTTTTTATTTCTATGCCAGACAGGAATGTACAATTGTTGTAGTTCATCCATGCGGTCTCTAAATGTCTGCCATTGCCCATCCACAGTCAACCCCTTAAGTATCATTCGCCAATCCATCTCAGCCAATTCACGCCTCATACCTTCAAAGTTAGCCTTCTTTAAGTTCTGGACCATGGTCTCTGAATTAACTGTTTCATTCTCCATCCTAATGCAGAATTCCACCATATTATGGTCACTCTTCCCCAAGGGGCCTCGCACAACGAGATTGCTAATTAATCCTTTCTCATTACATAACACCCAGTCTAAGATGGCCTCCCCCCTAGTTGGTTCCTCGACATATTGGTCTAAAAAACCATCCCTTATGCACTCCAGAAAATCCTCCTCCACCGTATTGCTTCCAGTTTGGTTAGCCCAATCTATGTGCATATTAAAGTCACCCATTATAACTGCTGCACCTTTATTGCACGCACCCCTAATTTCCTGTTTGATGCCCTCCCCAACATCACTACTACTGTTTGGAGGTCTGTACACAACTCCCACTAACGTTTTTTGCCCTTTGGTGTTCTGCAGCTCTACCCATATAGATTCCACATCATCCAAGCTAATGTCCTTCCTAACTATTGCCTTAATCTCCTCCTTAACCAGCAATGCTACCCCACCTCCTTTTCCTTTTATTCTATCCTTCCTGAATGTTGAATACCCCTGGATGTTGAGTTCCCAGCCCTGCTCATCCTGGAGCCACGTCTCCGTAATCCCAATCACATCATATTTGTTAACATCTATTTGCACAGTTAATTCATCCACCTTATTGCGGATACTCCTTGCATTAAGACACAAAGCCTTTAGGCTTGTTTTTTTAACACCCTCTGTCCTTTTAGAATTTTGCTGTACAATGGCCCTTTTTGTTCTTTGCCTTGGGTTTCTCTGCCCTCCACTTTTCCTCATCTCCTTTCTGTCTTTTGTTTTTGCCTCCTTTTTGTTTCCCTCTATCTCCCTGCATTGGTTCCCATCCCCCTGCCATATTAGTTTAACTCCTCCCCAACAGCACTAGCAAACACTCCCCCGAGGACATTGGTTCCGATTCTGCCCAGGTGCAGACCGTCCGGATTGTACTGGTCCCACCTCCCCCAGAACCGGTTCCAATGCCCCAGGAATTTGAATCCCTCCCTGCTGCACCATTGCTCAAGCCACGTATTCATCTGAGCTATCCTGCGATTCCTACTCTGACTAGCACGTGGCACTGGTAGCAATCCCGAGATTACTACTTTTGAGGTCCTACTTTTTAATTTAGCTCCTAGCTCCTTAAATTCATTTCGTAGGAACTCATCCCTTTTTTTACCTATGTCATTGGTACCAACGTGCACCACGACAACTGGCTGTTCTCCCTCCCTTTTTAGAATGTCCTCCACCCGCTCCGAGACATCCTTGACCCTTGCACCAGGGAGGCAACATACCATCCTGGAGTCTCGGTTGCGGCCGCAGAAACGCCTATCTATTCCCCTTACAATTGAATCCCCTATCACTATCGCTCTTCCACTCTTTTTCCTGCCCTCCTGTGCAACAGAGCCAGCCACGGTGCCATGAACTTGGCTGCTGCTGCCCTCCCCTGATGAGTCATCCCCCTCAACAGTACTCAAAGCGGTGTATCTGTTTTGCAGGGGGATGACCACAGGGGACCCCTGCACTACCTTCCTTGCACTACTCTTCCTGCTGGTCTTCCATTCCCCCGCTGGCTGTGGACCCTTCTCCTGCGGTAAGACCAACTCGCTACACGTGATACTCACGTCGTTCTCAGCATCGTGGATGCTCCAGAGTGAATCCACCTTCAGCTCCAACTCCGCAACGCGGACCGTCAGTAGCCGGAGGTGGACACACTTCCCGCACATGTAGTCGTCAGGGACACTGGTGTTGTCCCCGTGTTCCCACATGGTACAGGAGGAGCATATCACGTGACCGAGCTGTCCTGCCATGACTTAACCCTTAGATACACTTAAATTGCCGACAACAATGTTAAAAGTTACTGACTAATAAAGAAAAAGAAAAACTACTCACCAATCAGCAGCCAATCACTTACCACGTTGGCTGTGACGTCACCTTTTGATTTCCTTCTACTTTTTTGCCTTCTCTCCCAGCTGGTGCTGCACCGCTACACCTCTCTCGACTCCCGCCTCTCTCGACGCTCCCCGGACTGCTGAGCCTTTTACAGGCCGCTGCCTCTCTGGACTCCCGCCTCTCTCGACGCTACCCGGACTGCTGAGCCTTTTATAGGCCGCTGCCTCTCTGGACTCCCGCCTCTCTCGACGCTCCCCGGACTGCTGAGCCTTTTATAGGCCGCTGCCTCTCTCGACTCCCGCCTCTCTGGGTACAGTATTCAGTGTAATACTGGGTACAGTATTCAGTGTAACACATTGGGTACACTATTCAGTGTAACACACTGGGTACAGTATTCAGTGTAACACTCTGTGTACTGTATTCAGTGTAACACTCTGGGTACAATATTCAGTGTAACACACTTGGTACAGTATTCAGTGTAACACTCTGGGTACAGCAGTCAGTGTAACACTGGGTACACTATTCAGTGTAACACACTGCGTACAGTATTCAGTGTAGCTCTGGGTACATTATTCAGTGTTACACTCTGGGTGCAGTATTCAGTGTAACAATGGGTACAGTATTCAGTGCAACACTGGGTACAGTATTCAGTGCAACACTGGGTACAGTATTCAATGCACACTGGGTACACTGTTCAGTGTAACACTGGGTACAGTATTCAGTGTTACACTCCGGGTACAGTACTCAGTGTAACACTGGGTACAGTATTCAGTGTAACATACTGGGTACAGTATTCAGTGTAACACTGTGTACAGTATTCAGTGTGACACTAGTTACAGTATTCAGTGTAACACTCTGGGTACAGTGTTCAGTGTAACACTGGGTACAGTATTCAGTGCAACACTCTCGGTACAGTATTCAGTGTAACACTGGGTACAATATTCAGTGTAACACACTGGGTACAGTATTCAGTGTAATACTGGGTACAGTATTCACTGTAACACACTGGGTACAGTATTCAGTGTAACACACTGGGTACAGGATTCAGTGTAAAACTGGGTACCGTATTCAGTGCAACACTCTCGGTACAGTATTCAGTGAAACACTGGGTACAATATTCAGTGTAACACACTGGGTCCACTATTCAGTGTAACACACTGGGTACAGTATTCAGTGTAACACTCTGTGTACTGTATTCAGTGTAACACTCTGGGTACAATATTCAGTGTAACACACTTGATACAGTATTCAGTGTAACACTGGTACAGTATTCAGTGTAACACTGGGTACATGATTCAGTGTAACACACTGGGTACAGTATTCAGTGTAACACTGGGTACAGTATTCAGTGTAACACACTGGGTACAGTATTCAGTTTAACACACTGGGTACAGTAATCAGTGTAACACTGGGTACAGTATTCAGTTTTACACTCTGGGTACAGTACTCAGCGTAATACTGGGTACAGCATTCAATGTAACACACTGGGTACCGTATTCAGTGTACAGTGGGTACACTATTCAGTGTAACACACTGGGTACAGTATTCAGTGTAACACTCTGTGTACTGTATTCAGTGTAACACTCTTGGTACAGTATTCAGTGTAACACACTTGGTACAGTATTCAGTGTAACACTGGTACAGTATTCAGTGTAACACTCTGTGTACTGTATTCAGTGTAACACACTTGGTACAGTATTAAGTGTAAAACTGGTACAGTATTCAGTGTAACACTGGGTACATGATTTAATGTAACACACTGGGTACAGTATTCAGTGTAACACTGGGTACAGTATTCAGTGTAACACACTGGGTACAGTATTCAGTTTAACACACTGGGTACAGTACTCAGCGTAATACTGGGTACAGTATTCAATGTAACACACTGGGTACCGTATTCAGTGTACACTGGGTACACTATTCAGTGTAACACACTGGGTACAGTTTTCAGTGTAACACTCTGTGTACTGTATTCAGTGTAACACTCTGAGTACAGTATTCAGTGCAACACACTTGGTACAGTATTCAGTGTAACAATGGTACAGTATTCAGTGTAACACACTGGGTACAGTATTCAGTGTAACACTCTGTGTACTGTATTCAGTGTAACACACTTGGTACAGTATTAAGTGTAACACTGGTACAGTATTCAATGTAACACTGGGTACATGATTCAATGTAACACACTGGGTGCAGTATTCAGTGTAACACACTGGGTACAGTATTCAGTGTAACACTGTGTACAGTATTCAGTGTGAGACACTGAGTAAAGTATTCAGTGTAACACTCTGGGTACAGTGTTCAGTGTAACACGGTACAGTATTCAGTGCAACACTCTCGGTACATTATTCAGTGTAACACTGGGTACAATATTCAGTGTAACACACTTGGTACAGTATTCAGTGTAATACTGGGTACAGTATTCAGTGTAACACACTGGGTACAGTATTCAGTGTAACACACTGGGTACAGGATTCAGTGTAATACTGGGTACAATATTCAGTGTAAAACTGGGTACAGGATTGAGTGTAACAATGGGTAGATTATTCAGTTTAACACTGGGTACAGTGTTCAGTGTAACACACTGGGTACAGTATGCAGTGTAACACTGGGTACAGTATTCAGTGTAACACTGGGTACCGTATTCAGTGTAACACTGTGTACAGGATTCAGTGTAACACTGGGGAGAGTATTCAGTATAACACTGGGTACAGTATTCAGTGTAACTCTGGGTACAGTATTCAGTGTTACACTCCGGGTACAGTCTTCAGTGTAACACTCTGGGTACAGTATTCAGTGTAACACACCGGGTACATTATTCAGTGCAACACTGGGTACAGTATTCAGTGTTGCACTCTGGGTACAGTACTCCGCGTAACACTGGGTACAGTATTCAATGTAACATACTGGGTACAGTATTCAGTGTACACTGGGTACACTATTCAGTGTAACACACTGGGTACAGTATTCAGTGTAACACTCTGTGTACTGTATTCAGTGTAACACACTTGGTACAGTATTAAGTGTAACACTGGTACTGTATTCAGTGTAACACTGGGGACATGATTCAGTGTAACACACTGGGTACAGTATTCAGTGTAACACTGGGTACAGTATTCAGTGTAACACTATGGGTATATTATTCAATGTAACGCACTGGGTACAGTATTCAGTGTAACGCACTGGGTACAGTATTCAGTGTAACACACTGGGTACAGTATTCAGTGTAGCACTGTGTACAGTATTCAGTGTAACACTCGGTACCGTATTCAGTGTAACACTGGGTACAGTATTCAGTGTGACACAGGGTACAGTATTCAGTGTAACACTGGCTACAATATTCAGTGCCACACTGGGTACAGTATTCAGTGTAACACTTGGTACAGTATTCAGTTTAACACTGGGTACAATATTCAGTGCCACACTGGGTACAGTATTCAGTGTAACACTTGGTACAGTATTCAGTTTAACACTGGGTACATTATTAAGTGTTGCACACTGAGTACATTATTCAGTGTAGCACTGGGTACAGTATTCAGTGTAACACTGGGTACAGTATTCAATGTAACACTCTGTGTACAGTATTCAGTGTAACACTGGGTACAGTATTCAATGTAACACTCTGTGTACAGTATTCAGTGTAACACTGGTTATAGTATTCAGTGTAACACTCCGCGTGCAGTATTCAGTGTAACACTCTGGGTACAGTATTCAGTGTAACACACTTGGTACAGTATTCAGTGTAACACTGGGTACAGTATTCAGTGTAACATTGGGTACCGTATTCAGTGTACACTGGGTACACTATTCAGTGTAACACACTGGGTACAGTATTCAGTGTAACACTGTGTACTGTATTCAGTGTAACACTCTGAGTACAGTATTCAGTGCAACACACTTGGTACAGTATTCAGTGTAACAATGGTACAGTATTCAGTGTAACACACTGGGCACAGTATTCAGTGTAACACTCTGTGTACTGTATTCAGTGTAACACACTTGGTACAGTATTAAGTGTAACACTGGTACAATATTCAATGTAACACTGGGTACATGATTCAATGTAACACACTGGGTGCAGTATTCAGTGTAACACACTGGGTACAGTATTCAGTGTAACACTGTGTACAGTATTCAGTGTGACACTAGGTAAAGTATTCAGTGTAACACTCTGGGTACAGTGTTCAGTGTAACACTCTCGGTACATTATTCAGTGTAACACTGGGTACAGTATTCAGTGTAACACACTGGGTACAGTATTCAGTTTAACACACTGGGTACAGTACTCAGCGTAATACTGGGTACAGTATTCAATGTAACACACTGGGTACCGTATTCAGTGTACACTGGGTACACTATTCAGTGTAACACACTGGGTACAGTTTTCAGTGTAACACTCTGTGTACTGTATTCAGTGTAACACTCTGAGTACAGTATTCAGTGCAACACACTTGGTACAGTATTCAGTGTAACAATGGTACAGTATTCAGTGTAACACACTGGGTACAGTATTCAGTGTAACACTCTGTGTACTGTATTCAGTGTAACACACTTGGTACAGTATTAAGTGTAACACTGGTACAGTATTCAATGTAACACTGGGTACATGATTCAATGTAACACACTGGGTGCAGTATTCAGTGTAACACACTGGGTACAGTATTCAGTGTAACACTGTGTACAGTATTCAGTGTGAGACACTGAGTAAAGTATTCAGTGTAACACTCTGGGTACAGTGTTCAGTGCAACACGGTACAGTATTCAGTGCAACACTCTCGGTACATTATTCAGTGTAACACTGGGTACAATATTCAGTGTAACACACTTGGTACAGTATTCAGTGTAATACTGGGTACAGTATTCAGTGTAACACACTGGGTACAGTATTCAGTGTAACACACTGGGTACAGGATTCAGTGTAATACTGGGTACAATATTCAGTGTAAAACTGGGTACAGGATTGAGTGTAACAATGGGTAGATTATTCAGTTTAACACTGGGTACAGTGTTCAGTGTAACACACTGGGTACAGTATGCAGTGTAACACTGGGTACAGTATTCAGTGTAACACTGGGTACCGTATTCAGTGTAACACTGTGTACAGGATTCAGTGTAACACTGGGGAGAGTATTCAGTGTTACACTCCGGGTACAGTCTTCAGTGTAACACTCTGGGTACAGTATTCAGTGTAACACACCGGGTACATTATTCAGTGTAACACTGGGTACAGTATTCAGTGTTGCACTCTGGGTACAGTACTCCGCGTAACACTGGGTACAGTATTCAATGTAACATACTGGGTACAGTATTCAGTGTACACTGGGTACACTATTCAGTGTAACACACTGGGTACAGTATTCAGTGTAACACTCTGTGTACTGTATTCAGTGTAACACACTTGGTACAGTATTAAGTGTAACACTGGTACTGTATTCAGTGTAACACTGGGGACATGATTCAGTGTAACACACTGGGTACAGTATTCAGTGTAACACTGGGTACAGTATTCAGTGTAACACTATGGGTATATTATTCAATGTAACGCACTGGGTACAGTATTCAGTGTAACGCACTGGGTACAGTATTCAGTGTAACACACTGGGTACAGTATTCAGTGTAGCACTGTGTACAGTATTCAGTGTAACACTCGGTACCGTATTCAGTGTAACACTGGGTACAGTATTCAGTGTGACACAGGGTACAGTATTCAGTGTAACACTGGCTACAATATTCAGTGCCACACTGGGTACAGTATTCAGTGTAACACTTGGTACAGTATTCAGTTTAACACTGGGTACAATATTCAGTGCCACACTGGGTACAGTATTCAGTGTAACACTTGGTACAGTATTCAGTTTAACACTGGGTACATTATTAAGTGTTGCACACTGAGTACATTATTCAGTGTAGCACTGGGTACAGTATTCAGTGTAACACTGGGTACAGTATTCAATGTAACACTCTGTGTACAGTATTCAGTGTAACACTGGGTACAGTATTCAATGTAACACTCTGTGTACAGTATTCAGTGTAACACTGGTTATAGTATTCAGTGTAACACTCCGCGTGCAGTATTCAGTGTAACACTCTGGGTACAGTATTCAGTGTAACACACTTGGTACAGTATTCAGTGTAACACTGGGTACAGTATTCAGTGTAACATTGGGTACATGATTCAATGTAACACACTGGGTGCAGTATTCAGTGTAACACACTGGGTACAGTATTCAGTGTAACACTGTGTACAGTATTCAGTGTGACACTAGGTAAAGTATTCAGTGTAACACTCTGGGTACAGTGTTCAGTGTAACACTCTCGGTACATTATTCAGTGTAACACTGGGTACAATATTCAGTGTAACACACTGGGTACAGTATTCAGTGTAACACTCTAGTTACAGTATTCAGTGTAATACTGGGTACAGTATTCAGTGTAACACACTGGGTACAGTATTCAGTGTAACACACTGGGTACAGGATTCAGTGTAATACTGGGTACAATATTCAGTGTAAAACTGGGTACAGGATTGAGTGTAACAATGGGTAGATTATTCAGTTTAACACTGGGTACAGTGTTCAGTGTAACACACTGGGTACAGTATGCAGTGTAACACTGGGTACAGTATTCAGTGTAACACTGGGTACCGTATTCAGTGTAACACTGGGTACAGGATTCAGTGTAACACTGGGGAGAGTATTCAGTATAATTCTGGGTACAGTATTCAGTGTTACACACCGGGTACATTATTCAGTGTAACACTGGGTACAGTATTCAGTGTTGCACTCTGGGTACAGTACTCCGCGTAACACTGGGTACAGTATTCAATGTAACATACTGGGTACAGTATTCAGTGTACACTGGGTTCACTATTCAGTGTAACACACTGGGTACAGTATTCAGTGTAACACTCTGTGTACTGTATTCAGTGTAACACACTTGGTACAGTATTAAGTGTAACACTGGTACTGTATTCAGTGTAACACTGGGTACATGATTCAGTGTAACACACTGGGTACAGTATTCAGTGTAACACTGGGTACAGTATTCAGTGTAACACTATGGGTATATTATTCAATGTAACGCACTGGGTACAGTATTCAGTGTAACGCACTGGGTACAGTATTCAGTGTAACACACTGGGTACAGTATTCAGTGTAGCACTGTGTACAGTATTCAGTGTAACACTCGGTACCGTATTCAGTGTAACACTGGGTACAGTATTCAGTGTGACACAGGGTACAGCTCTCAGTGCAACACTGGGTACAGTATTCAGTGTTACACACAGGGTACAGTATTCAGTGTAACACTGGCTACAATATTCAGTGCCACACTGGGTACAGTATTCAGTGTTACACTCTGGGTACAGTATTCAGTGTGACACTTGGTACAGTATTCAGTTTAACACTGGGTACATTATTAAGTGTTGCACACTGAGTACATTATTCAGTGTAGCACTGGGTACAGTATTCAGTGTAACACTGGGTACAGTATTCAATGTAACACTCTGTGTACAGTATTCAGTGTAACACTCTGGTTATAGTATTCAGTGTAACACTCCGGGTGCAGTATTCAGTGTAACACTCTGGGTACAGTATTCAGTGTAACACACTTGGTACAGTATTCAGTGTAACACTCTGGGTACAGTATTCAGTGTAACACTCTGGGTACAGTATTCAGTGTAACACACTTGGTACAGTATTCAGTGTAACACTGGGTACATGATTCAGTGTAACACACTGGGTACAGTATTCAGTGTAACACTGGGTACAATATTCAGTGTAACATACTGGGTACAGTATTCAGTGTGACACTGGGTGCAGTATTCAGTGTAACACTGTGTATAGTATTCAGTGTAAAGCACTGGGTACAGTATTCAGTGTAACACACTGGGTACAGTATTAAGTGTAGCACTGTGTACAGTATTCAGTGTAACACTGGGTACAGTATCCAGTGTAGCACTGGTTAAGTATTCAGAGTTACACTCTGGGTACAGTATTCAGTGTGACAATTGGTACAGTATTCAGTTTAACACTCGGTACATTATTAAGTGTGACACACTGAGTACATCATTAAGTGTGACATACTTAGTACATTATTCACTGTAGCACTGGGTACAGTATTCAGTGTAACACACTGAGTACATTATTCAGTGTAACACACTGGGTACAGTATTCAGTGTAACACTGGGTACATTATTCAGTGTAACACTCTGGGGACAGTATTCAGTGTAACACTGGGTACAGTATTCAGTGTAACACTCTGGGTACAGTATTCAGTGCAACACTGGGTACAGTATTCAGTGTTACACACTGGGTACAGTTTTCAGTGTAACACTGGGTACAATATTCAGTGTAACACACTGGATACAGTATTCAGTGTAACACACTGGGTACAGTATTAAGTGTAACACTGTGAACAATATTCCGTATAACACTGGGTACAGTATTCAGTGTAACACTCTGGGTACAGTATTCATGTAGCACTGGGTACAGTATTCAGTGTAATACTGGGTACAGTATTCAGTGTAACACTGGGTACAGGATTCAGTGTAACAATGGGTAGAGTATTCAGTTTAACACTGGGTACAGTGTTCAGTGTAACACACTGGGTACAGTATTCAGTGTAACACTGGGTACAGGATTCAGTGTAACACTGGATACAGTATTCAATGTTACACACTGTGTACAGTATTCAGTGTAACACTGGGTATAGTATTCAGTGTCACACTGGGTACAGTATTCAGTGTAACACTCTGGCACAGTGTTCAGTGCAACACTGGTTACAGTATTCAGTGTTACACTCTGGGTACAGTGTTCAGTGTAACACACTGAGTACAGTATTCAGTGCAACACTGGGTACAGTATTCAGTGTAACACACTGGGTACAGTATTCAGTTTAACACACTGGGTACAGTACTCAGCGTAATACTGGGTACAGTATTCAATGTAACACACTGGGTACCGTATTCAGTGTACACTGGGTACACTATTCAGTGTAACACACTGGGTACAGTTTTCAGTGTAACACTCTGTGTACTGTATTCAGTGTAACACTCTGAGTACAGTATTCAGTGCAACACACTTGGTACAGTATTCAGTGTAACAATGGTACAGTATTCAGTGTAACACACTGGGTACAGTATTCAGTGTAACACTCTGTGTACTGTATTCAGTGTAACACACTTGGTACAGTATTAAGTGTAACACTGGTACAGTATTCAATGTAACACTGGGTACATGATTCAATGTAACACACTGGGTGCAGTATTCAGTGTAACACACTGGGTACAGTATTCAGTGTAACACTGTGTACAGTATTCAGTGTGAGACACTGAGTAAAGTATTCAGTGTAACACTCTGGGTACAGTGTTCAGTGCAACACGGTACAGTATTCAGTGCAACACTCTCGGTACATTATTCAGTGTAACACTGGGTACAATATTCAGTGTAACACACTTGGTACAGTATTCAGTGTAATACTGGGTACAGTATTCAGTGTAACACACTGGGTACAGTATTCAGTGTAACACACTGGGTACAGGATTCAGTGTAATACTGGGTACAATATTCAGTGTAAAACTGGGTACAGGATTGAGTGTAACAATGGGTAGATTATTCAGTTTAACACTGGGTACAGTGTTCAGTGTAACACACTGGGTACAGTATGCAGTGTAACACTGGGTACAGTATTCAGTGTAACACTGGGTACCGTATTCAGTGTAACACTGTGTACAGGATTCAGTGTAACACTGGGGAGAGTATTCAGTATAACACTGGGTACAGTATTCAGTGTAACTCTGGGTACAGTATTCAGTGTTACACTCCGGGTACAGTCTTCAGTGTAACACTCTGGGTACAGTATTCAGTGTAACACACCGGGTACATTATTCAGTGTAACACTGGGTACAGTATTCAGTGTTGCACTCTGGGTACAGTACTCCGCGTAACACTGGGTACAGTATTCAATGTAACATACTGGGTACAGTATTCAGTGTACACTGGGTACACTATTCAGTGTAACACACTGGGTACAGTATTCAGTGTAACACTCTGTGTACTGTATTCAGTGTAACACACTTGGTACAGTATTAAGTGTAACACTGGTACTGTATTCAGTGTAACACTGGGGACATGATTCAGTGTAACACACTGGGTACAGTATTCAGTGTAACACTGGGTACAGTATTCAGTGTAACACTATGGGTATATTATTCAATGTAACGCACTGGGTACAGTATTCAGTGTAACGCACTGGGTACAGTATTCAGTGTAACACACTGGGTACAGTATTCAGTGTAGCACTGTGTACAGTATTCAGTGTAACACTCGGTACCGTATTCAGTGTAACACTGGGTACAGTATTCAGTGTGACACAGGGTACAGTATTCAGTGTAACACTGGCTACAATATTCAGTGCCACACTGGGTACAGTATTCAGTGTAACACTTGGTACAGTATTCAGTTTAACACTGGGTACAATATTCAGTGCCACACTGGGTACAGTATTCAGTGTAACACTTGGTACAGTATTCAGTTTAACACTGGGTACATTATTAAGTGTTGCACACTGAGTACATTATTCAGTGTAGCACTGGGTACAGTATTCAGTGTAACACTGGGTACAGTATTCAATGTAACACTCTGTGTACAGTATTCAGTGTAACACTGGGTACAGTATTCAATGTAACACTCTGTGTACAGTATTCAGTGTAACACTGGTTATAGTATTCAGTGTAACACTCCGCGTGCAGTATTCAGTGTAACACTCTGGGTACAGTATTCAGTGTAACACACTTGGTACAGTATTCAGTGTAACACTGGGTACAGTATTCAGTGTAACATTGGGTACATGATTCAATGTAACACACTGGGTGCAGTATTCAGTGTAACACACTGGGTACAGTATTCAGTGTAACACTGTGTACAGTATTCAGTGTGACACTAGGTAAAGTATTCAGTGTAACACTCTGGGTACAGTGTTCAGTGTAACACTCTCGGTACATTATTCAGTGTAACACTGGGTACAATATTCAGTGTAACACACTGGGTACAGTATTCAGTGTAACACTCTAGTTACAGTATTCAGTGTAATACTGGGTACAGTATTCAGTGTAACACACTGGGTACAGTATTCAGTGTAACACACTGGGTACAGGATTCAGTGTAATACTGGGTACAATATTCAGTGTAAAACTGGGTACAGGATTGAGTGTAACAATGGGTAGATTATTCAGTTTAACACTGGGTACAGTGTTCAGTGTAACACACTGGGTACAGTATGCAGTGTAACACTGGGTACAGTATTCAGTGTAACACTGGGTACCGTATTCAGTGTAACACTGGGTACAGGATTCAGTGTAACACTGGGGAGAGTATTCAGTATAACTCTGGGTACAGTATTCAGTGTTACACACCGGGTACATTATTCAGTGTAACACTGGGTACAGTATTCAGTGTTGCACTCTGGGTACAGTACTCCGCGTAACACTGGGTACAGTATTCAATGTAACATACTGGGTACAGTATTCAGTGTACACTGGGTTCACTATTCAGTGTAACACACTGGGTACAGTATTCAGTGTAACACTCTGTGTACTGTATTCAGTGTAACACACTTGGTACAGTATTAAGTGTAACACTGGTACTGTATTCAGTGTAACACTGGGTACATGATTCAGTGTAACACACTGGGTACAGTATTCAGTGTAACACTGGGTACAGTATTCAGTGTAACACTATGGGTATATTATTCAATGTAACGCACTGGGTACAGTATTCAGTGTAACGCACTGGGTACAGTATTCAGTGTAACACACTGGGTACAGTATTCAGTGTAGCACTGTGTACAGTATTCAGTGTAACACTCGGTACCGTATTCAGTGTAACACTGGGTACAGTATTCAGTGTAACACAGGGTACAGCTCTCAGTGCAACACTGGGTACAGTATTCAGTGTTACACACAGGGTACAGTATTCAGTGTAACACTGGCTACAATATTCAGTGCCACACTGGGTACAGTATTCAGTGTTACACTCTGGGTACAGTATTCAGTGTGACACTTGGTACAGTATTCAGTTTAACACTGGGTACATTATTAAGTGTTGCACACTGAGTACATTATTCAGTGTAGCACTGGGTACAGTATTCAGTGTAACACTGGGTACAGTATTCAATGTAACACTCTGTGTACAGTATTCAGTGTAACACTTGGTACAGTATTCAGTTTAACACTGGGTACAATATTCAGTGCCACACTGGGTACAGTATTCAGTGTAACACTTGGTACAGTATTCAGTTTAACACTGGGTACATTATTAAGTGTTGCACACTGAGTACATTATTCAGTGTAGCACTGGGTACAGTATTCAGTGTAACACTGGGTACAGTATTCAATGTAACACTCTGTGTACAGTATTCAGTGTAACACTGGGTACAGTATTCAATGTAACACTCTGTGTACAGTATTCAGTGTAACACTGGTTATAGTATTCAGTGTAACACTCCGCGTGCAGTATTCAGTGTAACACTCTGGGTACAGTATTCAGTGTAACACACTTGGTACAGTATTCAGTGTAACACTGGGTACAGTATTCAGTGTAACATTGGGTACATGATTCAATGTAACACACTGGGTGCAGTATTCAGTGTAACACACTGGGTACAGTATTCAGTGTAACACTGTGTACAGTATTCAGTGTGACACTAGGTAAAGTATTCAGTGTAACACTCTGGGTACAGTGTTCAGTGTAACACTCTCGGTACATTATTCAGTGTAACACTGGGTACAATATTCAGTGTAACACACTGGGTACAGTATTCAGTGTAACACTCTAGTTACAGTATTCAGTGTAATACTGGGTACAGTATTCAGTGTAACACACTGGGTACAGTATTCAGTGTAACACACTGGGTACAGGATTCAGTGTAATACTGGGTACAATATTCAGTGTAAAACTGGGTACAGGATTGAGTGTAACAATGGGTAGATTATTCAGTTTAACACTGGGTACAGTGTTCAGTGTAACACACTGGGTACAGTATGCAGTGTAACACTGGGTACAGTATTCAGTGTAACACTGGGTACCGTATTCAGTGTAACACTGGGTACAGGATTCAGTGTAACACTGGGGAGAGTATTCAGTATAACTCTGGGTACAGTATTCAGTGTTACACACCGGGTACATTATTCAGTGTAACACTGGGTACAGTATTCAGTGTTGCACTCTGGGTACAGTACTCCGCGTAACACTGGGTACAGTATTCAATGTAACATACTGGGTACAGTATTCAGTGTACACTGGGTTCACTATTCAGTGTAACACACTGGGTACAGTATTCAGTGTAACACTCTGTGTACTGTATTCAGTGTAACACACTTGGTACAGTATTAAGTGTAACACTGGTACTGTATTCAGTGTAACACTGGGTACATGATTCAGTGTAACACACTGGGTACAGTATTCAGTGTAACACTGGGTACAGTATTCAGTGTAACACTATGGGTATATTATTCAATGTAACGCACTGGGTACAGTATTCAGTGTAACGCACTGGGTACAGTATTCAGTGTAACACACTGGGTACAGTATTCAGTGTAGCACTGTGTACAGTATTCAGTGTAACACTCGGTACCGTATTCAGTGTAACACTGGGTACAGTATTCAGTGTAACACAGGGTACAGCTCTCAGTGCAACACTGGGTACAGTATTCAGTGTTACACACAGGGTACAGTATTCAGTGTAACACTGGCTACAATATTCAGTGCCACACTGGGTACAGTATTCAGTGTTACACTCTGGGTACAGTATTCAGTGTGACACTTGGTACAGTATTCAGTTTAACACTGGGTACATTATTAAGTGTTGCACACTGAGTACATTATTCAGTGTAGCACTGGGTACAGTATTCAGTGTAACACTGGGTACAGTATTCAATGTAACACTCTGTGTACAGTATTCAGTGTAACACTCTGGTTATAGTATTCAGTGTAACACTCCGGGTGCAGTATTCAGTGTAACACTCTGGGTACAGTATTCAGTGTAACACACTTGGTACAGTATTCAGTGTAACACTCTGGGTACAGTATTCAGTGTAACACTCTGGGTACAGTATTCAGTGTAACACACTTGGTACAGTATTCAGTGTAACACTGGGTACATGATTCAGTGTAACACACTGGGTACAGTATTCAGTGTAACACTGGGTACAATATTCAGTGTAACATACTGGGTACAGTATTCAGTGTGACACTGGGTGCAGTATTCAGTGTAACACTGTGTATAGTATTCAGTGTAAAGCACTGGGTACAGTATTCAGTGTAACACACTGGGTACAGTATTAAGTGTAGCACTGTGTACAGTATTCAGTGTAACACTGGGTACAGTATCCAGTGTAGCACTGGTTAAGTATTCAGAGTTACACTCTGGGTACAGTATTCAGTGTGACAATTGGTACAGTATTCAGTTTAACACTCGGTACATTATTAAGTGTGACACACTGAGTACATCATTAAGTGTGACATACTTAGTACATTATTCACTGTAGCACTGGGTACAGTATTCAGTGTAACACACTGAGTACATTATTCAGTGTAACACACTGGGTACAGTATTCAGTGTAACACTGGGTACATTATTCAGTGTAACACTCTGGGGACAGTATTCAGTGTAACACTGGGTACAGTATTCAGTGTAACACTCTGGGTACAGTATTCAGTGCAACACTGGGTACAGTATTCAGTGTTACACACTGGGTACAGTTTTCAGTGTAACACTGGGTACAATATTCAGTGTAACACACTGGATACAGTATTCAGTGTAACACACTGGGTACAGTATTAAGTGTAACACTGTGAACAATATTCCGTATAACACTGGGTACAGTATTCAGTGTAACACTCTGGGTACAGTATTCATGTAGCACTGGGTACAGTATTCAGTGTAATACTGGGTACAGTATTCAGTGTAACACTGGGTACAGGATTCAGTGTAACAATGGGTAGAGTATTCAGTTTAACACTGGGTACAGTGTTCAGTGTAACACACTGGGTACAGTATTCAGTGTAACACTGGGTACAGGATTCAGTGTAACACTGGATACAGTATTCAATGTTACACACTGTGTACAGTATTCAGTGTAACACTGGGTATAGTATTCAGTGTCACACTGGGTACAGTATTCAGTGTAACACTCTGGCACAGTGTTCAGTGCAACACTGGTTACAGTATTCAGTGTTACACTCTGGGTACAGTGTTCAGTGTAACACACTGAGTACAGTATTCAGTGCAACACTGGGTACAGTATTCAGTGTTACACTCTGGGTACATTATTCAGTGTAACCCTGGGTACAGTATTCAGTGTAACACGCTGGCACAGTATTCAGTGTAACACACTGGGTACAGTATTCAGTATAACACTGGGTACAGTATTCAGTGTAACACTGTGTATAGTATTCAGTGTATCACTCTGGGTACATGATTCAGTATAACACACTGGGTACAGTATTCAGTGTAACACACTGGGTACTGTATTCAGTGTAACACTCTGGCTACAGTATTCAGTGTAACACACTTGGTACAGTATTCAGTGTAACACTGGTACAGTATTCAGTGTAACACTGGGTACATGATTCAGTGTAACACACTGGGTACAGTATTCAGTATAACACACTGGGTACAGTATTCAGTGTAACACTGTGTATAGTATTCAGTGTAACACACTGGGTACAGTATTCAGTGTAACACACTGGGTACAGTATGCAGTGTAACACTCTGGTTACAGAATTCATTGTAGCACTGGGTACATTATTCAGTGTAATACTGGGTACAGTATTCAGTGTAACACTGGGTACAGGATGCAGTGTAACAATGGGTAGAGTATTCATTTTAACACTGGGTACAGTATTCAGTGCAACACTGTCGGTACAGTATTCAGTGTAACACTGGGTACAATATTCAGTGTAACACACTGGGTACAGGATTCAGTGTAACACACTGGGTACAGGATTCAGTGTAACACTGGGTACCGTATTCAGTGCAACACTCTCGGTACAGTATTCAGTGAAACACTGGATACAGTATTCAGTGTAATACTGGGTACAGTATTCAGTGTAACACATTGGGTACACTATTCAATGTAACACACAGGTACAGTATTCAGTGTAACACTCTGTGTACTGTATTCAGTGTAACACTCTGGGTACAATATTCAGTGTAACACACTTGGTACAGTATTCAGTGCAACACTGGTACAGTATTCAGTGTAACACAGGGTACAGTATTCAGTGTAACACTCTGTGTACTGTATTCAGTGTAACACACTTGGTACAGTATTCAGTGTAACACTGGGTACATTATTCAGTGTAACACTGGGTACATGATTTAGTGTAACACACTGGGTACAGTATTCAGTGTAACACTGGGTACAGTATTCAGTGTAACACACTGGGTACAGTATTCAGTGTAACACTGGCTACAATATTCAGTGTCACACTGGGTACAGTATTCAGTTTAACAATCTGGGTACAGTATTCAGTGTAACTCTGGGTACATTATTCAGTGTAACACTCTGGGTACAGTATTCAGTGTAACACTGGGTACAGTATTCAGTTTACACTGGGTACACTATTCAGTGTAACACTGGTTAAGTATTCAGAGTTACACTCTGGGTACAGTATTCAGTGTGACAATTGGTACAGTATTCAGTTTAACACTCGGTACATTATTAAGTGTGACACACTGAGTACATCATTAAGTGTTACGTACTTAGTACATTATTCACTGTAGCACTGTGTACAATATTCAGTGTAACACACTGAGTACATTATTCAGTGTAACACACTGGGTACAGTATTCAGTGTAACACTGGGTACATTATTCAGTGTAACACTCTGGGGACAGTATTCAGTGTAACACTGGGTACAGTATTCAGTGTAACACTCTGGGTACAGTATTCAGTGCAACACTGGGTACAGTATTCAGTGTTACACACTGGGTACAGTATTCAGTGTAACACTGGCTACAGTATTCAGTGTCACACTGGGTACAGTATTCAGTGTAACACTCTGGGTACAGTATTCAGTGAAACACTCTGGGTACAGTATTCAGTGTAACACTGGGTACAATATTCAGTATAACACACTGGGTACAGTATTCAGTGTAACGCTTGGTACAGTATTCAGTGTAACACTGTGTATATTATTCAGTTTAACACATTGGGTACAGTATTCAGTGTAACACACTGGGTACAGTATTCAGTGTAACACTGTGTACAATATTCAGTATAACACTGGGTACAGTATTCAGTGTAACACTCTGGGTACAGTATTCATGTAGCACTGGGTACAGTATTCAGTGTAATACTGGGTACAGTATTCAGTGTAACACTGGGTACAGGATTCAGTGTAACAATGGGTAGAGTATTCAGTTTAACACTGGGTACAGTGTTCAGTGTAACACACTGGGTACAGTATTCAGTGTAACACTGGGTACAGGATTCAGTGTAACACTGGATACAGTATTCGATGTTACACACTGTGTACAGTATTCAGTGTAACACACTGGGTACAGTATTCAGTGTAACACGCTGGCACAGTATTCAGTGTAACACACTGGGTACAGTATTCAGTATAACACTGGGTACAGTATTCAGTGTAACACTGTGTATAGTATTCAGTGTATCACTCTGGGTACATGATTCAGTGTAACACACTGGGTACAGTATTCAGTGTAACACACTGGGTACTGTATTCAGTGTAACACTCTGGGTACAGTATTCAGTGTAACACACTTGGTACAGTATTCAGTGTAACACTGGTACAGTATTCAGTGTAACACTGGGTACATGATTCAGTGTAACACACTGGGTACAATATTCAGTGTAACACACTGGGTACAGTATTCAGTGTAACACTGGGTACAGTATTCAGTGTAACACTGTGTATAGTATTCAGTGTAACACACTGGGTACAGTATTCAGTGTAACACACTGGGTACAGTATTCAGTGTAATACTGGGTAGAGTATTCAGTGTAACACTGGGTACAGGATGCAGTGTAACAATGGGTAGAGTATTCATTTTAACACTGGGTACAGTATTCAGTGCAACTCTCTCGGTACAGTATTCAGTGTAACACTGGGTACAATTTTCAGTGTAACACACTGGGTACAGGATTCAGTGTAACACACTGGGTAAAGGATTCAGTGTAACACTGGGTACCGTATTCAGTGCAACACTCTCGGTACAGTATTCAGTGAAACACTGGGTACAATATTCAGTGTAACACATTGGGTACACTATTCAGTGTAACACACTGGGTACAGTATTCAGTGTAACACTCTGTGTACTGTATTCAGTGTAACACTCTGGGTACAATATTCAGTGTAACACACTTGGTACAGTATTCAGTGTAACACTGGTACAGTATTCAGTGTAACACTGGGTACATGATTCAGTTTAACACACTGGGTACAGTATTCAGTGTAACACTGGGTACAGTATTCAGTTTTACACTCTGGGTACAGTACTCAGTGTAATACTGGGTACAGTATTCAATGTAAGACACTGGGTACCGTATTCAGTGTACACTGGGTACACTATTCAGTCTAACACACTGTGTACAGTATTCAGTGTAACACTCTGTGTACTGTATTCAGTGTAACACTCTTGGTACAGTATTCAGTGTAACACACTTGGTACAGTATTCAGTGTAACACTGGTACAGTATTCAGTGTAACACACTGGGTACAATATTCAGTGTAACAATCTGTGTACTCTATTCAGTGTAACACACTTGGTACAGTATTAAGTGTAACACTGGTACAGTATTCAGTGTAACACTGGGTACATGATTTAGTGTAACACACTGGGTACAGTATTCAGTGTAACACTCTGTGTACTCTATTCAGTGTAACACACTTGGTACAGTATTAAGTGTAACACTGGTACAGTATTCAGTGTAACACTGGGTACATGATTTAGTGTAACACACTGGGTACAGTATTCAGTGTAACACTGGGTACAGTATTCAGTGTAACACAATGGGTACAATATTCAGTTTAACACACTGGGTACAGTATTCAGTTTAACACTGGGTACAGTATTCAGTGTAACACACTGAGTACAGTATTCAGTGCAACACTGGGTACAGTATTCAGTGTTACACTCTGGGTACATTATTCAGTGTCACCCTGGGTACAGTATTCAGTGTAACACGCTGGCACAGTATTCAGTGTAACACACTGGGTACAGTATTCAGTATAACACTGGGTACAGTATTCAGTGTAACACTGTGTATAGTATTCAGTGTATCACTCTGGGTACATGATTCAGTATAACACACTGGGTACAGTATTCAGTGTAACACACTGGGTACTGTATTCAGTGTAACACTCTGGCTACAGTATTCAGTGTAACACACTTGGTACAGTATTCAGTGTAACACTGGTACAGTATTCAGTGTAACACTGGGTACATGATTCAGTGTAACACACTGGGTACAGTATTCAGTATAACACACTGGGTACAGTATTCAGTGTAACACTGTGTATAGTATTCAGTGTAACACACTGGGTACAGTATTCAGTGTAACACACTGGGTACAGTATGCAGTGTAACACTCTGGTTACAGAATTCAGTGTAGCACTGGGTACATTATTCAGTGTAATACTGGGTACAGTATTCAGTGTAACACTGGGTACAGGATGCAGTGTAACAATGGGTAGAGTATTCATTTTAACACTGGGTACAGTATTCAGTGCAACACTGTCGGTACAGTATTCAGTGTAACACTGGGTACAATATTCAGTGTAACACACTGGGTACAGGATTCAGTGTAACACACTGGGTACAGGATTCAGTGTAACACTGGGTACCGTATTCAGTGCAACACTCTCGGTACAGTATTCAGTGAAACACTGGATACAGTATTCAGTGTAATACTGGGTACAGTATTCAGTGTAACACATTGGGTACACTATTCAATGTAACACACTGGGTACAGTATTCAGTGTAACACTCTGTGTACTGTATTCAGTGTAACACTCTGGGTACATGATTCAGTGTAACACACTGGGTACAGTATTCAGTGTAACACTGGGTACAGTATTCAGTGTAACACTATGGGTATATTATTCAATGTAACGCACTGGGTACAGTATTCAGTGTAACGCACTGGGTACAGTATTCAGTGTAACACACTGGGTACAGTATTCAGTGTAGCACTGTGTACAGTATTCAGTGTAACACGGGGTACAGTATTCAGTGTGACACAGGGTACAGCTCTCAGTGCAACACTGGGCACAGTACTCAGTGTTACACACTGGGTACAGTATTTAGTGTAACACTCTGGGTACAGTATTCAGTGTGACACAGGGTACAGCTCTCAGTGCAACACTGGGTACAATATTCAGTGCCACACTGGGTACAGTATTCAGTGTTACACTCTGGGTACAGTATTCAGTGTGACACTTGGTACAGTATTCAGTTTAACACTGGGTACATTATTAAGTGTTGCACACTGAGTACATTATTCTGTGTAGCACTGGGTACAGTATTCAGTTAACACACTGAGTACAGTATTCAGTGTAACACTGGGTACAGTATTCAATGTAACACTCTGTGTACAGTATTCAGTGTAACACTCTGGTTATAGTATTCAGTGTAACACTCCGGGTGCAGTATTCAGTGTAACACACTGGGTACAGTATTCAGTGTAACACTGGTACAGTATTCAGTGTAACACTGGGTACAATATTCAGTGTAACACACTGGGTACAGTATTCAGTGTGACACTGGGTGCAGTATTCAGTGTAACACTGGGTACAATATTCAGTGTAACGCACTGGGTACAGTATTCAATGTAACACTGGGTACAGTATTCAGTGTTACACTCTGGGTACATTATTCAGTGTAACACACTTGGTACAGTATTCAGTGTAACACTGGTACAGTATTCAGTGTAACACTGGGTACAATATTCAGTGTAACACACTGGGTAGATTATTCAGTGTAACACACTGGGTACAGTATTCAGTGTAACACTCTGGGTACAGTATTCAGTGTAACACACTTGGTACAGTATTCAGTTTAACACTGGTACAGTATTCAGTGTAACACTGGGTGCAATATTCAGTGTAACACACTGGGTACAGTATTCAGTGTGACACTGGGTGCAGTATTCAGTGTAACACTGTGTATAGTATTCAGTGTAACGCACTGGGTACAGTATTCAATGTAACACTGGGTACAGTATTCAGTGTTACACTCTGGGTACATTATTCAGTGTCACCCTGGGTACAGTATTCAGTGTATCACGCTGGCACAGTATTCAGTGTAACACACTGGGTACAGTATTCAGTATAACACTGGGTACAGTATTCAGTGTAACACTGTGTATAGTATTCAGTGCATCACTCTGGGTACATGATTCAGTGTAACACACTGGGTACAGTATTCAGTGTAACACTCTGCGTACAGTATTCAGTGTAACACACTTGGTACAGTATTCAGTGTAACACTGGTACAGTATTCAGTGTAACACTGGGTACATGATTCAGTGTAACACACTGGGTACAGTATTCAGTGTAACACTGGGTACAGTATTCAGTGTAACACTGTGTATAGTATTCAGTGTAACACACTGGGTACAGTATTCAGTGTAACACACTGGGTACAGTATTCAGTGTAACACTCTGGTTACAGTATTCAGTGTAGCACTGGGTACATTATTCAGTGTAATACTGGGTACAGTATTCAGTGTAACACTGGGTACATGATGCAGTGTAACAATGGGTAGAGTATTCAGTTTAACACTGGGTACAGTATTCAGTGTAACACACTGGGGTCAGTATTCACTGTAACACTGGGTACATTGTGCAGTATAACACGTTGGGTACAGGATTCAGTGTAACACTGGGTACAGTATTCAGTGTAACACTGGGTACCGTATTCAGTGTAACACTGGGTACAGTATTCAGTGTAACACTGGTTACGGTATTCAGTGTAACACTCTGGGTGCAGTATTCAGTGTAACACTGGCTACAGTATTCAGTGTCACACTGGGTACAGTATTCAGTGTAACACTCTAGTTACAATATTCAGTGTAACACACTGGGTACAGTATTCAGTGTAACACTGAGTACAATATTCAGTGTAACACACTGGGTACAGTATTCAGTGTTACACTGGGTACAGTTTTCAGTGTAACACTGTGTATAGTATTCAGTGTAACACACTGGGTACAGTATTCAGTGTAACACACTGGGTACAGTATTCAGTTTAACACTGTGTGCAGTATTCAGTGTAACACTGGGTACAGTATTCAGTGTAACACTCTGGGTACAGTATTCAGTTTGGCACTGGGTACAGTATTCCAGTGTAATACGGGGTACAGTATTCAGAGTAACACTGGGTACAGGATTCAGTGTAACAATGGGTAGAATATTCAGTTTAACACTGGTTACAGTGTTCAGTGTAACACGCTGGGTACAGTATTCAGTATAACACTCTGTGTACAGGTTTCAGTGTAACACTGGGTACAGTATTCAGTGTAACACTGGGTACCGTATTCAGTGTAACACTGTGTACAGTATTCAGTGTAACACAGGGTACAGTATTCAGTGTAACACACTGGGTACAGTATTCAGTGTAACACTGTGTACAGTATTCAGTGTGACACTAGGTAAAGTATTCAGTGTAACACTCTGGGTACTGTGTTCAGTGCAACACTGGGTTCAGTATTCAGTGCAACACTCTCGGTACAGTATTCAGTGTAACACTGGGTACAATATTCAGTGTAACACACTGGGTACAGTATTCAGCGTAATACTGGGTACAGTATTCAGTGTAACACACTGGGTACAGTATTCAGTGTAACACACTGGGTACAGGATTCAGTGTAATACTGGGTACAATATTCAGTGTAACACTGGGTACAGGATTGAGTGTAACAATGGGTAGATCATTCAGTTTAACACTGGGTGCAGTGTTCAGTGTAACACACTGGGTACAGTATGCAGTGTAACACTGGGTACAGTATTCAGTGTAACACTGGGTACCATATTCAGTGTAACACTGGGTACAGGATTCAGTGTAACACTGGGTAGAGTATTCAGTATAACACTGGGTACAGTATTCAGTGTAACTCTGGGTACAGTATTCAGTGTTACACTCCGGGTACAGTCTTCAGTGTAACACTCTGGGTACAGTATTCAGTGTAACACAGCGGGTACATGATTCAGTGTAACACACTGGGTACAGTATTCAGTGTAACACTGGGTACAGTATTCAGTGTAACACTATGGGTATATTATTCAATGTAACGCACTGGGTACAGTATTCAGTGTAACGCACTTGGTACAGTATTCAGTGTAACACACTGGGTACAGTATTCAGTGTAGCACTGTGTACAGTATTCAGTGTAACACTCGGTACCGTATTCAGTGTAACACGGGGTACAGTATTCAGTGTGACACAGGGTACAGCTCTCAGTGCAACACTGGGCACAGTACTCAGTGTTACACACTGGGTACAGTATTTAGTGTAACACTCTGGGTACAGTATTCAGTGTGACACAGGGTACAGCTCTCAGTGCAACACTGGGTACAATATTCAGTGCCACACTGGGTACAGTATTCAGTGTTACACTCTGGGTACAGTATTCAGTGTGACACTTGGTACAGTATTCAGTTTAACACTGGGTACATTATTAAGTGTTGCACACTGAGTACATTATTCTGTGTAGCACTGGGTACAGTATTCAGTTAACACACTGAGTACAGTATTCAGTGTAACACTGGGTACAGTATTCAATGTAACACTCTGTGTACAGTATTCAGTGTAACACTCTGGTTATAGTATTCAGTGTAACACTCCGGGTGCAGTATTCAGTGTAACACACTGGGTACAGTATTCAGTGTAACACTGGTACAGTATTCAGTGTAACACTGGGTACAATATTCAGTGTAACACACTGGGTACAGTATTCAGTGTGACACTGGGTGCAGTATTCAGTGTAACACTGTGTATAGTATTCAGTGTAACGCACTGGGTACAGTATTCAGTGTAACACTGGGTACAATATTCAGTGTAACACACTGGGTAGATTATTCAGTGTAACACACTGGGTACAGTATTCAGTGTAACACTCTGGGTACAGTATTCAGTGTAACACACTTGGTACAGTATTCAGTGTAACACTGGTACAGTATTCAGTGTAACACTGGGTGCAATATTCAGTGTAACACACTGGGTACAGTATTCAGTGTGACACTGGGTGCAGTATTCAGTGTAACACTGTGTATAGTATTCAGTGTAACGCACTGGGTACAGTATTCAATGTAACACTGGGTACAGTATTCAGTGTTACACTCTGGGTACATTATTCAGTGTAACACACTGGGTACAGTATTCAGTATAACACTGGGTACAGTATTCAGTGTAACACTGTGTATAGTATTCAGTGCATCACTCTGGGTACATGATTCAGTGTAACACACTGGGTACAGTATTCAGTGTAACACTCTGCGTACAGTATTCAGTGTAACACACTTGGTACAGTATTCAGTGTAACACTGGTACAGTATTCAGTGTAACACACTGGGTACAGTATTCAGTGTAACACACTGGGTACAGTATTCAGTGTAACACTCTGGTTACAGTATTCAGTGTAGCACTGGGTACATTATTCAGTGTAATACTGGGTACAGTATTCAGTGTAACACTGGGTACATGATGCAGTGTAACAATGGGTAGAGTATTCAGTTTAACACTGGGTACAGTATTCAGTGTAACACTGTGTATAGTATTCAGTGTAACACACTGGGTACAGTATTCAGTGTAACACACTGGGTACAGTATTCAGTGTAACACTCTGGTTACAGTATTCAGTGTAGCACTGGGTACATTATTCAGTGTAATACTGGGTACAGTATTCAGTGTAACACTGGGTACATGATGCAGTGTAACAATGGGTAGAGTATTCAGTTTAACACTGGGTACAGTATTCAGTGTAACACACTGGGGTCAGTATTCACTGTAACACTGGGTACATTGTGCAGTATAACACGTTGGGTACAGGATTCAGTGTAACACTGGGTACAGTATTCAGTGTAACACTGGGTACCGTATTCAGTGTAACACTGGGTACAGTATTCAGTGTAACACTGGTTACGGTATTCAGTGTAACACTCTGGGTGCAGTATTCAGTGTAACACTGGCTACAGTATTCAGTGTCACACTGGGTACAGTATTCAGTGTAACACTCTAGGTACAATATTCAGTGTAACACACTGGGTACAGTATTCAGTGTAACACTGAGTACAATATTCAGTGTAACACACTGGGTACAGTATTCAGTGTTACACTGGGTACAGTTTTCAGTGTAACACTGTATATAGTATTCAGTGTAACACACTGGGTACAGTATTCAGTGTAACACACTGGGTACAGTATTCAGTTTAACACTGTGTGCAGTATTCAGTGTAACACTGGGTACAGAATTCAGTGTAACACTCTGGGTACAGTATTCACTTTGGCACTGGGTACAGTATTCCAGTGTAATACGGGGTACAGTATTCAGAGTAACACTGGGTACAGGATTCAGTGTAACAATGTGTAGAATATTCAGTTTAACACTGGTTACAGTGTTCAGTGTAACACGCTGGGTACAGTATTCAGTATAACACTCTGTGTACAGGTTTCAGTGTAACACTGGGTACAGTATTCAGTGTAACACTGGGTACCGTATTCAGTGTAACACTGTGTACAGTATTCAGTGTAACACAGGGTACAGTATTCAGTGTAACACTGGGTACCCTATTCAGTGTAACACTGGGTACAGTATTCAGTGTTACACACTGGGTACTGTATTCAGTGTCACACTGGCTACAGTATTCAGTGTAACACTGGGTACAGTGTTCAGTGTAACACACTGGGTACAGTATTCAGTGTAACATTGGGTACATTGTTCAGTATAACACTCTGGGTACAGGATTCAGTGTAACACTGGGTACAGTATTCAGTGTAACACTGGGTACAGTGTTCAGTGTAACACACTGGGTACAGTATTCAGTGTAACACTGGGTACATTTTTCAGTATAACACTCTGGGTACAGGATTCAGTGTAACACTGGGTACAGTATTCAGTGTAACACTGGGTACCGTATTCAGTGTAACACTGGGTAGAGTATTCAGTTTAACACTGGTTACAGTGTTCAGTGTAACACTGGGTACAGGATTCAGTGTAACAATGGGTAGAGTATTCAGTTTAACACTGGTTACAGTGTTCAGTGTAACACACTGGTTAAAGTATTCAGTGTAACACTGGGTACAGTATTCAGTGTAACACTGGGTACAGTATTCAGTGTAACACTGTGTACAGTATTCAGTGTAACACTTGGTACAGTATTCAGTGTAACATCTGGGTACAGTATTCAGTGTAGGACTGGGTACAGTATTCAGTGTAATACTGGGTACAGTATTCAGTGTAACACTGGGTACAGGATTCAGTGTAACAATGGGTAGAGTATTCAGTTTAACACTGGGTATAGTGTTCAGTGTAACACACTGGGTACAATATTCAGTGTAACACTAGGTACAGTATTCAGTGTAACACTGGGTACAGTATTCAGTGTAACACTGGGTACCGTATTCAGTGTAACACTGGGTAGATTATTCAGTATAACACTGGGTACAGTGTTCAGTCTAACACACTGGGTACATTACTCAGAGTAACACTGGCTACAGTATTCAGTATAACACTCTGGGTACAGGATTCAGTGTAACACTGGGTACAGTATTCAGGGTAACACAGGGTACAGCTTTCAGTGCAACACTGGGTACAGTATTCAGTGTTACACACTGGGTACTGTATTCAGTGTAACACTGGCTACAATATTCAGTGTCACACTGGGTACAGTATTCAGTGTAACACTCTGGGTACAGTATTCAGTGTAACACTCTGGGTACAGTATTCAGTGTAACACACTGGGTACAGTATTCAGTGTAACTCTGGATACATTATTCAGTGTAACACTGGGTACAGTATTCAGTTTACACTGGGTACACTATTCAGTATAACACTGGGTACAGTATTCAGTGTTACACTCTGGGTACAGTATTCAGTGTGACACTTGGTACAGTATTCAGTTTAACACTGGGTACATTATTAAGTGTTACACACTGAGTACATTATTAAGTGTTGCACACTGAGTACATTATTCAGTGTAGCACTGGGTACAGTATTCAGTGTAACATTGGGTACATTGTTCAGTATAACACTCTGGGTACAGGATTCAGTGTAACACTGGGTACAATATTCAGTGTAACACTGGGTACAGTGTTCAGTGTAACACACTGGGTACAGTATTCAATGTAACACTGGGTACATTGTTCAGTATAACACTCTGGGTACAGGATTCAGTGTAACACTGGGTACAGTATTCAGTGTAACACTGGGTACCATATTCAGTGTAACACTGGGTAGAGTATTCAGTTTAACACTGGTTACAGTGTTCAGTGTAACACACTGGCTACAGTATTCTGTGTAACACTGGGTACAGTATTCAGTGTAACACTGGGTACAGTGTTCAGTGTAACACACTGGGTACAGTATTCAGTGTAACATTGGGTACATTGTTCAGTATAACACTCTGGGTACAGGATTCAGTGTAACACTGGGTACAGTATTCAGTGTAACACTGGGTACAGTGTTCAGTGTAACACACTGGGTACAGTATTCAGTGTAACACTGGGTACATTGTTCAGTATAACACTCTGGGTATAGGATTCAGTGTAACACTGGGTACAGTATTCAGTGTAACACTGGGCACCGATTTCAGTGTGACACAGGGTACAGCTTTCAGTGCAACACTGGGTACAATATTCAGTGTTACACACTGGGTACTATATTCAGTGTCAAACTGGCTACAGTATTCAGTGTAACACTGCGTACAGGATTCAGTGTATTAATGGGTAGAGTATTCAGTTTAACACTGGGTACAGTGTTCAGTGTAACACACTGGGTACAGTATTCAGTGTAACATTTGTTATATTGTTCAGTATAACACTCTGGGTACAGGATTCAGTGTAACACTGGGTACAGTATTCAGTGTAACACTGGGTACAGTGTTCAGTGTAACACACTGGGTACATGTATTCAGTGTAACACTGGGTACATTGTTCAGTATAACACTCTGGGTACAGGATTCAGTGTAACACTGGGCACCGTATTCAGTGTAACACTGGGTACCGTATTCAGTGTAACACTGGGTAAAATATTCAGTATAACACTGGGTACAGTGTTCAGTGTAACACACTGGGTACCGTATTCAGTGCAACACTGTGTACAGGATTCAGTGTAACACACTGGGTACAGTATTCAGTGTAACACTGGGTACCGTATTCAGTGTAACACTGGGTACAATATTCAGTGTAACACTCTGGGTACAGTATTCAGTGTAAGACTCTGGGTACAGTATTCAATGTAACACTCTGGGTACAATATTCAGTGTAACACACTGGGTACAGTATTTAGTGTAACACTGGGTACAATATTCAGTATAACACACTGGGTACAGTATTCAGTGTAACACTGGGTACAGTATTCAGTGCAACACTGTGCAAAGTATTCAGTGTAACACACTGGGTACAGTATTCAGTGTAACACACTGGGTTCAGTATTCAGTGTAACACTGTGTACAGTATTCAGTGTGACACTGGGTACAGTATTCAGTGTAAAACTCTGGGTACAGTATTCAGTGTAGCACTGCGTACAGTATTCAGTGTAATACTGGCTACTGTATTCAGTGTAACACTGGGTACAGGATTCAGTGTAACAATGGGTAGAGTATTCAGTTTAACACTGGGTACCGTATTCAGTGTAACACTGAGTAGTTTATTCAGTATAACACTGGGTACAGTATTCAGTGTAACACACTGGGTACAGTAGTCAGTGTAACACTGATTACAGTATTCAGTGTAACACTCTTGGTACAGTATTCAGTGTAACACTGGGTACCGTTTTCAGTGTAACACTGGGTACAGCATTCAGTGTAACACTGGGTAGATTATTCAGTATAACACTCAGTACAGTGTTCAGTGTAACACACTGGGTACAGTATTCAGCATAACACTGGCTACAGTATTCAGTATAACACTCTGGGTACAGGATTCAGTGTAACACTGGGTACAGTATTCAGTGTAACACTGGGTACCGTATTCAGTGTAACACTGTGTACAGTATTCAGTGTAACACAGGGTACTGTATTCAGTGTAACACTATGTACAGTATTCAGTGTAACACTGGGTACAGTATTCCAGTGTAATACTGGGTACAGTATTCAGAGTAACACTGGGTACAGGATTCAATGTAACAATGGGTAGAGTATTCACTTTAACACTGGTTACAGTGTTCAGTGTAACACACTGGGTACAGTATTCAGTGTAACACTGGGTACAGTATTCAGTGTAACATTGGGTACAGTATTCAGTGTAACACTGGGTACCGTATTCAGTGTAACACTGGGTAGATTACACTGGGTAGATTATTCAGTATAACACTGGGTACAGTTGTTCAGTGTAACACACTGGCTACAGTATTCAGTATAACACTCTGTGTACAGGTTTCAGTGTAACACTGGGTACAGTATTCAGTGTAACACTGGTTACAGTATTCAGTGTTACACACTGGGGACTGTATTCAGTGTCACACTGGCTGCAGTATTCAGTGTAACACTGGGTATAGTATTCAGTGTAACACTGGGTACAATATTCAGTATAACACTCTGGGTACAGGATTCAGTGTAACTCTGAGTACAGTATTCAGTATAACACACTGGGTACAGTATTCAGTGTAACACTCTGGGTATAGTATTCAGTGTAACATACTGGGTACAGTATTCAGTGTAACACTCTGAATACAGTATTCAGTGTAACACTCTGGGTACAGTATTCAGTGTAACTCTGGGTACAATATTCAGTGTAACACTGGGTACAGTATTCAGTGTAACACACTTGGTACTGTATTCAGTGTAACACTCTGGGTACAGTATTCAATGTAACACACTGGGTACAGTATTCAGTGTACCACTCTGGGTACAGTATTCAGTGCAACACTGGGTACAGTATTCAGTTTAACACTGGGTACCGTATTCAGTGTACACTGGGTACACTATTCAGTGTAAAACTGGGTACCATATTCAATGTTACACTCTGTGTACAGTATTCAGTGTAACACTGGGTACAGTATTCAGTGTAACACACTGGGTAGAGTATTCAGTGTAACTCTGGGTACAGTATTCAGTGTAACACACTGGGTACAGTATTCAGTGTAACACTGGTTACAGTATTCAGTGTAACACTGGTACCCTATTCAGTGTAACACTGTGTGCAATATTCAGTGTGACACAGGGTACAGCTTTCAGTGCAACACTGGGTACAGTATTCAGTGTTACACACTGGGGACTGTATTCAGTGTCACACTGGCTGCAGTATTCAGTGTAACACTGGGTACAGGATTCAGTGTAACAATGGGTAGAGTATTCAGTTTAACACTGGGTACAGTGTTCAGTGTAACACACTGGGTACAGTATTCAGTGTAACATTGGGTACATTGTTCAGTATAACACTCTGGGTACCGTATTCAGTGTAACACTGGATACAGTATTCAGTGTAACACTGGGTACAGTGTTCAGTGTAACACACTGGGTACAGTATTCAGTGTAACACTGGGTACATTGTTCAGTATAACACTGGGTAGAATATTCAGTATAACACTGGGTACAGTGTTCAGTTTAACACACTGGGTACAGTATTCAGTGCAACACTGGGTACAGGATTCAGTGTAACACTGGATAGATTATTCAGTATAACACTGGGTACAGTGTTCAGTGTAACACACTGGGTAGAGTATTCAGCATAACACTGGCTACAGTATTCAGTATAACACTCTGGGTACATGATTCAGTGTAACACTGGGTACAGTATTCAGTGTAACACTGGGTACTGTATTCAGTGTAACACTGTGTACAGTATTCAGTGTAACACTGGGTACAATATTCAGTGAAACACTCTGGGTACAGTATTCAGTGTTACACACTGGGTACAGTATTCAGTGTAACACTGGCTACAGTATTCAGTGTCACACACTGGGTACAGTATTCAGTATAACACTCTGTGTACAGGATTCTGTGTAACACACTGGGTACAGTATTCAGTGTAACACTGGTTACAGTATTCAGTGTAACACTGGTACCCTATTCAGTGTAACACTGTGTGCAATATTCAGTGTGACACAGGGTACAGCTTTCAGTGCAACACTGGGTACAGTATTCAGTGTTACACACTGGGGACTGTATTCAGTGTCACACTGGCTGCAGTATTCAGTGTAACACTGGGTACAGGATTCAGTGTAACAATGGGTAGAGTATTCAGTTTAACACTGGGTACAGTGTTCAGTGTAACACACTGGGTACAGTATTCAGTGTAACATTGGGTACATTGTTCAGTATAACACTCTGGGTACCGTATTCAGTGTAACACTGGATACAGTATTCAGTGTAACACTGGGTACAGTGTTCAGTGTAACACACTGGGTACAGTATTCAGTGTAACACTGGGTACATTGTTCAGTATAACACTCTGGGTACAGGATTCAGTGTAACACTGGGTACAGTATTCAGTGTAACACTGGGCACCGTATTCAGTGTAACACTGGGTAGAATATTCAGTATAACACTGGGTATAGTGTTCAGTTTAACACACTGTGTACAGTATTCAGTGCAACACTGGGTACAGGATTCAGTGTAACACTGGATAGATTATTCAGTATAACACTGGGTACAGTGTTCAGTGTAACACACTGGGTAGAGTATTCAGCATAACACTGGCTACAGTATTCAGTATAACACTCTGGGTACATGATTCAGTGTAACACTGGGTACAGTATTCAGTGTAACACTGGGTACTGTATTCAGTGTAACACTGTGTACAGTATTCAGTGTAACACTGGGTACAATATTCAGTGTCACACACTGGGTACAGTATTCAGTGTAAGACTCTGGGTACAGTATTCAGTGTAAGACTCTGGGTACAGTATTCAACGTAACACTCTGGGTACAATATTCAGTGTAACACACTGGGTACAGTATTCAGTGTAACACTGGGTACAATATTCAGTGTAACACAATGGGAACAGTATTCAGTGTAACACTGGGTACAGTATTCAGTGCAACACTGTGCAAAGTATTCAGTGTAACACACTGGGTACAATATTCAGTGTAACACACTGGGTACAGTATTCAGTGTAACACTGTGTACATTATTCAGTGCAAAACTGGGTACAGATTTCAGTGCAACACTCTGGGTACAGTATTCAGTGTAGCACTGCGTACATTATTCAGTGTAACACTGTGTATAGTATTTAGTGTAACACACTGGGTACAGTATTCAGTGTAACACTGTTTACAGTATTGAGTGTAACACTGGGTGCAGTATTCAGAGTAACACTCTGGGTAGAGTATTCAGTGTAGCACTGGGTACAGTATTCAGTATGACACACTGGGTACAGTATTCAGTACAACACTGGGCACAGTATTCAGTGCAACACACTGGGTATAGTATTCAGTGTAACACTGGGTACAATATTCAGTATAACACTCTGGGTACAGGATTCAGTGTAACTCTGAGTACAGTATTCAGTATAACACACTGGGTACAGTATTCAGTGTAACACTCTGGGTATAGTATTCAGTGTAACATACTGGGTACAGTGTTCAGTGTAACACACTGGGTACAGTATTCAGTGTAACATTGGGTACATTGTTCAGTATAACACTCTGGGTACCGTATTCAGTGTAACACTGGATACAGTATTCAGTGTAACACTGGGTACAGTGTTCAGTGTAACACACTGGGTACAGTATTCAGTGTAACACTGGGTACATTGTTCAGTATAACACTCTGGGTACAGGATTCAGTGTAACACTGGGTACAGTATTCAGTGTAACACTGGGCACCGTATTCAGTGTAACACTGGGTAGAATATTCAGTATAACACTGGGTATAGTGTTCAGTTTAACACACTGTGTACAGTATTCAGTGCAACACTGGGTACAGGATTCAGTGTAACACTGGATAGATTATTCAGTATAACACTGGGTACAGTGTTCAGTGTAACACACTGGGTAGAGTATTCAGCATAACACTGGCTACAGTATTCAGTATAACACTCTGGGTACATGATTCAGTGTAACACTGGGTACAGTATTCAGTGTAACACTGGGTACTGTATTCAGTGTAACACTGTGTACAGTATTCAGTGTAACACTGGGTACAATATTCAGTGAAACACTCTGGGTACAGTATTCAGTGTTACACACTGGGTACAGTATTCAGTGTAACACTGGCTACAGTATTCAGTGTCACACACTGGGTACAGTATTCAGTGTAAGACTCTGGGTACAGTATTCAGTGTAAGACTCTGGGTACAGTATTCAACGTAACACTCTGGGTACAATATTCAGTGTAACACACTGGGTACAGTATTCAGTGTAACACTGGGTACAATATTCAGTGTAACACAATGGGAACAGTATTCAGTGTAACACTGTGTACAGTATTCAGTGCAACACTGTGCAAAGTATTCAGTGTAACACACTGGGTACAGTATTCAGTGTAACACACTGGGTACAGTATTCAGTGTAACACTGTGTACATTATTCAGTGCAAAACTGGGTACAGTATTCAGTGTAACACTCTGGGTACAGTATTCAGTGTAGCACTGCGTACATTATTCAGTGTAACACTGTGTATAGTATTTAGTGTAACACACTGGGTACAGTATTCAGTGTAACACTGTTTACAGTATTGAGTGTAACACTGGGTGCAGTATTCAGTGTAACACTCTGGGTAGAGTATTCAGTGTAGCACTGGGTACAGTATTCAGTATGACACACTGGGTACAGTATTCAGTATAACACTGGGCACAGTATTCAGTGCAACACACTGGGTATAGTATTCAGTGTAACACTGGGTACAATATTCAGTATAACACTCTGGGTACAGGATTCAGTGTAACTCTGAGTACAGTATTCAGTATAACACACTGGGTACAGTATTCAGTGTAACACTCTGGGTATAGTATTCAGTGTAACATACTGGGTACAGTATTCAGTGTAACACTCTGAATACAGTATTCAGTGTAACACTCTGGGTACAGTATTCAGTGTAACTCTGGATACAATATTCAGTGTAACTCTGGGTACAATATTCAGTGTAACACACTGGGTACAGTATTCAGTGTTACACTCTGGGTACATTATTCAGTTTAACACACTGGGTACAGTATTTAGTGTAACACTGGGTACAGTATTCAGTGTAACACACTGGGTACAGTATTCAGTGTAACACTGGGTACAGTATTCAGTGTAACACACTTGGTACTTTATTCAGTGTAACACTCTGGGTACAGTATTCAATGTAACACACTGGGTACAGTATTCAGTGTACCACTCTGGGTACAGTATTCAGTGCAACACTGGGTACAGTATTCAGTTTAACACTGGGTACAGTATTCAGTGTACACTGGGTACACTATTCAGTGTAAAACTGGGTACCATATTCAATGTTACACTCTGTGTACAGTATTCAGTGTAACACTGGGTACAGTATTCAGTGTAACACACTGGGTACAGTATTCAGTGTAACTCTGGGTACAGTATTCAGTATAACACACTGGGTACAGTATTCAGTGTAACTCTGGGTACAGTATTAAGTTAAACACTCTGGGTATAGTATTCAATGTAACACTGGTTACAGGATTCAGTGTAACACTGGGTAGAGTATTCAGTATAACACTGGGCACAGTGTTCAGTGTAACACACTGGGTACAGTATTCAGCGTAACACTGGCTACAGTATTCAGTATAAAACTCTGGGTACAGGATTCAGTGTAACACTGGGTACAGTATTCAGTGTAACACTGGGTACCGTATTCAGTGTAACACTGGGTACAGTATTCAGTGTAACAATCTGCGTACAGTATTCAGTGCAACACTGGGTACAGTTTTCAGTGTAACACTGGCCACAGTATTCAGTATCACACTGGGTACAGTATTCAGTGTAACACTCTGGGTACAGTATTCAGTGCAACACTCTGGGTACAATATTCAGTGTAACACACTGGGTACAGTATTCAGTGTAACATTGTGTATATTATTCAGTGTAACATACTGGGTACAGAATTCAGTGTAACACACTGGGTACAGTATTCAGTGTAACAATGTGTACAGTATTCAGTTAGTATTCAGTGTAATACTGGGTACAGTATTCAGTGTAACACTGGGTACAGGATTCAGTGTAACAATGGGTAGAGTATTCAGTTTAACACTGGGTACAGTGTTCAGTGTAACACACTGTGTACAGTATTCAGTGCAACACTCTGGGTACAGTATTCAGTGTAATACACTGGGTACAGTATTCAGTGTAACTCTGGGTACAGTATTAAGTTAAACACTCTGGGTATAGTATTCAATGTAACACTGGTTAGAGGATTCAGTGTAACACTGGGTAGAGTATTCAGTATAACACTGGGCACAGTGTTCAGTGTAACACACTGGGTACAGTATTCAGTGTAACACTGGCTACAGTATTCAGTATAAAACTCTGGGTACAGGATTCAGTTTAACACTGGGTACAGTATTCAGTGTAACACTGGGTACCGTATTCAGTGTTACACTGGCCACAGTATTCAGTGTCACACTGGGTACAGTATTCAGTGTAACACTGGGTACAGGATTCAGTGTAACAATGGGTAGAGTATTCAGTTTAACACTGGGTACAGTGTTCAGTGTAACACACTGGGTACAGTATTCAGTGTAACACTCTGGGTAAAGTATTCAGTGCAACACTCTGGGTACAATATTCAGTGTAACACACTGGGTACGGTATTCAGTGTAACATTGTGTATATTATTCAGTGTAACATACTGGGTACAGAATTCAGTGTAACACACTGGGTACAATATTCAGTGTAACAATGTGTACAGTATTCAGTTAGTATTCAGTGTAACACTGTGTACAGTATTGAGTGTAACACTGGGTGCAGTATTCAGTGTAACACTCTGGGTAGAGTATTCAGTGTAGCACTGGGTACAGTATTCAGTATGACACACTGGGTACAGTATTCAGTATAACACTGGGCACAGTGTTCAGTGTAACACACTGGGTACAGTATGCAGTGTAACACTCTGGGTATAGTATTGAGTGTAACATACTGGGTACAGTATTCAGTGTAACAATCTGAGTACAGTATTCAGTGTAACACTCTGGGTAAAGTATTCAGTGTAACTCTGGGTACAATATTCAGTGTAACTCTGGGTACAATATTCAGTGTAACACACTGGGTACAGTATTCAGTGTTACACTCTGGGTACATTATTCAGTGTAACACACTGGGTACAGTATTTAGTGTAACACTGGGTACAGTATTCAGTGTAACGCACTGGGTACAGTATTCAGTGTAACACTGGGTACAGTATTCAGTGTAACACACTTGGTACTGTATTCAGTGTAACACTCTGGGTACAGTATTCAGTGTAACGCACTGGGTACAGTATTCAGTGTAACACTGGGTACAGTATTCAGTGTAACACACTTGGTACTGTATTCAGTGTAACACTCTGGGTACAGTATTCAGTGTAACGCACTGGGTACAGTATTCAGTGTAACACTGGGTACAGTATTCAATGTAACACACTGGGCACAGTATTCAGTGTACCACTCTGGGTACAGTATTCAGTGCAACACTGGGTACAGTATTCAGTTTAATACTGGATACAGTATTCAGTGTACACTGGGTACAGTATTCAGTGTAACACACTGGGTACCGTATTCAGTGTAATACTCTGGGTATAGTAATCAGTGTAACACACTTGGTGCAGTATTCAGTGCAACACTGGGTACATGTTTCAGTGTGACACACTGAGTACAGTATTCAGTGTAACACTGGGTTCAGTATTCAGTGTAACACACTGAATACAGTATTCAGTGTAACACTGGGTACAGTATTCAATGTAACACTGTGTATAGTATTTAGTGTAACACACTGGGTACAGTATTCAGTATAACACTGGGCACAGTGTTCAGTGTAACACACTGGGTATAGTATTCAGTGTAACACTGGGTACAATATTCAGCATAACACTCTGGGTACAGGATTCAGAGCAACACTGGGTACAGTATTCAGTGTAACACTTGGTACAGTATTCAGTGTAACACGGGGTACAATATTCAGTGCAACATTGGGTTCAGTATTCAGTGTAACACTGGGGACAGTATTCAGTGTTACACTCTGGGTACAGTATTCAGTCTAACACACTAGGTACAGTATTCAGTGTAACACTGGGTACTATATTCAGTGTTACACTCTGGTTACAGTATTGAGGGTAACACGGGGTACAGTATTCAGTGTAACACTGGGTACAGTATTCAGTGTAACACAGGGTACAATATTCAGTGTCACATTGGGTTCAGTATTCAGTGTAACACTGGGTACAGTATTCAGTGTAACACTGTGTATAGTATTTAGTGTAACACACTGGGTACAGTATTCAGTGTAACACACTGGGTACAGTATTCAATGTGACACTGAGTGCAGTATTCAGTGTAACACTCTGGGTAGAGTATTCAGTGTAGCACTGGGTACAGTATTCAGTGTGACACACTGGGTACAGTATTCAGTATAACACTGAGCACAGTGTTCAGTGTAACACACTGGGTATAGTATTCAGTGTAACATTGGGTACATTATTCAGTATAACTCTCTGGGTACAGGATTCAGTGCAACACTGGGTACAGTATTCAGTGTAACACTTGGTACAGTATTCAGTGTAACACGGGGTACAATATTCAGTGTAACATTGGGTTCAGTATTCAGTGTAACACTGGGTACAGTATTCAGTGTAACACTCTGGTTACAGTATTGAGGGTAACACGGGGTACAGTATTCAGTGTAATACTGGGTACAGTATTCAGTGTAACACACCTGGTACTGTATTCAGTGTAACACTGGTTATCGTAGTCAGTGTAACACTCTAGGTGCAGTATTCAGTGTAAAACTGGGTAAATTATTCAGTGTAACAATCTGGGTACAGTATTCAGTGTAACTCTGAGTACAGTATTCAGTGTAACACTGGGTGCAGTATTCAGTGTAACACTCTGGGTAGAGTGTTCAGTGTAGCACTGGGTACAGTATTCAGTGTGACACAATGGATACAGTATTCAGTTTAACACTGGGCACAGTGTTCAGTGTAACACACTGGGTATAGTATTCAGTGTAACACTGGGTACAATATTCAGTATAACACTCTGGGAACACGATTCAGTGCAACACTGGGTACAGTATTCAGTGTAACAATTGGTACAGTATTCAGTGTAACACGGGGTACAATATTCAGTGTAACATTGGGTTCAGTATTCAGTGTAACACTGGGTACAGTATTCAGTGTAACACTCTGGGTACAATATTCAGTGTAACACACTAGGTACAGTATTCAGTGTAACACTCTGGGTACAATATTCAGTGTAACACACTAGGTACAGTATTCAGTGTAACACTGGGTACAATATTCAGTGTAACACTCTGGGTACAATATTCAGTGTAACACACTAGGTACAGTATTCAGTGTAACACTGGGTACAGTATTCAGTGTAACACTCTGGGTACAATATTCAGTGTAACACACTAGGTACAGTATTCAGTGTAACACACTGGGTGCTGTATTCAGTGTAACACTTGGTATAGTAGTCAGTGTAACACTCTAGGTACAGTATTCAGTGTGACACAGGGTACAGCTTCCAGTGCAACACTGGGTACAGTATTCAGTGTAACTCTGGGTACTGTATTCAGTGTAACACTGACTACAATATTCAGTGTCACACTGGGTACAGTATTCAGTGTAACACTCTGGGTACAGTATTCAGTGTAACACACTGGGTACAGTATTCAGTGTAACACACTGGGTATAGTATTCAGTGTAACACTGGGTACAGTATTCAGTGTTACACTCTGGGTACAATATTCAGTGTAACACACTGGCTACCGTATTCAGTGTAACACTCTGGGTATGGTAATCAGTGTAACACACTTGGTACAGTATTCAGTGCAACACTGGGTAAATGATTCAGTGTAACACACTGGGTACAGTATTCAGTGTAACACTGGGTTCAGTATTCAGTGTAACACACTGGATACAGTATTCAGTGTAACACTGGGTACATTATTCAGTGTAACACTGTGTATAGTATTTAGTGTAACACACTGGGTACAGTATTCAGTGTAACACACTGGGTACAGTATTCAGTGTAACACTGTTTACAGTATTGAGTGTAACACACTGGGTATAGTATTCAGTGTAACACTGGGTACAATATTCAGTATAACACTCTGGGTACAGGATTCAGTGTAACTCTGAGTACAGTATTCAGTGTAACACACTGGGTGCAGTATTCAGTGTAACACTCTGGGTATAGTATTCAGTGTAACATACTGGGTACAGTATTCAGTGTAACACTCTGAATACAGTATTCAGTGTAACACTCTGGGTACAGTATTCAGTGTAACTCTGGGTACAATATTCAGTGTAACTCTGGGTACAGTATTCAGTGTAACACACTGGGTACAGTATTCAGTGTAACACTGGGTACAGTATTCAGTGTAACACACTTGGTACTGTATTCAGTGTAACACTCTGGGTACAGTATTCAATGTAACACACTGGGTACAGTATTCAGTGTACCACTCTGGGTACAGTATTCAGTGCAACACTGGGTACAGTATTCAGTTTAACACTGGGTACAGTATTCAGTGTACACTGGGTACACTATTCAGTGTAACACTGGGTACCATATTCAATGTTACACTCTGTGTACAGTATTCAGTGTAACACTGGGTACAGTATTCAGTGTAACACACTGGGTACAGTATTCAGTGTAACTCTGGGTACAGTATTCAGTGTAACACACTGGGTACAGTATTCAGTGTAACTCTGGGTACAGTATTAAGTTAAACACTCTGGGTATAGTATTCAATGTAACACTGGTTACAGGATTCAGTGTAACACTGGGTAGAGTATTCAGTATAACACTGGGCACAGTGTTCAGTGTAACACACAGGGTACAGTATTCAGCGTAACACTGGCTACAGTATTCAGTATAAAACTCTGGGTACAGGATTCAGTGTAACACTGGGTACAGTATTCAGTGTAACACTGGGTACCGTATTCAGTGTAACACTGGGTACAGTATTCAGTGTAACAATCTGCGTACAGTATTCAGTGCAACACTGGGTACAGTATTCAGTGTAACACTGGCCACAGTATTCAGTATCACACTGGGTACAGTATTCAGTGTAACACTCTGGGTACAGTATTCAGTGCAACACTCTGGGTACAATATTCAGTGTAACACACTGGGTACAGTATTCAGTGTAACATTGTGTATATTATTCAGTGTAACATACTGGGTACAGAATTCAGTGTAACACACTGGGTACAGTATTCAGTGTAACAATGTGAACAGTATTCAGTGAGTATTCAGTGTAATACTGGGTACAGTATTCAGTGTAACACTGGGTACAGGATTCAGTGTAACAATGGGTAGAGTATTCAGTTTAACACTGGGTACAGTGTTCAGTGTAACACACTGGGTACAGTATTCAGTGCAACACTCTGGGTACAGTATTCAGTGTAATACACTGGGTACAGTATTCAGTGTAACACTCTGGGTACAGTATTTAGTGTAACACTGGGTACAGTATTCAGTGTAACACACTGGGTACAGTATTAATTGTAACACTGGGTACAGTATTCAGTGTAACACACTTGGTACTGTATTCAGTGTAACACTCTGGGTACAGTATTCAATGTAACACACTGGGTACAGTATTCAGTGTACCACTCTGGGTACAGTATTCAGTGCAACACACTGGGTACAGTATTCAGTTTAACACTGGGTACAGTATTCAGTGTACACTGGGTACACTATTCAGTGTAAAACTGGGTACCATATTCAATGTTACACTCTGTGTACAGTATTCAGTGTAACACTGGGTACAGTATTCAGTGTAACACACTGGGCACAGTATTCAGTGTAACTCTGGGTACAGTATTAAGTTAAACACTCTGGGTACAGTATTCAATGTAACACTGGGTACAGGATTCAGTGTAACACTGGGTACAGTATTCAGTGTTGCACTGGGTACAGGATTCAGTGTAACACTGGGTAGAGTATTCAGTATAACACTGGGCACAGTGTTCAGTGTAACACACTGGGTACAGTATTCAGCGTAACACTGGCTACAGTATTTAGTATAAAACTCTGGGTACAGGATTCAGTGTAACACTGGGTACAGTATTCAGTGTAACACTGGGTACCGTATTCAGTGTAACAATGGGTACAGTATTCAGTGTAACACTCTGCGTACAGTATTCAGTGCAACACTGGGTACAGTATTCAGTGTTACACACTGGGTACAGTATTCAGTGTAACACTGGCCACAGTATTCAGTGTCACACTGGGTACAGTATTCAGTGTAACACTCTGGGTACAGTATTCAGTGCAACACTCTGGGTACAATATTCAGTGTAACACACTGGGTACAGTATTCAGTGTAACAATGTGTACAGTATTCAGTTAGTATTCAATGTAATACTGGGTACAGTATTCAGTGTAACACTGGGTACAGGATTCAGTGTAACAATGGGTAGAGTATTCAGTTTAACACTGGGTACAGTGTTCAGTGTAACACACTGGGTACAGTATTCAGTGTTACACTGGGTACAGTATTCAGTGTAACACTGGGTACAGTATTCAGTATAACACTCTGGGTACAGGATACAGTGTAACACTGGGTACAGTATTCAGTGTAACACTGGGTACCGTATTCAGTGTAACACTGGGTACAGTATTCAGTGTGACACAGGGTACTGCTTTCAGTGCAACACTGGGTACATTATTCAGTGTAACTCTGGGTACTGTATTCAGTGTAACACTGACTACAATATTCAGTGTCACACTGGGTACAGTATTCAGTGTAACACTCTGGGTACAGTATTCAGTGTAACACACTGGGTACAGTATTCAGTGTAACACTCTGGGTACAGTATTCAGTGTAATACACTGGGTACAGTATTCAGTGTAACACTCTGGGTACAGTATTCAGTGTAACACACTGGGTACAGTATTCAGTGTAATACTGTGTACAGTATTGTGTGTAACACTGGGTGCAGTATTCAGTGTAACACTCTGGGTAGAGTATTCAGTGTAGCACTGGGTACAGTATTCAGTATGACACACTATGTACAGTATTCAGTATAACACTGGGCACAGTGTTCAGTGCAACACACTGGGTATAGTATTCAGTGTAACACTGGGTACAATATTCAGTATCACACTCTGGGTACAGTATTCAGTGTAACACTCTGGGTATAGTATTCAGTATGACACACTGGGTACAGTATTCAGTATAACACTGGGCACAGTGTTCAGTGTAACACACTGGGTACAGTATTCAGTGTACCACTGGGTACAGTATTCAGTGTAACACTCTGGGTACAGTATTCAGTGTAACACTGGGTACAGTATTCAGTGAAACACTGGGTACAGTATTCAGTGAAACACTGGGTACAATGTTCAGTGTAACACTCGGTACAGTATTCAGTGTAACATTGGGTACAGTATTCAGTGTAACACTGGCTACAGTATTCAGTGTAACACACTGGGTACAGTATTCAGTGTAATGCTGGGTACAGTATTCAGTGTAACACTGGGTACATTATTCAGTGTAACACTCTGGATATAGTATTCAGTGTAACACTGGGTAGAGTATTCAGTGTAACACTGGGTACAATATTCAGTGCAACACACTGGTTACAGTATTCAGTGTAACACTGGGTACAATATTCAGTGTAACACTGGGTACAGTATTTAGTGTAACACACTGGGTGCAGTATTCAGTGTAACACACTGCGTTCAGTATTCAGTGTAACACTGGGCACAGTATGCAATGTTACACTGGGTACAGTATTCACTGTAACATTGGGTGCAGTATTCAGTGTAACACTCTGGGTAAAGTTATCAGTGTAACACTGGGTACAGTATTCAGTGTAATACTGGGTACAGTATTCAGTGTAACACTGGGTACAGTATTCAGTGTAACACTCTGGATACAGTATTCAGTGTAACACTGGGTAGAGTATTCAGTGTAACACTGGGTACAGTATTCAGTGTATCACACTGGGTAGAGTATTCAGTGTAACACTGGGTACAATATTCAGTTTAACATACTGCTTACAGTATTCAGTGTAACACTCTGGGTAGAGTATTCAGTGTAACACTGGGTACAGTATTCAGTGTAACACTGGGTACAGTATTCAGTGAAACACAGGGTACAGTATTCAGTGTAACAATGAGTACAGTATTCAGTGTATCATTGGGTACAGTATTCAGTGTAACAATGGGTACAGTATTAAGTGTAACACACTGGGTAGAGTATTCAGTGTAACACTCTGGGTACAGTATTCAGTGTACCACTGGGTAGAGTATTCAGTGTAACACTGGGAACAATATTAAGTGTAACACACTGGTTACAGTATTCAGTGTAACACTGGGTACAGTATTCAGTGTAACAATCTGGATACAGTATTCAGTGTAACACTGGGTAGAGTATTCAGTGTAACACTGGGTACAATATTCAGTGTAACACACTGGTTACAGTATTCAGTGTAACACTGGGTACAGTATTCAGTGTAATACTGCGTACAGTATTCAGTGTAACACTGGGTACAGTATTCAGTGCAACACTCTGGGTACAGTATTCAGTGTAACACTGGGTACAATATTCATTGTAACACACTGGGTGCAGTATTCAGTGTAACACTGGGTACAATATTCAGTATAACACACTGCTTTCAGTATTCAATGTAACACTGGGTACAGTATGCAGTGTAACACTGGGTACATTATTCAGTGCAACACTTGCTACATTATTCAGTGTAACACTCGGTACAGTATTCAGTGTAACATTGGGTACAATATTCAGTGTAACACTGGCTACAGTATTCAGTGCAACACACTGGTTACAGTATTCAGTGTAACACTGGGTACAATATTCACTGTAACGCTGGGTACAGTATTTAGTGTAACACACTGGGTGCAGTATTCAGTGTAACACTGGGTGCAGTATTCAGTGTAACACTCTGGTTAAAGTAATCAGTGGAACACTGCGTACAGTATTCAGTGTATCACTGGGCACAGTATGCAGTGTTCCAATGGGTACAGTATTCACTGTAACACTGGGTGCAGTATTCAGTGTAACACTCTGGGTAAAGTAATCAGTGTAACACTGGGTACAGTATTCAGTGTAATACTGGGTACAGTATTCAGTGCAACACTCTGGATACAGTATTCAGTGTAACACTGGGTAGAGTATTCACTGCAACACTCTGGGTAGAGTATTCCATGTAACACTGGGTACAGTATTCAGTGTAACACTGCGTAGAGTATTCAGTGTAACACTGGGTACAGTATTCAGTGTAACACAATGGGTAGAGTATTCAGTGTAACACTGGGTACAGTATTCAGTGTAACACACTGGTTACAGTATTCAGTGTAACACTCTCGGTAGAGTATTCAGTGTAACACAGTGGGTCCCGTATTCAGTGTAACACTGGGTACATTATTCAGTGAAACACTGAGGACAGTATTCAGTGTAACACTGGATACAGTATTCAGTGTAACACACTGAGTACAGTATTCAGTGTAATACTGGGTACATTATTCAGTGTAACACTCTGGATAGAGTATTCAGTGTAACACTGGGTAAAGTATTCAGTGTAACACTGGCTACAGTATTCAGTGTAACACACTGGGTACAGTATTCAGTGTAACACTGGGTAGAGTATTCAGTGCAACACTGGGTAAAATATTCAGTGTAACACACTGGTTACAGTATTCAGTGTAACACTGGGTACAGTATTCAGTGTAACACACTTCATACAGTATTCAGTGTAACACTGGGTACGGTAAGCAGTGTAAAACTGGGTACAGTATTCAGTGTAACATTGGGTACAGTATTCAGTGCAACACTGGGTACAGTATTCAGTGTAACATTGGGTACAGTATTCAGTGTAACAATGGGTACAGCATTCAGTGTAACACACTGGGTACAGTATTCAGTGTAACACTCTGGGTACAGTATTCAGTCTATCACACTGGGTACAGTATTCAGTGTAACACTCGGTACAATATTCAGTGTAACATTGGGTACAGTATTCAGTGTAAAACTGGCTACAATATTCAGTGCTACAAACTGGGTACAGTATTCAGTGTAATATTGGGTACATTATTCAGTGTAAAACTGGGAACAGTATTCAGTGTAACACTGGGTAGATTATTCAGTGTAAAACTCTGGATACAGTATTCAGTGTAACACTGGGTAGAGAATTCAGTGTAACACTGTCTACAGTATTCAGTATAACACACTGGTTAGAGTATTCAGTGTAACATTGGGTACAATATTCAGTGTAACACTGGGTACATTATTCAGTGTAACACACTGCGGACAGTATTCAGTGTAACACTGGGTACAGTATTCAGTGTAACACACTGGGTACAGTATTCCGTGTAACACTGGGTACATTATTCAGTGTAACACACTTCGTACAGTATTCAGTGTAACACTGGGTACATTAAGCAGTGTAAAACTGGGTACAGTATTCAGTGTAACACTGGGTGCAGTATTCAGTGTAACACTGGCTACAGTATTCAGTGTAACACTGGGCACAGTATGCAGTGTTACACTGGGTACAGTATTCAGTGCAACACTCTAGTTACAGTATTCAGTGTAACAATGGGTACAATATTCATTATAACACACTGGGTGCAGTATTCAGTGTAACATTGGGTACAATATTCAGTATAACACACTGCATATAGTATTCAATGTAACACTGTGTACAGTATGCAGTGTAACACTGGGTACATTATTCAGTGCAACACTTGCTACATTATTCAGTGTAACACACTGGGTACAGTATTCAGTGTAAAACTGGGTACAGTATTCGGTGTAACACTCGGTACAGTATTCAGTGTAAAATTGGGTACAGTATTCAGTGTAACATTGGGTACAGTATTCAGTGTAACAATGGGTACAGCATTCAGTGTAACACACTGGGTACAGTATTCAGTGTAACACTCTGGGTACAGTATTCAGTCTATCACACTGGGTACAATATTCATTGTAACACACTGGGTGCAGTATTCAGTGTAACACTGGGTACAATATTCAGTATAACACACTGCTTTCAGTATTCAATGTAACACTGGGTACAGTATGCAGTGTAACACTGGGTACATTATTCAGTGCAACACTTGCTACATTATTCAGTGTAACACTCGGTACAGTATTCAGTGTAACATTGGGTACAGTATTCAGTGTAACACTGGCTACAGTATTCAGTGCAACACACTGGTTACAGTATTCAGTGCAACACACTGGGTACAATATTCAGTGTAACGCTGGGTACAGTATTTAGTGTAACACACTGGGTGCAGTATTCAGTGTAACACTGGGTGCAGTATTCAGTGTAACACTCTGGTTAAAGTAATCAGTGTAACACTGCGTACATTATTCAGTGTATCACTGGGCACAGTATGCAGTGTTCCAATGGGTACAGTATTCACTGTAACACTGGGTGCAGTATTCAGTGTAACACTCTGGGTAAAGTAATCAGTGTAACACTGGGTACCGTATTCAGTGTAATACTGGGTACAGTATTCAGTGCAACACTCTGGATACAGTATTCAGTGTAACACTGGGTAGCGTATTCACTGCAACACTCTGGGTAGAGTATTCCATGTAACACTGGGTACAGTATTCAGTGTAACACTGGGTAGAGTATTCAGTGTAACACTGGGTACAGTATTCAGTGTAACACAATGGGTAGAGTATTCAGTGTAACACTGGGTACAGTATTCAGTGTAACACACTGGTTACAGTATTCAGTGTAACACTCTCGGTAGAGTATTCAGTGTAACACAGTGGGTCCCGTATTCAGTGTAACACTGGGTACATTATTCAGTGAAACACTGAGGACAGTATTCAGTGTAACACTGGCTACAGTATTCAGTGTAACACACTGAGTACAGTATTCAGTGTAATACTGGGTACATTATTCAGTGTAACACTCTGGATAGAGTATTCAGTGTAACACTGGGTAGAGTATTCAGTGTAACACTGGCTATAGTATTCAGTGTAACACACTGGCTACAGTATTCAATGTAACACTGGGTAGAGTATTCAGTGCAACACTGGGTACAATATTCAGTGTAACACACTGGTTACAGTATTCAGTGTAACACTGGGTACAGTATTCAGTGTAACGCACTTCATACAGTATTCAGTGTAACACTGGGTACAGTAAGCAGTGTAAAACTGGGTACAGTATTCAGTGTAACATTGGGTACAGTATTCAGTGCAACACTGGGTACAGTATTCAGTGTAACATTGGGTACAGTATTCAGTGTAACAATGGGTACAGCATTCAGTGTAACACACTGGGTACAGTATTCAGTGTAACACTCTGGGTACAGTATTCAGTCTATCACACTGGGTACAGTATTCAGTATAACACTCGGTACAATATTCAGTGTAACATTGGGTACAGTATTCAGTGTAAAACTGGCTACAATATTCAGTGCTACAAACTGGGTACAGTATTCAGTGTAATATTGGGTACATTATTCAGTGTAAAACTGGGAACAGTATTCAGTGTAACATTGGGTAGATTATTCAGTGTAAAACTCTGGATACAGTATTCAGTGTAACACTGGGTAGATTATTCAGTGTAACACTGTCTACAGTATTCAGTATAACACACTGGTTAGAGTATTCAGTGTAACACTGGGTACAATATTCAGTGTAACACTGGGTACATTATTCAGTGTAACACACTGCGGACAGTATTCAGTGTAACACTGGGTACAGTATTCAGTGTAACACACTGGGTACAGTATTGCGTGTAACACTGGGTACATTATTCAGTGTAACACACTTCGTACAGTATTCAGTGTAACACTGGGTACATTAAGCAGTGTAAAACTGGGTACAGTATTCAGTGTAACACTGGGTGCAGTATTCAGTGTAACACTGGCTACAGTATTCAGTGTAACACACTGGGTACAGTATTCAGTGTAATGCTGGGTACAGTATTCAGTTTAACACTGGGTACAATATTCAGTGCAACACACTGGTTACAATATTCAGTGTAACACTGGGTACAATATTCAGTGTAACACTGGGTACAGTATTTAGTGTAACACACTGGGTGCAGTATTCAGTGTAACACACTGCGTACAGTATTCAGTGTAACACTGGGCACAGTATGCAGTGTTACACTGGGTACAGTATTCACTGTAACACTGGGTGCAGTTTTCAGTGTAACACTCTAGGTAAAGTAATCAGTTCAACACTGGGTACAGTATTCAGTGTAACACTATTGATACACTATTCAGTGTAACACTGGGTAGAGTATTCAGTGTAACACTGGGTACAATATTCAGTGTAACACACTGGTTACAGTATTCAGTGTAACACTGGGTACAGTATTCCATGTAACACTGGGTACAGTATTCAGTGTAACACAAGGGTACAGTATTCAGTGTAACACACTGGATACAGTATTCAGTGTAACACTGGGTACAATATTCAGTGTAACACACTGGTAAGAGTATTCAGTGTAACACTGGGTACAGTATTCAGTGTAATACTGCATACAGTATTCAGTGCAACACTCTGGGTACAGTATTCAGTGTAACACTGGGTACAGTATTCAGTGTAACACACTCGGTGCAGTATTCAGTGTAACACTGGGTAGAGTATTCAGTGAAACACTGGGTACCATATTCAGTGTAACACACTGGGTACAGTATTCAGTGTAACACCGGGTACAATATTCAGTGTAACACACTGCGTACAGTATTCAATGTAACACTGGGTACAGTATTCAGTGAAACACAGGGTACAGTATTCAGTGTAACAATGAGTACAGTATTCAGTGTAACATTGGGTACAGTATTCAGTGTAACAATGGGTACAGTATTCAGTGTAACACACTGGGTACAGTATTCAGTGTAACACTGGGTACAGTATTCAGTGTAACACACTTGGTACAGTATTCAGTGTAACACTGGGTAGAGTATTCAGTGTAACACTGGGTACAATATTCAGTGTAACACACTGGGTACAGTATTCAGTGTAACACCGGGTACAGTATTCAGTGTAAAACACTGCGTACAGTATTCAATGTAACACTGGGTACAGTATTCAGTGAAACACAGGGTACAGTATTCAGTGTAACAATGAGTACAGTATTCAGTGTTTCATTGGGTACAGTATTCAGTGTAACAATGGGTACAGTATTCAGTGTAACACACTGGGTACAGTATTCAGTGTAACACTCTGGATACAGTATTCAGTGTAACACTGGGTAGAGTATTCAGTGTAACACTGGGAACAATATTAAGTGTAACACACTGGTTACAGTATTCAGTGTAACACTGGGTACAGTATTCAGTGTAACACTGGGTACAGTATTCAGTGTAACAATCTGGATACAGTATTCAGTGTAACACTGGGTAGAGTATTCAGTGTAACACTGGGTACAATATTCAGTGTAACACACTGGTTACAGTATTCAGTGTAACACTGGGTACAGTATTCAGTGTAATACTGCGTACAGTATTCAGTGTAACACTGGGTACAGTATTCAGTGCAACACTCTGGGTACAGTATTCAGTGTAACACTGGGTACAATATTCATTGTAACACACTGGGTGCAGTATTCAGTGTAAAACACTGCGTACAGTATTCAATGTAACACTGGGTACAGTATTCAGTGAAACACAGGGTACAGTATTCAGTGTAACAATGAGTACAGTATTCAGTGTATCATTGGGTACAGTATTCAGTGTAACAATGGGTACAGTATTCAGTGTAACACACTGGGTACAGTATTCAGTGTAACACTCTGGGTACAGTATTCAGTGTAACACTGGGTAGAGTATTCAGTATAACACTGGGAACAATATTAAGTGTAACACACTGGTTACAGTATTCAGTGTAACACTGGGTACAGTATTCAGTGTAACACTGGGTACAGTATTCAGTGTAACAATCTGGATACAGTATTCAGTGTAACACTGGGTAGAGTATTCAGTGTAACACTGGGTACAATATTCAGTGTAACACACTGGTTACAGTATTCAGTGTAACACTGGGTACAGTATTCAGTGTAATACTGCGTACAGTATTCAGTGTAACACTGGGTACAGTATTCAGTGCAACACTCTGGGTACAGTATTCAGTGTAACACTGGGTACAATATTCATTGTAACACACTGGGTGCAGTATTCAGTGTAACACTGGGTACAATATTCAGTATAACACACTGCTTTCAGTATTCAATGTAACACTGGGTACAATATTCAGTATAACACACTGCTTTCAGTATTCAATGTAACACTGGGTACAGTATGCAGTGTAACACTGGGTACATTATTCAGTGCAACACTTGCTACATTATTCAGTGTAACACTCGGTACAGTATTCAGTGTAACATTGGGTACAGTATTCAGTGTAACACTGGCTACAGTATTCAGTGCAACACACTGGTTACAGTATTCAGTGTAACACTGGGTACAATATTCAGTGTAACGCTGGGTACAGTATTTAGTGTAACACACTGGGTGCAGTATTCAGTGTAACACTGGGTGCAGTATTCAGTGTAACACTCTGGTTAAAGTAATCAGTGTAACACTGCGTACATTATTCAGTGTATCACTGGGCACAGTATGCAGTGTTCCAATGGGTACAGTATTCACTGTAACACTGGGTGCAGTATTCAGTGTAACACTCTGGGTAAAGTAATCAGTGTAACACTGGGTACCGTATTCAGTGTAATACTGGGTACAGTATTCAGTGCAACACTCTGGATACAGTATTCAGTGTAACACTGGGTAGCGTATTCACTGCAACACTCTGGGTAGAGTATTCCATGTAACACTTGGTACAGTATTCAGTGTAACACTGGGTAGAGTATTCAGTGTAACACTGGGTACAGTATTCAGTGTAACACAATGGGTAGAGTATTCAGTGTAACACCGGGTACAGTATTCAGTGTAACACACTGGTTACAGTATTCAGTGTAACACTCTCGGTAGAGTATTCAGTGTAACACAGTGGGTCCCGTATTCAGTGTAACACTGGGTACATTATTCAGTGAAACACTGAGGACAGTATTCAGTGTAACACTGGCTACAGTATTCAGTGTAACACACTGAGTACAGTATTCAGTGTAATACTGGGTACATTATTCAGTGCAACACTGGGTATAATATTCAGTGTAACACACTGGTTACAGTATTCAGTGTAACACTGGGTACAGTATTCAGTGTAACACACTTGGTACAGTATTCAGTGCAACACTCTGGGTACAGTATTCAGTGTAACACTGGGTACAGTATTCAGTGTAACACACTTGGTACAGTATTCAGTGTAACACACTGGGTACAGTATTCAGTGTAACACTGGGTAGAGTATTCAGTGCAACACTGGGTACAATATTCAGTGTAACACACTGGTTACAGTATTCAGTGTAACACTGGGTACAGTATTCAGTGTAACACACTTCATACAGTATTCAGTGTAACACTGGGTACAGTAAGCAGTGTAAAACTGGGTACAGTATTCAGTGTAACATTGACTACAGTATTCAGTGCAACACTGGGTACAGTATTCAGTGTAACATTGGGTACAGTATTCAGTGTAACAATGGGTACAGCATTCAGTGTAACACACTGGGTACAGTATTCAGTGTAACACTGGGTACAGTATTCAGTGTAACACACTTCATACAGTATTCAGTCTATCACACTGGGTACAGTATTCAGTGTAACACTCGGTACAATATTCAGTGTAACATTGGGTGCAGTATTCAGTGTAAAACTGGCTACAATATTCAGTGCTACAAACTGGGTACAGTATTCAGTGTAATATTGGGTACATTATTCAGTGTAAAACTGGGAACAGTATTCAGTGTAACACTGGGTAGATTATTCAGTGTAAAACTCTGGATACAGTATTCAGTGTAACACTGGGTAGATTATTCAGTGTAACACTGTCTACAGTATTCAGTGTAACACACTGGTTAGAGTATTCAGTGTAACACTGGGTACAATATTCAGTGTAACACTGGGTACATTATTCAGTGTAACACACTGCGGACAGTATTCAGTGTAACACTGGGTACAGTATTCAGTGTAACACACTGGGTACAGTATTCAGTATAACACTGGGTACATTATTCAGTGTAACACACTTCGTACAGTATTCAGTGTAACACTGGGTACATTAAGCAGTGTAAAACTGGGTACAGTATTCAGTGTAACACTGGGTGCAGTATTCAGTGTAACACTGGCTACAGTATTCAGTGTAACACACTGGGTACAGTATTCAGTGTAATGCTGGGTACAGTATTCAGTTTAACACTGGGTACATTATTCAGTGTAACACTCTGGATACAGTATTCAGTGTAACGCTGGGTAGAGTATTCAGTGTAACACTGGGTACAATATTCAGTGTACCACTGGGTACAGTATTTAGTGTAACACACTGGGTGCAGTATTCAGTGTAACACACTGCGTACAGTATTCAGTGTAACACTGGGCACAGTATGCAGTGTTACACTGGGTACAGTATTCACTGTAACACTGGGTGCAGTTTTCAGTGTAACACTCTAGGTAAAGTAATCAGTGCAACACTGGGTACAGTATTCAGTGTAATACTGGGTACAGTACTGAGTGAAACACTGGGTACAGTATTCAGTGTAACACTATAGATACACTATTCAGTGTAACACTGAGTAGAGTATTCAGTGTAACACTGGGTACAATATTCAGTGTAACACACTGGTTACAGTATTCAGTGTAACACTGGGTACAGTATTCCATGTAACACTGGGTACAGTATTCAGTGTAACACAAGGGTACAGTATTCAGTGTAACACACTGGATACAGTATTCAGTGTAACACTGGGTACAGTATTTAGTGTAATACTGCGTACAGTATTCAGTGCAACACTCTGGGTACAGTATTCAGTGTAACACTGGGTACAGTATTCAGTGTAACACACTCGGTGCAGTATTCAGTGTAACACTGGGTAGAGTATTCAGTGAAACACTGGGTACCATATTCAGTGTAACACACTGGGTACAGTATTCAGTGTAACACCGGGTACAATATTCAGTGTAACACACTGCGTACAGTATTCAATGTAACACTGGGTACAGTATTCAGTGAAACACAGGGTACAGTATTCAATGTAACAATGAGTACAGTATTCATTGTAACATTGGGTACAGTATTCAGTGTAACAATGGGTACAGTATTCAGTGTAACACACTGGGTATAGTATTCAGTGTAACACTCTGGGTACTGTATTCAGTGTATCACTGGGTAGAGTATTCAGTGTAACACTGGGTACAATATTCAGTGTAACACACTGGTTACAGTATTCAGTGTAACACTGGGTACAGTATTCAGTGTAACACTCTGGATACAGTATTCAGTGTAACACTGGGTAGATTATTCAGTGTAACACTGGGTACAATATTCAGTGTAACACACTGGTTACAGTATTCAGTGTAACACTGGGTACAGTATTCAGTGTAATGCTGCTTACAGTATTCAGTGTAACACTGGGTACAGTATTCAGTGAAACACTCTAGGTACAGTATTCAGTGTAACAATGGGTACAATATTCATTATAACACACTGGGTGCAGTATTCAGTGTAACATTGGGTACAATATTCAGTGTAACACACTGCATATAGTATTCAATGTAACACTGTGTACAGTATGCAGTGTAACACTGGGTACATTATTCAGTGCAACACTTGCTACATTATTCAGTGTAACACACTGGGTACAGTATTCAGTGTAAAACTGGGTACAGTATTCAGTGTAACACTCGGTACAGTATTCAGTGTAACATTGGGTACAGTATTCAGTGTAACACTGGGTGCAGTATTAAGTGTAACACTCTTCGTACAGTAATCAGTGTAACACTGGGTAGAGTATTCAGTGTAACACTGGGTACAATATTCAGTGTAACACACTGGTTACAGTATTCAGTGTAACACTGGGTACAGTATTCAGTGTAATACTGCGTACAGTAATCAGTGTAACACTGGGTACAGTATTCAGTGCAACACTCTGGGTACAGTATTCAGTGTAACACTGGGTACAATATTCAGTGTAACACACTGGTAAATGTATTCAGTTTAACACTGGGTACAGTATTCAGTGTAACACACTTGGTACAGTATTCAGTGCAACACTCTGGGTACAGTATTCAGTGTAACACTGGGTACAGTATTCAGTGTAACACACTTGGTACAGTATTCAGTGTAACACTGGGTAGAGTATTCAGTGTAACACTGGGTACAATATTCAGTGTAACACACTGGGTACAGTACTCAGTGTAACACCGTGTACAGTATTCAGTGTAACACACTGCTTACAGTATTCAATGTAACACTGGGTACATTATTCAGTGAAACACAGGATAAAGTATTCAGTGTAACAATGAGTACAGTATTCAGTGTAACATTGGGTACAGTATTCAGTGTAACAATGGGTACAGTATTCAGTGTAACACACTGGGTACAGTATTCAGTGTAACACTCTGGGTACAGTATTCAGTGTAACACTGGGTAGAGTATTCAGTGCAACACTGGGTACAATATTCAGTGTAACACACTGGTTACAGTATTCAGTGTAACACTGGGTACAGTATTCAGTGTAACACTTTGGATACAGTATTCAGTGTAACACTGGGTAGAGTATTCAGTGTAACACTGGGTACAATAATCAGTGTAACACACTGGTTACAGTATTCAGTGTAACACTGGGTACAGTATTCAGTGTAATACTGCGTACAGTAATCAGTGTAACACTGGGTACAGTATTCAGTGCAATACTCTGGGTACAGTATTCAGTGTAACACTGGGTACAATATTCATTGTAACACACTGGGTGCAGTATTCAGTGTAACACTGGGTACAATATTCAGTATAACACACTGCTTACAGTATTCAATGTAACACTGGGTACAGTATGCAGTGTAACACTGTGTACATTATTCAGTGCAACACTTGCTACATTATTCAGTGTAATACTCTGGGTACAGTATTCAGTGTAAAACTGGGTAGAGTATTCAGTGTAACACTGGTTACAGTATTCAGTGTAACACTCTGGGTAGAGTATTCAGTGTAAAACTGGGTACATTATTCAGTGTAACACTGGGTACAGTATTCAGTGAAACACTGGGTGCAGTATTCAGTGTAACACTCGGTACAGTATTCAGTGTAACATTGGGTACAGTATTCAGTGTAACACTGGCTACAGTATTCAGTGTAACACACTGAGTACAGTATTCAGTGTAATACTGGGTACAGTATTCAGTGTAACACTCTGGATACAGTTTTCAGTGTAACACTGGGTAGAGTATTCAGTGTAACACTGGGTACTATATTCAGTGCAATACACTGGTTACAGTATTCAGTGTAACACTGGGTACAATATTCAGTGTAACACTGGGCACAGTATGCAGTGTTCCACTCGGTACAGTATTCACTGTAACACTGGGTGCAGTATTCAGTGTAACACTCTGGGTAAAGTAATCAGTGTAACACTGGGTACAGTATTCAGTGTAATACTGGGTACAGTATTCAGTGCAACACTCTGGATACAGTATTCAGTGTAACACTGGGTAGCGTATTCAGTGTAACACTCTGGGTAGAGTATTCAGTGTAACACTGGATGCAGTATTCAGTGTAACAAACTTCGTACAGTATTCAGTGTAACACTGGGTACAGTAAGCAGTGTAAATTGGGTACAGTATTCAGTGTAACACTGGGTGCAGTATTAAGTGTAACACTCTGGGTACAGTAATCAGTGTAACACTGGGTACAGTATTCAGTGAAACACAGGGTGCAGTATTCAGTGTAATAATGAGTACAGTATTCAGTGTAACACTGGCTACAGTATTCAGTGTAACACACTGGGTACATTATTCAGTGTATCACACTGGGTACAGTATTCAGTGTAACACTGGGTACAGTATTCAGTGCAACACTCGGTACAGTATTCAGTGTAACACTGGGTACAGTATTCAGTGTAACACACTTGGTACAGTATTCAGTGTAACACTAGGTAGAGTATTCAGTGTAACACTGGGTACAATATTCAGTGTAACACACTGGGTACAGTATTCAGTGTAACACCGTGTATAGTATTCAGTGTAACACACTGCGTACAGTATTCAATGTAACACTGGGTACATTATTCAGTGAAACACAAGGTACAGTATTCAGTGTAACAATGAGTACAGTATTCAGTGTAACATTGGGTACAGTATACAGTGTAACAATGGGTACAGTATTCAGTGTAACAAACTGGGTACAGTATTCAGTGTAACACACTGGGTACAGTATTCAGTGTAACAAACTGGGTACAGTATTCAGTGTAACACTCTGGGGAAAGTATTCAGTGTAACACTGGGTAGAGTATTCAGTGTAACACTGGGTAGAGTATTCAGTGTAACACTGGGTACAATATTCAGTGTAACACACTGGTTACAGTATTCAGTGTAACACTGGGTACAGTATTCAGTGTAATACTGCGTACAGTAATCAGTGTAACACTGGGTACAGTATTCAGTGCAACACTCTGGGTACAGTATTCAGTGTAACACTGGGTACAATATTCAGTGTAACACACTGGTAAGTGTATTCAGTTTAACACTGGGTACAGTATTCAGTGTAACACACTTGGTACAGTATTCAGTGCAACACTCTGGGTACAGTATTCAGTGTAACACTGGGTACAGTATTCAGTGTAACACACTTGGTACAGTATTCAGTGCAACACTCTGGGTACAGTATTCAGTGTAACACTGGGTACAGTATTCAGTGTAACACACTTGGTACAGTATTCAGTGTAACACTGGGTAGAGTATTCAGTGTAACACTGGGTACAATATTCAGTGTAACACACTGGGTACAGTATTCAGTGTAACACCGTGTACAGTATTCAGTGTAACACACTGCTTACAGTATTCAATGTAACACTGGGTACATTATTCAGTGAAACACAGGATACAGTATTCAGTGTAACAATGAGTACAGTATTCAGTGTAACATTGGGTACAGTATTCAGTGTAACAATGGGTACAGTATTCAGTGTAACACACTGGGTACAGTATTCAGTGTAACACTCTGGGTACAGTATTCAGTGTAACACTGGGTAGAGTATTCAGTGCAACACTGGGTACAATATTCAGTGTAACACACTGCGTACAGTATTCAGTGTAACACTGAGTAGATTATTCATTGTAACACTGGGTACAGTATGCAGTGTAACACACTGGGTCCAATATTCAGTTTAATACTCTGGGTATATTATTCAGTGTAACAATGTGTACAGAATTAAGTGTAACACACTGGTTATAGTATTCAGTGTAACACACTGGGTAGAGTATTCAGTGTAACACTGGGTACAGTATTCAGTGTAACACACTGGTTAGAGAATTCATGTAACACTGTGTACAGTATTCAGTGTAACACTCTGGGTAGTTTATTCAGTGAAACACTGGATACATTATTCAGTGTAACACACTTCGTACAGTATTCAGTGTAACACTGGGTACAGTAAGCAGTGTAAACTGGGTACAGTATTCAGTGTAACACTGGGTGCAGTATTAAGTGTAACACTCTTCGTACAGTAATCAGTGTAACACTGGGTAGAGTATTCAGTGTAACACTGGGTACAATATTCAGTGTAACACACTGGTTACAGTATTCAGTGTAACACTGGGTACAGTATTCTGTGTAATACTGCGTACAGTAATCAGTGTAACACTGGGTACAGTATTCAGTGCAACACTCTGGGTACAGTATTCAGTGTAACACTGGGTACAATATTCAGTGTAACACACTGGTAAATGTATTCAGTTTAACACTGGGTACAGTATTCAGTGTAACACACTTGGTACAGTATTCAGTGCAACACTCTGGGTACAGTATTCAGTGTAACACTGGGTACAGTATTCAGTGTAACACACTTGGTACAGTATTCAGTGTAACACTGGGTAGAGTATTCAGTGTAACACTAGGTACAGTATTCAGTGTAACACACTGCTTACAGTATTCAATGTAACACTGGGTACATTATTCAGTGAAACACAGGATACAGTATTCAGTGTAACAATGAGTACAGTATTCAGTGTAACATTGGGTACAGTATTCAGTGTAACAATGGGTACAGTATTCAGTGTAACACACTGGGTACAGTATTCAGTGTAACACTCTGGGTACAGTATTCAGTGTAACACTGGGTAGAGTATTCAGTGCAACACTGGGTACAATATTCAGTGTAACACACTGGTTACAGTATTCAGTGTAACACTGGGTACAGTATTCAGTGTAACACTTTGGATACAGTATTCAGTGTAACACTGGGTAGAGTATTCAGTGTAACACTGGGTACAATAATCAGTGTAACACACTGGTTACAGTATTCAGTGTAACACTGGGTACAGTATTCAGTGTAATACTGCGTACAGTAATCAGTGTAACACTGGGTACAGTATTCAGTGCAACACTCTGGGTACAGTATTCAGTGTAACACTGGGTACAATATTCATTGTAACACACTGGGTGCAGTATTCAGTGTAACACTGGGTACAATATTCAGTATAACACACTGCTTACAGTATTCAATGTAACACTGGGTACAGTATGCAGTGTAACACTGTGTACATTATTCAGTGCAACACTTGCTACATTATTCAGTGTAATACTCTGGGTACAGTATTCAGTGTAAAACTGGGTAGAGTATTCAGTGTAACACTGGTTACAGTATTCAGTGTAACACTCTGGGTAGAGTATTCAGTGTAAAACTGGGTACATTATTCAGTGTAACACTGGGTACAGTATTCAGTGAAACACTGGGTGCAGTATTCAGTGTAACACTCGGTACAGTATTCAGTGTAACATTGGGTACAGTATTCAGTGTAACACTGGCTACAGTATTCAGTGTAACACACTGAGTACAGTATTCAGTGTAATACTGGGTACAGTATTCAGTGTAACACTCTGGATACAGTTTTCAGTGTAACACTGGGTGGAGTATTCAGTGTAACACTGGGTACTATATTCAGTGCAATACACTGGTTACAGTATTCAGTGTAACACTGGGTACAATATTCAGTGTAACACTGGGTACAATATTTAGTGTAACACACTGGGTGCAGTATTCAGTGTAACACACTGCGTACAGTATTCAGTGTAACACTGGGCACAGTATGCAGTGTTCCACTCGGTACAGTATTCACTGTAACACTGGGTGCAGTATTCAGTGTAACACTCTGGGTAAAGTAATCAGTGTAACACTGGGTACAGTATTCAGTGTAATACTGGGTACAGTATTCAGTGCAACACTCTGGATACAGTATTCAGTGTAACACTGGGTAGCGTATTCAGTGTAACACTCTGGGTAGAGTATTCAGTGTAACACTGGATGCAGTATTCAGTGTAACAAACTTCGTACAGTATTCAGTGTAACACTGGGTACAGTAAGCAGTGTAAATTGGGTACAGTATTCAGTGTAACACTGGGTGCAGTATTAAGTGTAACACTCTGGGTACAGTAATCAGTGTAACACTGGGTACAGTATTCAGTGAAACACAGGGTGCAGTATTCAGTGTAACAATGAGTACAGTATTCAGTGTAACACTGGCTACAGTATTCAGTGTAACACACTGGGTACATTATTCAGTGTATCACACTGGGTACAGTATTCAGTGTAACACTGGGTACAGTATTCAGTGCAACACTCGGTACAGTATTCAGTGTAACATTGGGTACAGTATTCAGTGTAACATTGGCTACAATATTCAGTGTAACAAACTGGGTACAATATTCAGTGTAACACTCTGGGTACATTATTCAGTGTATCACACTGGGTACAGTATTCAGTGTAACTCTGGGTACATTATTCAGTGTAAAACTGGGTACAGTATTCAGTGTAACATTGGGTACAGTATTCAGTGTAACACTGGCTACAATATTCAGTGTAACAAACTGGGTACAATATTCAGTGTAACACACTGGGTAGAGTATTCAGTGTAACACTGGGTAGAGTATTCAGTGTAACACTGGGTACAGTATTCAGTGTAACACTCTGGATGCAGTATTCAGTGTAACACTGGGTACAGTATTCAGTGTAACACTGGGTACAGTATTGAGTGAAACACTGGGTACAGTATTCAGTGTAACCCTCGGTACAGTAGTCAGTGTAACATTGGGTACAGTATTCAGTGTAATACTGGGTACAATATTCAGTGCAACACACTGGTTACAGTATTCAGTGTAACACACTGCGTACAGTATTCAGTGTAACACTGGGCACAGTATGCAGTGTTACACTGGGTACAGTATTCACTGTAACACTGGGTGCAGTATTCAGTGTAACACTCTGGGTAAAGTAATCAGTGTAACACTGGGTACAGTATTCAGTGTAATACTGGGTACAGCATTCAGTGTAACACTGGGTACAGTGTTCAGTATAACACTCTGGATACAGTATTCAGTGTAACACTGGGTAGATATTCAGTGTAACACTGGGTACAATATTCAGTGTAACACACTGGTTACAGTATTCAGTGTAACACTGGGTACATTATTCCATGTAACACTGGGTATAGTATTCAGTGTAACATTGGGTACAGTATTCAGTGTAACAAACTGGATACAGTATTGAGTGTAACACTGGGTAGAGTATTCAGTGTAACACTGGGTACAATATTCAGTGTAACACACTGGTAAGTGTATTCAGTGTAACACTGGGTACAGTATTCAGTGTAACACACTTGGTACAGTATACAGTGTAACACACTTGGTACAGTATTCAGTGTAACACTGGGTAGAGTATTCAGTGTAACACTGGGTACAATATTCAGTGTAACACACTGGGTACAGTATTCAGTGTAACACCGTGTATAGTATTCAGTGTAACACACTGCGTACAGTATTCAATGTCACACTGGGTACATTATTCAGTGAAACACAAGGTACAGTATTCAGTGTAACAATGAGTACAGTATTCAGTGTAACATTGGGTACAGTATACAGTGTAACAATGGGTACAGTATTCAGTGTAACAAACTGGGTACAGTATTCAGTGTAACACTCTGGGGAAAGTATTCAGTGTAACACTGGGTAGAGTATTCAGTGTAACACTGGGTAGAGTATTCAGTGTAACACTGGGTACAATATTCAGTGTAACACACTGGTTACAGTATTCAGTGTAACACTGGGTACAGTATTCAGTGTAATACTGCGTACAGTAATCAGTGTAACACTGGGTACAGTATTCAGTGCAACACTCTGGGTACAGTATTCAGTGTAACACTGGGTACAATATTCAGTGTAACACACTGGCAAGTGTATTCAGTTTAACACTGGGTACAGTATTCAGTGTAACACACTTGGTACAGTATTCAGTGCAACACTCTGGGTACAGTATTCAGTGTAACACTGGGTACAGTATTCAGTGTAACACACTTGGTACAGTATTCAGTGTAACACTGGGTAGAGTATTCAGTGTAACACTGGGTACAATATTCAGTGTAACACACTGGGTACAGTATTCAGTGTAACACCGTGTACAGTATTCAGTGTAACACACTGCTTACAGTATTCAATGTAACACTGGGTACATTATTCAGTGAAACACAGGATACAGTATTCAGTGTAACAATGAGTACAGTATTCAGTGTAACATTGGGTACAGTATTCAGTGTAACAATGGGTACAGTATTCAGTGTAACACACTGGGTACAGTATTCAGTGTAACACTCTGGGTACAGTATTCAGTGTAACACTGGGTAGAGTATTCAGTGCAACACTGGGTACAATATTCAGTGTAACACACTGCGTACAGTATTCAGTGTAACACTGGGTAGATTATTCAGTGTAACACTGGGTACAGCATGCAGTGTAACACACTGGGTCCAATATTCAGTTTAATACTCTGGGTATATTATTCAGTGCAACAATGTGTACAGAATTAAGTGTAACACACTGGGTATAGTATTCAGTGTAACACTGGGTACAGTATTCAGTGTAACACACTGGTTAGAGAATTCATGTAACACTGTGTACAGTATTCAGTGTAACACTCTGGGTAGTTTATTCAGTGAAACACTGGATACATTATTCAGTGTAACACACTTCGTACAGTATTCAGTGTAACACTGGGTACAGTAAGCAGTGTAAACTGGGTACAGTATTCAGTGTAACACTGGGTGCAGTATTAAGTGTAACACTCTGGGTACAGTAATCAGTGTAACACTGGGTAGAGTATTCAGTGTAACACTGGGTACAATATTCAGTGTAACACACTGGTTACAGTATTCAGTGTAACACTGGGTACAGTATTCAGTGTAATACTGCATACAGTAATCAGTGTAACACTGGGTACAGTATTCAGTGCAACACTCTGGGTACAGTATTCAGTGTAACACTGGGTACAATATTCATTGTAACACACTGGTAAGTGTATTCAGTTTAACACTGGGTACAGTATTCAGTGTAACACACTTGGTACAGTATTCAGTGCAACACTCTGGGTACAGTATTCAGTGTAACACTGGGTACAGTATTCAGTGTAATACTGCGGACAGTATTCAGTGTAACACTGGGTAGAGTATTCAGTGTAACACTGGGTACAATATTCAGTGTAACACACTGGGTACAGTATTCAGTGTAACACCGTGTACAGTATTCAGTGTAACACACTGCTTACAGTATTCAATGTCACACTGGGTACATTATTCAGTGAAACACAGGATACAGTATTCAGTGTAACAATGAGTACAGTATTCAGTGTAACATTGGGTACAGTATACAGTGTAACAATGGGTACAGTATTCAGTGTAACAAACTGGGTACAGTATTCAGTGTAACACTCTGGGGAAAGTATTCAGTGTAACACTGGGTAGAGTATTCAGTGCAACACTGGGTACAACATTCAGTGTAACACACTGGGTACAGTATTCAGTGTAACACTCTGGGGAAAGTATTCAGTGTAACACTGGGTAGAGTATTCAGTGTAACACTGGGTACATTATTCCATGTAACACTGGGTATAGTATTCAGTGTAACATTGGGTACAGTATTCAGTGTAACAAACTGGATACAGTATTGAGTGTAACACTGGGTAGAGTATTCAGTGTAACACTGGGTACAATATTCAGTGTAACACACTGGTAAGTGTATTCAGTGTAACACTGGGTACAGTATTCAGTGTAACACACTTGGTACAGTATACAGTGTAACACACTTGGTACAGTATTCAGTGTAACACTGGGTAGAGTATTCAGTGTAACACTGGGTACAATATTCAGTGTAACACACTGGGTACAGTATTCAGTGTAACACCGTGTATAGTATTCAGTGTAACACACTGCGTACAGTATTCAATGTCACACTGGGTACATTATTCAGTGAAACACAAGGTACAGTATTCAGTGTAACAATGAGTACAGTATTCAGTGTAACATTGGGTACAGTATACAGTGTAACAATGGGTACAGTATTCAGTGTAACAAACTGGGTACAGTATTCAGTGTAACACTCTGGGGAAAGTATTCAGTGTAACACTGGGTAGAGTATTCAGTGTAACACTGGGTAGAGTATTCAGTGTAACACTGGGTACAATATTCAGTGTAACACACTGGTTACAGTATTCAGTGTAACACTGGGTACAGTATTCAGTGTAATACTGCGTACAGTAATCAGTGTAACACTGGGTACAGTATTCAGTGCAACACTCTGGGTACAGTATTCAGTGTAACACTGGGTACAATATTCAGTGTAACACACTGGCAAGTGTATTCAGTTTAACACTGGGTACAGTATTCAGTGTAACACACTTGGTACAGTATTCAGTGCAACACTCTGGGTACAGTATTCAGTGTAACACTGGGTACAGTATTCAGTGTAACACACTTGGTACAGTATTCAGTGTAACACTGGGTAGATTATTCAGTGTAACACTGGGTACAATATTCAGTGTAACACACTGGGTACAGTATTCAGTGTAACACCGTGTACAGTATTCAGTGTAACACACTGCTTACAGTATTCAATGTAACACTGGGTACATTATTCAGTGAAACACAGGATACAGTATTCAGTGTAACAATGAGTACAGTATTCAGTGTAACATTGGGTACAGTATTCAGTGTAACAATGGGTACAGTATTCAGTGTAACACACTGGGTACAGTATTCAGTGTAACACTCTGGGTACAGTATTCAGTGTAACACTGGGTAGAGTATTCAGTGCAACACTGGGTACAATATTCAGTGTAACACACTGCGTACAGTATTCAGTGTAACACTGGGTAGATTATTCAGTGTAACACTGGGTACAGCATGCAGTGTAACACACTGGGTCCAATATTCAGTTTAATACTCTGGGTATATTATTCAGTGCAACAATGTGTACAGAATTAAGTGTAACACACTGGGTATAGTATTCAGTGTAACACTGGGTACAGTATTCAGTGTAACACACTGGTTAGAGAATTCATGTAACACTGTGTACAGTATTCAGTGTAACACTCTGGGTAGTTTATTCAGTGAAACACTGGATACATTATTCAGTGTAACACACTTCGTACAGTATTCAGTGTAACACTGGGTACAGTAAGCAGTGTAAACTGGGTACAGTATTCAGTGTAACACTGGGTGCAGTATTAAGTGTAACACTCTGGGTACAGTAATCAGTGTAACACTGGGTAGAGTATTCAGTGTAACACTGGGTACAATATTCAGTGTAACACACTGGTTACAGTATTCAGTGTAACACTGGGTACAGTATTCAGTGTAATACTGCATACAGTAATCAGTGTAACACTGGGTACAGTATTCAGTGCAACACTCTGGGTACAGTATTCAGTGTAACACTGGGTACAATATTCATTGTAACACACTGGTAAGTGTATTCAGTTTAACACTGGGTACAGTATTCAGTGTAACACACTTGGTACAGTATTCAGTGCAACACTCTGGGTACAGTATTCAGTGTAACACTGGGTACAGTATTCAGTGTAATACTGCGGACAGTATTCAGTGTAACACTGGGTAGAGTATTCAGTGTAACACTGGGTACAATATTCAGTGTAACACACTGGGTACAGTATTCAGTGTAACACCGTGTACAGTATTCAGTGTAACACACTGCTTACAGTATTCAATGTCACACTGGGTACATTATTCAGTGAAACACAGGATACAGTATTCAGTGTAACAATGAGTACAGTATTCAGTGTAACATTGGGTACAGTATACAGTGTAACAATGGGTACAGTATTCAGTGTAACAAACTGGGTACAGTATTCAGTGTAACACTCTGGGGAAAGTATTCAGTGTAACACTGGGTAGAGTATTCAGTGCAACACTGGGTACAACATTCAGTGTAACACACTGGTTACAGTATTCAGTGTAACACTGGGTACAGTATTCAGTGTAACACTTTGGATAAAGTATTCAGTGTAACACTGGGTAGAGTATTCAGTGTAACACTGGGTACAATAATCAGTGTAACACACTGGTTACAGTATTCAGTGTAACACTGGGTACAGTATTCAGTGTAATACTGCGTACAGTAATCAGTGTAACACTGGGTACAGTATTCAGTGCAACACTCTGGGTACAGTATTCAGTGTAACACTGGGTACAATATTCATTGTAACACACTGGGTGCAGTATTCAGTGTAACACTGGGTACAATATTCAGTATAACACACTGCTTACAGTATTCAATGTAACACTGGGTACAGTATGCAGTGTAACACTGTGTACATTATTCAGTGCAACACTTGCTACATTATTCAGTGTAATACTCTGGGTACAGTATTCAGTGTAAAACTGGGTAGAGTATTCAGTGTAACACTGGTTACAGTATTCAGTGTAACACTCTGGGTAGAGTATTCAGTGTAAAACTGGGTACAGTATTCAGTGTAACACTGGGTACAGTATTCAGTGAAACACTGGGTGCAGTATTCAGTGTAACACTCGGTACAGTATTCAGTGTAACATTGGGTACAGTATTCAGTGTAACACTGGCTACAGTATTCAGTGTAACACACTGGGTACAGTATTCAGTGTAATACTGGGTACAGTATTCAGTGTAACACTCTGGATACAGTTTTCAGTGTAACACTGGGTAGAATATTCAGTGTAACACTGGTTACTATATTCAGGGCAATACACTGGTTACAGTATTCAGTGTAACACTGGGTACAATATTCAGTGTAACACTGGGTACAATATTTAGTGTAACACACCGGGTGCAGTATTCAGTGTAACACACTGCGTACAGTATTCAGTGTAACACTGGGCACAGTATGCAGTGTTCCACTCGGTACAGTATTCACTGTAACACTGGGTGCAGTATTCAGTGTAACACTCTGGGTAAAGTAATCAGTGTAACACTGGGTACAGTATTCAGTGTAATACTGGGTACAGTAATCAGTGCAATACTCTGGATACAGTATTCAGTGTAACACTGGGTAGCGTATTCAGTGTAACACTCTGGGTAGAGTATTCAGTGTAACACTGGATGCAGTATTCAGTGTAACACACTTCGTACAGTATTCAGTGTAACACTGGGTACAGTAAGCAGTGTAAATTGGGTACAGTATTCAGTGTAACACTGGGTGCAGTATTAAGTGTAACACTCTGGGTACAGTAATCAGTGTAACACTGGGTACAGTATTCAGTGAAACACAGGGTGCAGTATTCAGTGTAACAATGAGTACAGTATTCAGTGTAACACTGGCTACAGTATTCAGTGTAACACACTGGGTACATTATTCAGTGTATCACACTGGGTACAGTATTCAGTGTAACACTGGGTACAGTATTCAGTGTAATACTGCGTACAGTAATCAGTGTAACACTGGGTACAGTATTCAGTGCAACACTCTGGGTACAGTATTCAGTGTAACACTGGGTACAATATTCATTGTAACACACTGGTAAGTGTATTCAGTTTAACACTGGGTACAGTATTCAGTGTAACACACTTGGTACAGTATTCAGTGCAACACTCTGGGTACAGTATTCAGTGTAACACTGGGTACAGTATTCAGTGTAATACTGCGGACAGTATTCAGTGTAACACTCTGGGTACAGTATTCAGTGTAACACTGGGTAGAGTATTCAGTGCAACACTGGGTACAATATTCAGTGTAACACACTGCGTACAGTATTCAGTGTAACACTGAGTAGATTATTCATTGTAACACTGGGTACAGTATGCAGTGTAACACACTGGGTCCAATATTCAGTTTAATACTCTGGGTATATTATTCAGTGTAACAATGTGTACAGAATTAAGTGTAACACACTGGTTATAGTATTCAGTGTAACACACTGGGTAGAGTATTCAGTGTAACACTGGGTACAGTATTCAGTGTAACACACTGGTTAGAGAATTCATGTAACACTGTGTACAGTATTCAGTGTAACACTCTGGGTAGTTTATTCAGTGAAACACTGGATACATTATTCAGTGTAACACACTTCGTACAGTATTCAGTGTAACACTGGGTACAGTAAGCAGTGTAAACTGGGTACAGTATTCAGTGTAACACTGGGTGCAGTATTAAGTGTAACACTCTTCGTACAGTAATCAGTGTAACACTGGGTAGAGTATTCAGTGTAACACTGGGTACAATATTCAGTGTAACACACTGGTTACAGTATTCAGTGTAACACTGGGTACAGTATTCTGTGTAATACTGCGTACAGTAATCAGTGTAACACTGGGTACAGTATTCAGTGCAACACTCTGGGTACAGTATTCAGTGTAACACTGGGTACAATATTCAGTGTAACACACTGGTAAATGTATTCAGTTTAACACTGGGTACAGTATTCAGTGTAACACACTTGGTACAGTATTCAGTGCAACACTCTGGGTACAGTATTCAGTGTAACACTGGGTACAGTATTCAGTGTAACACACTTGGTACAGTATTCAGTGTAACACTGGGTAGAGTATTCAGTGTAACACTAGGTACAGTATTCAGTGTAACACACTGCTTACAGTATTCAATGTAACACTGGGTACATTATTCAGTGAAACACAGGATACAGTATTCAGTGTAACAATGAGTACAGTATTCAGTGTAACATTGGGTACAGTATTCAGTGTAACAATGGGTACAGTATTCAGTGTAACACACTGGGTACAGTATTCAGTGTAACACTCTGGGTACAGTATTCAGTGTAACACTGGGTAGAGTATTCAGTGCAACACTGGGTACAATATTCAGTGTAACACACTGGTTACAGTATTCAGTGTAACACTGGGTACAGTATTCAGTGTAACACTTTGGATACAGTATTCAGTGTAACACTGGGTAGAGTATTCAGTGTAACACTGGGTACAATAATCAGTGTAACACACTGGTTACAGTATTCAGTGTAACACTGGGTACAGTATTCAGTGTAATACTGCGTACAGTAATCAGTGTAACACTGGGTACAGTATTCAGTGCAACACTCTGGGTACAGTATTCAGTGTAACACTGGGTACAATATTCATTGTAACACACTGGGTGCAGTATTCAGTGTAACACTGGGTACAATATTCAGTATAACACACTGCTTACAGTATTCAATGTAACACTGGGTACAGTATGCAGTGTAACACTGTGTACATTATTCAGTGCAACACTTGCTACATTATTCAGTGTAATACTCTGGGTACAGTATTCAGTGTAAAACTGGGTAGAGTATTCAGTGTAACACTGGTTACAGTATTCAGTGTAACACTCTGGGTAGAGTATTCAGTGTAAAACTGGGTACATTATTCAGTGTAACACTGGGTACAGTATTCAGTGAAACACTGGGTGCAGTATTCAGTGTAACACTCGGTACAGTATTCAGTGTAACATTGGGTACAGTATTCAGTGTAACACTGGCTACAGTATTCAGTGTAACACACTGAGTACAGTATTCAGTGTAATACTGGGTACAGTATTCAGTGTAACACTCTGGATACAGTTTTCAGTGTAACACTGGGTGGAGTATTCAGTGTAACACTGGGTACTATATTCAGTGCAATACACTGGTTACAGTATTCAGTGTAACACTGGGTACAATATTCAGTGTAACACTGGGTACAATATTTAGTGTAACACACTGGGTGCAGTATTCAGTGTAACACACTGCGTACAGTATTCAGTGTAACACTGGGCACAGTATGCAGTGTTCCACTCGGTACAGTATTCACTGTAACACTGGGTGCAGTATTCAGTGTAACACTCTGGGTAAAGTAATCAGTGTAACACTGGGTACAGTATTCAGTGTAATACTGGGTACAGTATTCAGTGCAACACTCTGGATACAGTATTCAGTGTAACACTGGGTAGCGTATTCAGTGTAACACTCTGGGTAGAGTATTCAGTGTAACACTGGATGCAGTATTCAGTGTAACAAACTTCGTACAGTATTCAGTGTAACACTGGGTACAGTAAGCAGTGTAAATTGGGTACAGTATTCAGTGTAACACTGGGTGCAGTATTAAGTGTAACACTCTGGGTACAGTAATCAGTGTAACACTGGGTACAGTATTCAGTGAAACACAGGGTGCAGTATTCAGTGTAACAATGAGTACAGTATTCAGTGTAACACTGGCTACAGTATTCAGTGTAACACACTGGGTACATTATTCAGTGTATCACACTGGGTACAGTATTCAGTGTAACACTGGGTACAGTATTCAGTGCAACACTCGGTACAGTATTCAGTGTAACATTGGGTACAGTATTCAGTGTAACATTGGCTACAATATTCAGTGTAACAAACTGGGTACAATATTCAGTGTAACACTCTGGGTACATTATTCAGTGTATCACACTGGGTACAGTATTCAGTGTAACTCTGGGTACATTATTCAGTGTAAAACTGGGTACAGTATTCAGTGTAACATTGGGTACAGTATTCAGTGTAACACTGGCTACAATATTCAGTGTAACAAACTGGGTACAATATTCAGTGTAACACACTGGGTAGAGTATTCAGTGTAACACTGGGTAGAGTATTCAGTGTAACACTGGGTACAGTATTCAGTGTAACACTCTGGATGCAGTATTCAGTGTAACACTGGGTACAGTATTCAGTGTAACACTGGGTACAGTATTGAGTGAAACACTGGGTACAGTATTCAGTGTAACCCTCGGTACAGTAGTCAGTGTAACATTGGGTACAGTATTCAGTGTAATACTGGGTACAATATTCAGTGCAACACACTGGTTACAGTATTCAGTGTAACACACTGCGTACAGTATTCAGTGTAACACTGGGCACAGTATGCAGTGTTACACTGGGTACAGTATTCACTGTAACACTGGGTGCAGTATTCAGTGTAACACTCTGGGTAAAGTAATCAGTGTAACACTGGGTACAGTATTCAGTGTAATACTGGGTACAGCATTCAGTGTAACACTGGGTACAGTGTTCAGTATAACACTCTGGATACAGTATTCAGTGTAACACTGGGTAGATATTCAGTGTAACACTGGGTACAATATTCAGTGTAACACACTGGTTACAGTATTCAGTGTAACACTGGGTACATTATTCCATGTAACACTGGGTATAGTATTCAGTGTAACATTGGGTACAGTATTCAGTGTAACAAACTGGATACAGTATTGAGTGTAACACTGGGTAGAGTATTCAGTGTAACACTGGGTACAATATTCAGTGTAACACACTGGTAAGTGTATTCAGTGTAACACTGGGTACAGTATTCAGTGTAACACACTTGGTACAGTATACAGTGTAACACACTTGGTACAGTATTCAGTGTAACACTGGGTAGAGTATTCAGTGTAACACTGGGTACAATATTCAGTGTAACACACTGGGTACAGTATTCAGTGTAACACCGTGTATAGTATTCAGTGTAACACACTGCGTACAGTATTCAATGTCACACTGGGTACATTATTCAGTGAAACACAAGGTACAGTATTCAGTGTAACAATGAGTACAGTATTCAGTGTAACATTGGGTACAGTATACAGTGTAACAATGGGTACAGTATTCAGTGTAACAAACTGGGTACAGTATTCAGTGTAACACTCTGGGGAAAGTATTCAGTGTAACACTGGGTAGAGTATTCAGTGTAACACTGGGTAGAGTATTCAGTGTAACACTGGGTACAATATTCAGTGTAACACACTGGTTACAGTATTCAGTGTAACACTGGGTACAGTATTCAGTGTAATACTGCGTACAGTAATCAGTGTAACACTGGGTACAGTATTCAGTGCAACACTCTGGGTACAGTATTCAGTGTAACACTGGGTACAATATTCAGTGTAACACACTGGCAAGTGTATTCAGTTTAACACTGGGTACAGTATTCAGTGTAACACACTTGGTACAGTATTCAGTGCAACACTCTGGGTACAGTATTCAGTGTAACACTGGGTACAGTATTCAGTGTAACACACTTGGTACAGTATTCAGTGTAACACTGGGTAGAGTATTCAGTGTAACACTGGGTACAATATTCAGTGTAACACACTGGGTACAGTATTCAGTGTAACACCGTGTACAGTATTCAGTGTAACACACTGCTTACAGTATTCAATGTAACACTGGGTACATTATTCAGTGAAACACAGGATACAGTATTCAGTGTAACAATGAGTACAGTATTCAGTGTAACATTGGGTACAGTATTCAGTGTAACAATGGGTACAGTATTCAGTGTAACACACTGGGTACAGTATTCAGTGTAACACTCTGGGTACAGTATTCAGTGTAACACTGGGTAGAGTATTCAGTGCAACACTGGGTACAATATTCAGTGTAACACACTGCGTACAGTATTCAGTGTAACACTGGGTAGATTATTCAGTGTAACACTGGGTACAGCATGCAGTGTAACACACTGGGTCCAATATTCAGTTTAATACTCTGGGTATATTATTCAGTGCAACAATGTGTACAGAATTAAGTGTAACACACTGGGTATAGTATTCAGTGTAACACTGGGTACAGTATTCAGTGTAACACACTGGTTAGAGAATTCATGTAACACTGTGTACAGTATTCAGTGTAACACTCTGGGTAGTTTATTCAGTGAAACACTGGATACATTATTCAGTGTAACACACTTCGTACAGTATTCAGTGTAACACTGGGTACAGTAAGCAGTGTAAACTGGGTACAGTATTCAGTGTAACACTGGGTGCAGTATTAAGTGTAACACTCTGGGTACAGTAATCAGTGTAACACTGGGTAGAGTATTCAGTGTAACACTGGGTACAATATTCAGTGTAACACACTGGTTACAGTATTCAGTGTAACACTGGGTACAGTATTCAGTGTAATACTGCATACAGTAATCAGTGTAACACTGGGTACAGTATTCAGTGCAACACTCTGGGTACAGTATTCAGTGTAACACTGGGTACAATATTCATTGTAACACACTGGTAAGTGTATTCAGTTTAACACTGGGTACAGTATTCAGTGTAACACACTTGGTACAGTATTCAGTGCAACACTCTGGGTACAGTATTCAGTGTAACACTGGGTACAGTATTCAGTGTAATACTGCGGACAGTATTCAGTGTAACACTGGGTAGAGTATTCAGTGTAACACTGGGTACAATATTCAGTGTAACACACTGGGTACAGTATTCAGTGTAACACCGTGTACAGTATTCAGTGTAACACACTGCTTACAGTATTCAATGTCACACTGGGTACATTATTCAGTGAAACACAGGATACAGTATTCAGTGTAACAATGAGTACAGTATTCAGTGTAACATTGGGTACAGTATACAGTGTAACAATGGGTACAGTATTCAGTGTAACAAACTGGGTACAGTATTCAGTGTAACACTCTGGGGAAAGTATTCAGTGTAACACTGGGTAGAGTATTCAGTGCAACACTGGGTACAACATTCAGTGTAACACACTGGGTACAGTATTCAGTGTAACACTCTGGGGAAAGTATTCAGTGTAACACTGGGTAGAGTATTCAGTGTAACACTGGGTACATTATTCCATGTAACACTGGGTATAGTATTCAGTGTAACATTGGGTACAGTATTCAGTGTAACAAACTGGATACAGTATTGAGTGTAACACTGGGTAGAGTATTCAGTGTAACACTGGGTACAATATTCAGTGTAACACACTGGTAAGTGTATTCAGTGTAACACTGGGTACAGTATTCAGTGTAACACACTTGGTACAGTATACAGTGTAACACACTTGGTACAGTATTCAGTGTAACACTGGGTAGAGTATTCAGTGTAACACTGGGTACAATATTCAGTGTAACACACTGGGTACAGTATTCAGTGTAACACCGTGTATAGTATTCAGTGTAACACACTGCGTACAGTATTCAATGTCACACTGGGTACATTATTCAGTGAAACACAAGGTACAGTATTCAGTGTAACAATGAGTACAGTATTCAGTGTAACATTGGGTACAGTATACAGTGTAACAATGGGTACAGTATTCAGTGTAACAAACTGGGTACAGTATTCAGTGTAACACTCTGGGGAAAGTATTCAGTGTAACACTGGGTAGAGTATTCAGTGTAACACTGGGTAGAGTATTCAGTGTAACACTGGGTACAATATTCAGTGTAACACACTGGTTACAGTATTCAGTGTAACACTGGGTACAGTATTCAGTGTAATACTGCGTACAGTAATCAGTGTAACACTGGGTACAGTATTCAGTGCAACACTCTGGGTACAGTATTCAGTGTAACACTGGGTACAATATTCAGTGTAACACACTGGCAAGTGTATTCAGTTTAACACTGGGTACAGTATTCAGTGTAACACACTTGGTACAGTATTCAGTGCAACACTCTGGGTACAGTATTCAGTGTAACACTGGGTACAGTATTCAGTGTAACACACTTGGTACAGTATTCAGTGTAACACTGGGTAGATTATTCAGTGTAACACTGGGTACAATATTCAGTGTAACACACTGGGTACAGTATTCAGTGTAACACCGTGTACAGTATTCAGTGTAACACACTGCTTACAGTATTCAATGTAACACTGGGTACATTATTCAGTGAAACACAGGATACAGTATTCAGTGTAACAATGAGTACAGTATTCAGTGTAACATTGGGTACAGTATTCAGTGTAACAATGGGTACAGTATTCAGTGTAACACACTGGGTACAGTATTCAGTGTAACACTCTGGGTACAGTATTCAGTGTAACACTGGGTAGAGTATTCAGTGCAACACTGGGTACAATATTCAGTGTAACACACTGCGTACAGTATTCAGTGTAACACTGGGTAGATTATTCAGTGTAACACTGGGTACAGCATGCAGTGTAACACACTGGGTCCAATATTCAGTTTAATACTCTGGGTATATTATTCAGTGCAACAATGTGTACAGAATTAAGTGTAACACACTGGGTATAGTATTCAGTGTAACACTGGGTACAGTATTCAGTGTAACACACTGGTTAGAGAATTCATGTAACACTGTGTACAGTATTCAGTGTAACACTCTGGGTAGTTTATTCAGTGAAACACTGGATACATTATTCAGTGTAACACACTTCGTACAGTATTCAGTGTAACACTGGGTACAGTAAGCAGTGTAAACTGGGTACAGTATTCAGTGTAACACTGGGTGCAGTATTAAGTGTAACACTCTGGGTACAGTAATCAGTGTAACACTGGGTAGAGTATTCAGTGTAACACTGGGTACAATATTCAGTGTAACACACTGGTTACAGTATTCAGTGTAACACTGGGTACAGTATTCAGTGTAATACTGCATACAGTAATCAGTGTAACACTGGGTACAGTATTCAGTGCAACACTCTGGGTACAGTATTCAGTGTAACACTGGGTACAATATTCATTGTAACACACTGGTAAGTGTATTCAGTTTAACACTGGGTACAGTATTCAGTGTAACACACTTGGTACAGTATTCAGTGCAACACTCTGGGTACAGTATTCAGTGTAACACTGGGTACAGTATTCAGTGTAATACTGCGGACAGTATTCAGTGTAACACTGGGTAGAGTATTCAGTGTAACACTGGGTACAATATTCAGTGTAACACACTGGGTACAGTATTCAGTGTAACACCGTGTACAGTATTCAGTGTAACACACTGCTTACAGTATTCAATGTCACACTGGGTACATTATTCAGTGAAACACAGGATACAGTATTCAGTGTAACAATGAGTACAGTATTCAGTGTAACATTGGGTACAGTATACAGTGTAACAATGGGTACAGTATTCAGTGTAACAAACTGGGTACAGTATTCAGTGTAACACTCTGGGGAAAGTATTCAGTGTAACACTGGGTAGAGTATTCAGTGCAACACTGGGTACAACATTCAGTGTAACACACTGGTTACAGTATTCAGTGTAACACTGGGTACAGTATTCAGTGTAACACTTTGGATAAAGTATTCAGTGTAACACTGGGTAGAGTATTCAGTGTAACACTGGGTACAATAATCAGTGTAACACACTGGTTACAGTATTCAGTGTAACACTGGGTACAGTATTCAGTGTAATACTGCGTACAGTAATCAGTGTAACACTGGGTACAGTATTCAGTGCAACACTCTGGGTACAGTATTCAGTGTAACACTGGGTACAATATTCATTGTAACACACTGGGTGCAGTATTCAGTGTAACACTGGGTACAATATTCAGTATAACACACTGCTTACAGTATTCAATGTAACACTGGGTACAGTATGCAGTGTAACACTGTGTACATTATTCAGTGCAACACTTGCTACATTATTCAGTGTAATACTCTGGGTACAGTATTCAGTGTAAAACTGGGTAGAGTATTCAGTGTAACACTGGTTACAGTATTCAGTGTAACACTCTGGGTAGAGTATTCAGTGTAAAACTGGGTACAGTATTCAGTGTAACACTGGGTACAGTATTCAGTGAAACACTGGGTGCAGTATTCAGTGTAACACTCGGTACAGTATTCAGTGTAACATTGGGTACAGTATTCAGTGTAACACTGGCTACAGTATTCAGTGTAACACACTGGGTACAGTATTCAGTGTAATACTGGGTACAGTATTCAGTGTAACACTCTGGATACAGTTTTCAGTGTAACACTGGGTAGAATATTCAGTGTAACACTGGTTACTATATTCAGGGCAATACACTGGTTACAGTATTCAGTGTAACACTGGGTACAATATTCAGTGTAACACTGGGTACAATATTTAGTGTAACACACCGGGTGCAGTATTCAGTGTAACACACTGCGTACAGTATTCAGTGTAACACTGGGCACAGTATGCAGTGTTCCACTCGGTACAGTATTCACTGTAACACTGGGTGCAGTATTCAGTGTAACACTCTGGGTAAAGTAATCAGTGTAACACTGGGTACAGTATTCAGTGTAATACTGGGTACAGTAATCAGTGCAACACTCTGGATACAGTATTCAGTGTAACACTGGGTAGCGTATTCAGTGTAACACTCTGGGTAGAGTATTCAGTGTAACACTGGATGCAGTATTCAGTGTAACACACTTCGTACAGTATTCAGTGTAACACTGGGTACAGTAAGCAGTGTAAATTGGGTACAGTATTCAGTGTAACACTGGGTGCAGTATTAAGTGTAACACTCTGGGTACAGTAATCAGTGTAACACTGGGTACAGTATTCAGTGAAACACAGGGTGCAGTATTCAGTGTAACAATGAGTACAGTATTCAGTGTAACACTGGCTACAGTATTCAGTGTAACACACTGGGTACATTATTCAGTGTATCACACTGGGTACAGTATTCAGTGTAACACTGGGTACAGTATTCAGTGTAATACTGCGTACAGTAATCAGTGTAACACTGGGTACAGTATTCAGTGCAACACTCTGGGTACAGTATTCAGTGTAACACTGGGTACAATATTCATTGTAACACACTGGTAAGTGTATTCAGTTTAACACTGGGTACAGTATTCAGTGTAACACACTTGGTACAGTATTCAGTGCAACACTCTGGGTACAGTATTCAGTGTAACACTGGGTACAGTATTCAGTGTAATACTGCGGACAGTATTCAGTGTAACACTGGGTAGAGTATTCAGTGTAACACTGGGTACAATATTCAGTGTAACACACTGGGTACAGTATTCAGTGTAACACCGTGTACAGTATTCAGTGTAACACACTGCTTACAGTATTCAATGTAACACTGGGTACATTATTCAGTGAAACACAGGATACAGTATTCAGTGTAACAATGAGTACAGTATTCAGTGTAACATTGGGTACAGTATTCAGTGTAACAATGGGTACAGTATTCAGTGTAACACACTGGGTACAGTATTCAGTGTAACACTCTGGGTACAGTATTCAGTGTAACACTGGGTAGAATATTCAGTGCAACACTGGGTACAACATTCAGTGTAACACACTGGTTACAGTATTCAGTGTAACACTGGGTACAGTATTCAGTGTAACACTTTGGATACAGTATTCAGTGTAACACTGGGTAGAGTATTCAGTGTAACACTGGGTACAATAATCAGTGTAACACACTGGTTACAGTATTCAGTGTAACACTGGGTACAGTATTCAGTGTAATACTGCGTACAGTAATCAGTGTAACACTGGGTACAGTATTCAGTGCAACACTCTGGGTACAGTATTCAGTGCAACACTTGCTACATTATTCAGTGTAATACTCTGGGTACAGTATTCAGTGTAAAACTGGGTAGAGTATTCAGTGTAACACTGGTTACAGTATTCAGTGTAACACTCTGGGTAGAGTATTCAGTGTAAAACTGGGTACAGTATTCAGTGTAACACTGGGTACAGTATTCAGTGAAACACTGGGTGCAGTATTCAGTGTAACACTCGGTACAGTATTCAGTGTAACATTGGGTACAGTATTCAGTGTAACACTGGCTACAGTATTCAGTGTAACACACTGGGTACAGTATTCAGTGTAATACTGGGTACAGTATTCAGTGTAACACTCTGGATACAGTTTTCAGTGTAACACTGGGTAGAATATTCAGTGTAACACTGGGTACTATATTCAGTGCAATACACTGGTTACAGTATTCAGTGTAACACTGGGTACAATATTCAGTGTAACACTGGATACAATATTTAGTGTAACACACCGGGTGCAGTATTCAGTGTAACACTGGGCACAGTATGCAGTGTTCCACTCGGTACAGTATTCACTGTAACACTGGGTGCAGTATTCAGTGTAACACTCTGGGTAAAGTAATCAGTGTAACACTGGGTACAGTATTCAGTGTAATACTGGGTACAGTATTCAGTGCAACACTCTGGATACAGTATTCAGTGTAACACTGGGTAGCGTATTCAGTGTAACACTCTGGGTAGAGTATTCAGTGTAACACTGGATGCAGTATTCAGTGTAACACACTTCGTACAGTATTCAGTGTAACACTGGGTACAGTAAGCAGTGTAAATTGGGTACAGTATTCAGTGTAACACTGGGTGCAGTATTCAGTGTAACACTCTGGGTACAGTAATCAGTGTAACACTGGGTACAGTATTCAGTGAAACACAGGGTGCAGTATTCAGTGTAACAATGAGTACAGTATTCAGTGTAACACTGGCTACAGTATTCAGTGTATCACACTGGGTACATTATTCAGTGTATCACACTGGGTACAGTATTCAGTGTAACACTGGGTACAGTATTCAGTGTAATACTGCGTACAGTAATCAGTGTAACACTGGGTACAGTATTCAGTGCAACACTCTGGGTACAGTATTCAGTGTAACACTGGGTACAATATTCATTGTAACACACTGGTAAGTGTATTCAGTTTAACACTGGGTACAGTATTCAGTGTAACACACTTGGTACAGTATTCAGTGCAACACTCTGGGTACAGTATTCAGTGTAACACTGGGTACAGTATTCAGTGTAATACTGCGGACAGTATTCAGTGTAACACTGGGTAGAGTATTCAGTGTAACACTGGGTACAATATTCAGTGTAACACACTGGGTACAGTATTCAGTGTAACACCGTGTACAGTATTCAGTGTAACACACTGCTTACAGTATTCAATGTAACACTGGGTACATTATTCAGTGAAACACAGGATACAGTATTCAGTGTAACAATGAGTACAGTATTCAGTGTAACATTGGGTACAGTATTCAGTGTAACAATGGGTACAGTATTCAGTGTAACACACTGGGTACAGTATTCAGTGTAACACTCTGGGTACAGTATTCAGTGTAACACTGGGTAGAATATTCAGTGCAATACTGGGTACAACATTCAGTGTAACACACTGGTTACAGTATTCAGTGTAACACTGGCTACAGTATTCAGTGTAACACTTTGGATACAGTATTCAGTGTAACACTGGGTAGAGTATTCAGTGTAACACTGGGTACAATAATCAGTGTAACACACTGGTTACAGTATTCAGTGTAACACTGGGTACAGTATTCAGTGTAATACTGCGTACAGTAATCAGTGTAACACTGGGTACAGTATTCAGTGCAACACTGGGTACAATATTCATTGTAACACACTGGGTGCAGTATTCAGTGTAACACTGGGTACAATATTCAGTATAACACACTGCTTACAGTATTCAATGTAACACTGGGTACAGTATGCAGTGTAACACTGTGTACATTATTCAGTGCAACACTTGCTACATTATTCAGTGTAATACTCTGGGTACAGTATTCAGTGTAAAACTGGGTAGAGTATTCAGTGTAACACTGGTTACAGTATTCAGTGTAACACTCTGGGTAGAGTATTCAGTGTAAAACTGGGTACAGTATTCAGGGTAACACTGGGTACAGTATTCAGTGAAACACTGGGTGCAGTATTCAGTGTAACACTCGGTACAGTATTCAGTGTAACATTGGGTACAGTATTCAGTGTAACACTGGCTACAGTATTCAGTGTAACACACTGGGTACAGTATTCAGTGTAATACTGGGTACAGTATTCAGTGTAACACTCTGGATACAGTTTTCAGTGTAACACTGGGTAGAGTATTCAGTGTAACACTGGATTCTATATTCAGTGCAATACACTGGTTACAGTATTCAGTGTAACACTGGGTACAATATTCAGTGTAACACTGGGTACAATATTTAGTGTAACACACCGGGTGCAGTATTCAGTGTAACACACTGCGTACAGTATTCAGTGTAACACTGGGCACAGTATGCAGTGTTCCACTCGGTACAGTATTCACTGTAACACTGGGTGCAGTATTCAGTGTAACACTCTGGGTAAAGTAATCAGTGTAACACTGGGTACAGTATTCAGTGTAATACTGGGTACAGTATTCAGTGCAACACTCTGGATACAGTATTCAGTGTAACACTGGGTAGCGTATTCAGTGTAACACTCTGGGTAGAGTATTCAGTGTAACACTGGATGCAGTATTCAGTGTAACACACTTCGTACAGTATTCAGTGTAACACTGGGTACAGTAAGCAGTGTATATTGGGTACAGTATTCAGTGTAACACTGGGTGCAGTATTAAGTGTAACACTCTGGGTACAGTAATCAGTGTAACACTGGGTACAGTATTCAGTGAAACACAGGGTGCAGTATTCAGTGTAACAATGAGTACAGTATTCAGTGTAACACTGGCTACAGTATTCAGTGTAACACACTGGGTACATTATTCAGTGTATCACACTGGGTACAGTATTCAGTGTAACACTGGGTACAGTATTCAGTGCAACACTCGGTACAGTATTCAGTGTAACATTGGGTACAGTATTCAGTGCAACACTGGCTACAATATTCAGTGTAACAAACTGGGTACAATATTCAGTGTAACACTCTGGGTACATTATTCAGTGTATCACACTGGGTACAGTATTCAGTGTAACTCTGGGTACATTATTCATTGTAAAACTGGGTACAGTATTCAGTGTAACATTGGGTACAGTATTAAGTGTAACACTGGCTACAATATTCAGTGTAACAAACTGGGTACAATATTCAGTGTAACACACTGGGTAGAGTATTCAGTGTAACACTGGGTAGAGTATTCAGTGTAACACTGGGTACAGTATTCAGTGTAACACTCTGCATGCAGTATTCAGTGTAACACTGGGTAGAGTATTCAGTGTAACACACTGGGTAGAGTATTCACTGTAACATTGGGTACAGTATTCAGTGTAACACACTGAGTACAGTATTCAGTGTAATACTGCGTACAGTATTCAGTGTAACACTGGGTACAGTATTCAGTGCAACACTCTGGGAACATTATTCAGTGTAAGACTGTGGACAGAATTAAGTGTAACACACTGGGTACAGTATTCAGTGTTAAACTCTGGGTAGAGTATTCAGTGTAACACTGGATACAGTATTCAGTGTAACACTCTGGGTACAGTATTCAGTGTAACACTGGGTACAGTATTCAGTGTAACACACTGGGTAGAGTATTCAGTGTAACACTGGGTAGAGTATTCAGTGTAACACTGGGTACAGTATTCAGTGTAACACACTGGGTGCAGAATTCAGTGTAACACTGGGTACAGTATTCATTGTAACACACTGCGTACAGTATTCAGTGTAACACTGTGTACAGTATGCAGTGTAACACTCGGTACACTATTCAGTGCAACATTGGGTACAGTATTCAGTGTAACACTGGGTACAGTATTCAGTGTAATACTGCGTACAGTATTCAGTGTAACACTGGGTACAGTATTCAGTGCAACACTCTGGGTAAAGTATTCAGTGTAACACTGGGTACAGTATTCAGTGTAACACACTGTTTACAGTATTCAGTGTAACACTGGGTAGAGTATTCCGTGTAACACTGGGTACACTATTCAGTGTAACACACTGGTTACAGTATACAGTGTAATACTGGATACAGTATTCAGTGTAACACTGGATACAGTATTCAGTGTAACACTCTGGGTACAGTATTCAGTGTAACACTGGGTACAGTATTCAGTGTAACACACTGGGTAGAGTATTCAGTGTAACACTGGGTAGAGTATTCAGTGTAACACTAGGTACAGTATTCAGTGTAACACACTGGGTGCAGAATTCAGTTTAAGACTGGGTACATTATTCAGTGTAACACAATGCGTACAGTATTCAGTGTAACACTGGGTACAGTATGCAGTGTAACACCCGGTACACTATTCAGTGCAACATTGGGTACAGTATTAAGTGTAACACTGGCTACAGTATTCAGTGTAACGCACTGGGTAAAGTATTCAGTGTAATACTGCGTACAGTATTCAGTGTAACACTGGGTACAGTATTCAGTGTAACACTGGGTAGAGTATTCCGTGTAACACTGGGTACAATATTCAGTGTAACACACTGGTTATAGTATTCAGTGTAACACACTGGTTACAGTATACAGTGTAATACTGGATACAGTATTCAGTGTAACACACTTGGTACAGTATTCAGTGTAACACTGTGTAGATTATTCAGTGTAACACTGGGTACATTATTCAGTGTAAAACTCTGGGTACAGTAATCAGTGTAATACTGGGTAAAGTATTCAGTGAAACACAGGGTGCAGTATTCAGTGTAACAATGAGTACAGTATTCAGTGTAACACTGGCTACAATATTCAGTGTAACATACTGGGTACAGTATTCAGTGTAACACGCTGGGTACAGTATTCAGTGTATCACACTGGGTACAGTATTCAGTGTAACACTGGGTACAGTATTCAGTGTAACACTCGGTACAGTATTCAGTGTAACATTGGGTACAGTATTCAGTGTAACACTGGCTACAATATTCAGTGTAACAAACTGGGTACAGTATTCAGTGCAACACTCTCGGTACATTATTCAGTGCAACACTGTGGACAGAATTAAGTGTAACACACTGGGTACAGTATTCAGTGTAAAACTCTGGGTAGAGTATTCAGTGTAACACTGGATACAGTATTCAGTGTAACACTCTGGGTACAGTATTCAGTGTAACACTGGGTACAGTATTCAGTGTAACACACTGGGTAGAGTATTCAGTGTAACACTGTGTACAGTATTCAGTGTAACACTCTGGGTAGTTTATTCAGTGAAACACTGGATACAGTATTCAGTGTAACACACTTCGTACAGTATTCAGTGTAACACTGGGTACAGTATTCAGTGTAATACTATGGGTAGTTTATTCAGTGATACACTGGATACAGTATTCAGTGTAACACACTTCGTACAGTATTCAGTGTAACACTGGTTACAGTAAGCAGTGTAAACTGGGTACAGTATTCAGTGTAACACTGGGTGCAGTATTAAGTCTAACACTCTGGGTACAGTAATCAGTGTAACACTGCGTACAGTATTCAGTGAAACACAGGGTGCAGTATTCAGTGTAACAATGAGTACAGTATTCAGTGTAACATTGGCTACAATATTTAGTGTAACACACTGGGTACAGTATTCAGTGTAACACTCTGGGTACAGTATTCAGTGTATCACACTGGGTACAGTATTCAGTGTAACACTGGGTACAGTATTCAGTGTAACAGTCGGTACAGTATTGAGTGTAACATTGGTTATAGTATTCAGTGTAACACTGGCTACAATATTCAGTGTAACAAACTGGGTACAGTATTCAGTGTAATACTGGGTACATTATTCAGTGTAAAACTGGGTACAGTATTCAGTGTAACACTGGTAGATTATTCAGTGTAACACTGGGTACAGTATGCAGTGTAACACAATGGGTACAATATTCAGTTTAATACTCTGGGTATATTATTCAGTGTAACAATGTGTACAGAATTAAATGTAACACACTGGGTATAGTATTCAGTGTAACACACTGGGTAGAGTATTCAGTGTAACACTGGGTACAGTATTCAGTGTAACACACTGGGTAGAGAATTCATGTAACAATGTGTACAGTATTCAGTGTAACACTCTGGGTAGTTTTTTCAGTGTAACACTGGCTACAGTATTCAGTGTAACGCACTGGGTACAGTATTCAGTGTAATACTGCATACAGTATTCAGTGTAACACTGGGTACAGTATTCAATGTAACGCACTGGGTACAGTATTCAGTGTAATACTGCGTACAGTATTCAGTGTAACACACTGGGTACAGTATTCAGTGTAATACTGCGTACAGTATTCAGTGTAACACTGGGTACAGTATTCAGTGCAACACTCTGGGTACATTATTCAGTGTAACACTGTGGACAGAATTAAGTGTAACACACTGGGTACAGTATTCAGTGTAAAACTCTGGGTAGAGTATTCAGTGTAACACTGGATACAGTATTCAATGCAACACTCTGGGTTCAGTATTCAGTGTAACACTGGGTACAGTATTCAGTGTAACACACTGGGTAGAGTATTCAGTGTAACACTGGGTAGAGTATTCAGTGTAACACTGGGTACAATATTCAGTGTAACACTCTGGATGCAGTATTCAGTGTAACACTGGGTAGAGTATTCAGTGTAACACACTGGGTAGAGTATTCACTGTAACACTGGGTACATTATTCAGTGTAACACACTGAGTACAGTATTCAGTGTAATACTGCTTACAGTATTCAGTGTAACACTGGGTACAGTATTCAGTGCAACACTCTGGGAACATTATTCAGTGTAAGACTGTGGACAGAATTAAGTGTAACACACTGGGTACAGTATTCAGTGTAAAACTCTGGCTAGAGTATTCAGTGTAACACTGGATACAGTATTCAGTGTAACACTCTGGGTACAGTATTCAGTGTAACACTGGGTACAGTATTCAGTGTAACACACTGGGTAGAGTATTCAGTGTAACACTGGGTAGAGTATTCAGTGTAACACTGGGTACAGTATTCAGTGTAACACACTGGGTGCAGAATTCAGTGTAACACTGGGTACAGTATTCATTGTAACACACTGCGTACAGTATTCAGTGTAACACTGTGTACAGTATGCAGTGTAACACTCGGTACACTATTCAGTGCAACATTGGGTACAGTATTCAGTGTAACACTGGGTACAGTATTCAGTGTAATACTGCGTACAGTATTCAGTGTAACACTGGGTACAGTATTCAGTGCAACACTCTGGGTAAAGTATTCAGTGTAACACTGTGTAGATTATTCAGTGTAACACTGGGTACATTATTCAGTGTAAAACTCTGGATGCAGTAATCAGTGTAACACTGGGTAAAGTATTCAGTGAAACACAGGGTGCAGTATTCAGTGTAACATTGAGTACAGTATTCAGTGTAACACTGGCTACAATATTCAGTGTAACACACTGGGTACAGTATTCAGTGTAACACTCTGGGTACAGTATTCAGTGTATCACACTGGGTACAGTATTCAGTGTAACACTGGGTACAGTATTCAGTGTAACACTCGGTACAGTATTCAGTGTACCATTGGGTACAGTATTCAGTGTAACACTGGCTACAATATTCAGTGTAACAAACTGGGTACAGTATTCAGTGTAATACTGGGTACATTATTCAGTGTAAAACCGGGTACAGTATTCAGTGTAACACTGGTAGATTATTCAGTGTAACACTGGGTACAGTATGCAGTGTAACACACTGGGTACAATATTCAGTTTAATACTCTGGGTATATTATTCAGTGTAACAATGTGTACAGAATTAAATGTAACACACTGGGTATAGTATTCAGTGTAACACACTGGGTAGAGTATTCAGTGTAACACTGGGTACAGTATTCAGTGTAACACACTGGGTAGAGAATTCATGTAACAATGTGTACAGTATTCAGTGTAACACTCTGGGTAGCTTTTTCAGTGTAACACTGGCTACAGTATTCAGTGTAACGCACTGGGTACAGTATTCAGTGTAATACTGCGTACAGTATTCAGTGTAACACTGGGTACAGTATTCAGTGTAACACACTGGATAGAGTATTCAGTTTAACACTGGGTACAGTATTCAGTGTAACACACTGGGTACAGTATTAAGTGTAATACTGCGTACAGTATTCAGTGTAACACTGGGTACAGTATTCAGTGCAACACTCTGGGTACATTATTCAGTGCAACACTGTGGACAGAATTAAGTGTAACACACTGGGTACAGTATTCAGTGTAACACTGGGTACAGTATGCAGTGTAACACTCGGTACACTATTCAGTGCAACATTGGGTACAGTATTCAGTGTAACACTGGCTACAGTATTCAGTGTAATGCACTGGGTACAGTATTCAGTGTAACACTGGGTACAGTATTCAGTGTAACACACTGGGTGCAGAATTCAGTGTAACACTGGGTACAGTATTCAGTGTAACACACTGCGTACAGTATTCAGTGTAACACTGGGTACAGTATGCAGAGTAACACTCGGCACACTATTCAGTGCAACATTGGGTACAGTATTCAGTGTAACACTGGCTACAGTATTCAGTGTAACACACTGGGTACAGTATTCAGTGTAATACTGCGTACAGTATTCAGTGTAACACTGGGTACAGTATTCAGTGTAACACTCTGGATACAGTATTCAGTGTAACACTGGGTAGAGTATTCAGTGTAACACTGGGTACATTATTCAGTGTAACACACTGGTTATAGTATTCAGTGTAACACTGGGTACAGTATTCAGTGTAATACTGCGTACAGTATTCAGTGTAACACTGGGTACAGTATTCAGTGCAACACTCTGGGTAAAGTATTCAGTGTAACACTGGGTACAGTATTCAGTGTAACACACTGTTTACAGTATTCAGTGTAACACTGGGTAGAGTATTCCGTGTAACACTGGGTACACTATTCAGTGTAACACACTGGTTACAGTATACAGTGTAATACTGGATACAGTATTCAGTGTAACACACTTGCTACAGTATTCAGTGTAACACTGTGTAGATTATTCAGTGTAACAGTGGGTACATTGTTCAGTGTAAAACTCTGGGTGCAGTAATCAGTGTAACACTGGGTAAAGTATTCAGTGAAACACAGGGTGCAGTATTCAGTGTAACATTGAGTACAGTATTCAGTGTAACACTGGCTACAATATTCAGTGTAACACACTGGGTACAGTATTCAGTGTAACACTCTGGGTACAGTATTCAGTGTATCACACTGGGTACAGTATTCAGTGTAACACTCGGTACAGTATTCAGTGTAACACTCGGTACAGTATTCAGTGTACCATTGGGTACAGTATTCAGTGTAACACTGGCTACAATATTCAGTGTAACAAACTGGGTATAGTATTCAGTGTAATACTGGGTACATTATTCAGTGTAAAACCGGGTACAGTATTCAGTGTAACACTGGTAGATTATTCAGTGTAACACTGGGTACAGTATGCAGTGTAACACACTGGGTACAATATTCAGTTTAATACTCTGGGTATATTATTCAGTGTAACAATGTGTACAGAATTAAATGTAACACACTGGGTATAGTATTCAGTGTAACACACTGGGTAGAGTATTCAGTGTAACACTGGGTACAGTATTCAGTGTAACACACTGGGTAGAGAATTCATGTAACATTGTGTACAGTATTCAGTGTAACACTCTGGGTAGTTTTTTCAGTGTAACACTGGCTACAGTATTCAGTGTAACGCACTGGGTACAGTATTCAGTGTAATACTGCGTACAGTATTCAGTTTAACACTGGGTACAGTATTCAGTGTAACACACTGGGTACAGTATTAAGTGTAATACTGCGTACAGTATTCAGTGTAACACTGGGTACAGTATTCAGTGCAACACTCTGGGTACATTATTCAGTGTAACACTGTGGACAGAATTAAGTGTAACACACTGGGTACAGTATTCAGTGTAAAACTCTGGGTAGAGTATTCAGTGTAACACTGGATACAGTATTCAGTGTAACACTCTGGGTACAGTATTCAGTGTAACACTGGATACAGTATTCAATGTAACACTCTGGGTACAGTATTCAGTGTAACACTGGCTACAGTATTCAGTGTAATACTGCGTACATTATTAAGTGTAGCACTGGGTACAGTGTTCAGTGTAACACTCCGGATACAATATTCAGTGTAACACTGGGTAGAGTATTCAGTGTAACACTGGTACAATATTCAGTGTAACAAACTGGTTGCAGTATTCAGTGTAACACTGGGTACAGTATTCAGTGTAACACACTGGATAGAGTATTCCGTGTAACACTGGGTAGAGTATTCAGTGTAACACTGGGTACATTATTCAGTGTAACAGACTGCGTACAGTATTCAGTGTAACACTGGGTAGATTATTCAGTGTAACACTGGGTACAGTATGCAGTGTAACACACTGGGTCCAATATTCAGTTTAATACTCTGGGTATATTATTCAGTGTAACAATGTGTACAGAATTAAGTGTAACACACTGGGTATTGTATTCAGTGTAACACACTGGGTAGAGTATTCAGTGTAACACTGGGTGCAATATTCAGTGTAACACACTGGTTAGAGAATTCATGTAACACTGTGTACAGTATTCAGTGTAACACTCTGGGTAGTTTATTCAGTGTAACACTGGATACAGTATTCAGTGTAACACGCTTCATACAGTATTCAGTGTAACACTGGGTACAGTAAGCAGTGTAAACTGGGTACAGTATTCAGTGTAACACTGGGTGCAGTATTAAGTGTAAAACTCTGGGTACAGTAATCAGTGTAACACTGGGTACAGTATTCAGTGAAACACAGGGTGCAGTATTCAGTGTAACAATGAGTACAGTATTCAGTGCAACACTCTGGGTAGTTTATTCAGTGTAACACTGGATACAGTATTCAGTGTAACACGCTTCATACAGTATTCAGTGTAACACTGGGTACAGTAAGCAGTGTAAACTGGGTACAGTATTCAGTGTAACACTGGGTGCAGTATTAAGTGTAAAACTCTGGGTACAGTAATCAGTGTAACACTGGGTACAGTATTCAGTGAAACACAGGGTGCAGTATTCAGTGTAACAATGAGTACAGTATTCAGTGCAACACTCTGGGTACATTATTCAGTGTAACACTGTGGACAGAATTAAGTGTAACACACTGGGTACAGTATTCAGTGTAAAACTCTGGGTAGAGTATTCAGTGTAACACTAGATACAGTATTCAATGTAACACTCTGGGTACAGTATTCAGTGTAACACTGGGTAGAGTATTCAGTGTAACACACTGGATAGAGTATTCACTGTAACACTGTGTACAGTATTCAGTGTAACACACTGAGTACAGTATTCAGTGTAATACTGCGTACAGTATTCAGTGTAACACTGGGTACAGTATTCAGTGCAACACTCTGGGAACATTATTCAGTGTAACACACTGGGTGCAGAATTCAGTGTAACACACTGCGTACAGTATTCAGTGTAAAACTCTGTGTAGAGTATTCAGTGTAACACTGGATACAGTATTCAGTGTAACACTCTGGGTACAGTATTCAGTGTAACACTGGATACAGTATTCAGTGTAACACTCTGGGTACAGTATTCAGTGTAACACTGGCTACAGTATTCAGTGTAATACTGCGTACATTATTAAGTGTAGCACTGGGTACAGTGTTCAGTGTAACACTCCGGATACAATATTCAGTGTAACACTGGGTAGAGTATTCAGTGTAACACTGGTACAATATTCAGTGTAACAAACTGGTTGCAGTATTCAGTGTAACACACTGGTTATAGTATTCAGTGTAACACTGGGTACAGTATTCAGTGTAATACTGCGTACAGTATTCAGTGTAACACTGGGTACAGTATTCAGTGCAACAGACTGCGTACAGTATTCAGTGTAACATTGGGTACAGTATTCAGTGTAACACACTGTTTACAGTATTCAGTGTAACACTGGGTAGAGTATTCCGTGTAACACTGGGTACACTATTCAGTGTAACACACTGGTTACAGTATACAGTGTAATACTGGATACAGTATTCAGTGTAACACACTTGGTACAGTATTCAGTGTAACACTGTGTAGATTATTCAGTGTAACACTGGGTACATTATTCAGTGTAAAACTCTGGGTGCAGTAATCAGTGTAACACTGGGTAAAGTATTCAGTGAAACACAGGGTGCAGTATTCAGTGTAACATTGAGTACAGTATTCAGTGTAACACTGGCTACAATATTCAGTGTAACACACTGGGTACAGTATTCAGTGTAACACTCTGGGTACAGTATTCAGTGTATCACACTGGGTACAGTATTCAGTGTAACACTCGGTACAGTATTCAGTGTAACACTGGGTACAGTATTCAGTGCAACACTCTGGGTACATTATTCAGTGCAACACTGTGGACAGAATTAAGTGTAACACACTGGGTACAGTATTCAGTGTAAAACTCTGGGTAGAGTATTCAGTGTAACACTGGATACAGTATTCAGTGTAACACTCTGGGTACAATATTCAGTGTAACACTGGATACAGTATTCAGTGTAACACTCTGGGTACAGTATTCAGTGTAACACTGGCTACAGTATTCAGTGTAATACTGCGTACATTATTAAGTGTAGCACTGGGTACAGTGTTCAGTGTAACACTCCGGATACAATATTCAGTGTAACACTGGGTAGAGTATTCAGTGTAACACTGGGTACATTATTCAGTATAACAAACTGGGTAGAGTAATCCGTGTAACACTGGTACAATATTCAGTGTAACAAACTGGTTGCAGTATTCAGTGTAACACTGGGTACAGTATTCAGTGCAACACACTGGATAGAGTATTCAGTGTAACACTGGGCAGAGTATTCAGTGTAACACTGGGTACAATATTCAGTGTAAAACACTGGTTATAGTATTCAGTGTAACACTGGGTACAGTATTCAGTGTAAAACTGGGTACAGTATTCAGTGTAACACACTGGGTACAGTATTCAGTGTAACACTCTGGGTACAGTATTCAGTGTATCACACTGGGTACAGTATTCAGTGTAACACTGGGTACAGTATTCAGTGTAACACTCGGTACAGTATTCAGTGTACCATTGGGTACAGTATTCAGTGTAACACTGGCTACAATATTCAGTGTAACAAACTGGGTACAGTATTCAGTGTAATACTGGGAACATTATTCAGTGTAAAACCGGGTACAGTATTCAGTGTAACACTGGTAGATTATTCAGTGTAACACTGGGTACAGTATGCAGTGTAACACACTGGGTACAATATTCAGTTTAATACTCTGGGTATATTATTCAGTGTAACAATGTGTACAGAATTAAATCTAACACACTGGGTATAGTATTCAGTGTAACACACTGGGTAGAGTATTCAGTGTAACACTGGGTACAGTATTCAGTGTAACACACTGGGTAGAGAATTCATGTAACAATGTGTACAGTATTCAGTGTAACACTCTGGGTAGTTTTTTCAGTGTAACACTGGCTACAGTATTCAGTGTAACGCACTGGGTACAGTATTCAGTGTAACACTGGGTACAGTATTCAGTGTAACACTGGGTACAGTATTCAGTGTAACACACTGGGTAGAGTATTCAGTTTAACACTGGGTACAGTATTCAGTGTAACACACTGGGTACAGTATTAAGTGTAATACTGCGTACAGTATTCAGTGTAACACTGGGTACAGTATTCAGTGCAACACTCTGGGTACATTATTCAGTGCAACACTGTGGACAGAATTAAGAGTAACACACTGGGTACAGTATTCAGTGTAAAACTCTGGGTAGAGTATTCAGTGTAACACTGGATACAGTATTCAGTGTAACACTCTGGGTACAGTATTCAGTGTAACACTGGATACAGTATTCAGTGTAACACTCTGGGTACAGTATTCAGTGTAACACTGGCTACAGTATTCAGTGTAATACTGCGTACATTATTAAGTGTAGCACTGGGTACAGTGTTCAGTGTAACACTCCGGATACAATATTCAGTGTAACACTGGGTAGAGTATTCAGTGTAACACTGGTACAATATTCAGTGTAACAAACTGGTTGCAGTATTCAGTGTAACACTGGGTACAGTATTCAGTGTAACACACTGGATAGAGTATTCCGTGTAACACTGGGTAGAGTATTCAGTGTAACACTGGGTACAATATTCAGTGTAAAACACTGGTTATAGTATTCAGTGTAACACTGGGTACAGTATTCAGTGTAATACTGCTTACAGTATTCAGTGTAACACTGGGTACAGTATTCAGTGCAACACTCTGGGTACAGTCTTCAGTGTAACACTGGGTACATTATTCAGTGTAACACACTGTTTACAGTATTCAGTGTAACACTGGGTAGAGTATTCCATGTAACACCGGGTACAATATTCAGTGTAACACACTGGTTACAGTATACAGTGTAATACTGGATACAGTATTCAGTGTAACACACTTGGTACAGTATTCAGTGTAACACTGGGCAGATTATTCAGTGTAACACTGTCTACAGTATTCAGTGTAACACACTGGGTGGAGTATTCAGTGTAACACTGGGTACAATATTCAGTGTAACACTGGGTACATTATTCAGTGTAACAGACTGCGTACAGTATTCAGTGTAACACTGGGTAGATTATTCAGTGTAACACTGGGTACAGTATGCAGTGTAACACACTGGGTCCAATATTCAGTTTAATACTCTGGGTATATTATTCAGTGTAACACACTGGGTAGAGTATTCAGTGTAACACTGGGTGCAATATTCAGTGTAACACACTGGTTAGAGAATTCATGTAACACGCTTCATACAGTATTCAGTGTAACACTGGGTACAGTAAGCAGTGTAAACTGGGTACAGTATTCAGTGTAACACTGGGTGCAGTATTAAGTGTAAAACTCTGGGTACAGTAATCAGTGTAACACTGGGTACAGTATTCAGTGAAACACAGGGTGCAGTATTCAGTGTAACAATGAGTACAGTATTCAGTGCAACACTCTGGGTACATTATTCAGTGTAACACTGTGGACAGAATTAAGTGTAACACACTGGGTACAGTATTCAGTGTAAAACTCTGGGTAGAGTATTCAGTGTAACACTAGATACAGTATTCAATGTAACACTCTGGGTACAGTATTCAGTGTAACACTGGGTACAGTATTCAGTGTAACACACTGGGTAGAGTATTCAGTGTAACACTGGGTAGAGTATTCAGTGTAACACTGGGTACAGTATTCAGTGTAACACTCTGCATGCAGTATTCAGTGTAACACTGGGTAGAGTATTCAGTGTAACACACTGGGTAGAGTATTCACTGTAACACTGGGTACAGTATTCAGTGTAACACACTGAGTACAGTATTCAGTGTAATACTGCGTACAGTATTCAGTGTAACACTGGGTACAGTATTCAGTGCAACACTCTGGGAACATTATTCAGTGTAAGACTGTGGACAGAATTAAGTGTAACACACTGGGTACAGTATTCAGTGTAAAACTCTGGGTAGAGTATTCAGTGTAACACTGGATACAGTATTCAGTATTAACACTCTGGGTACAGTATTCAGTGTAACACTGGGTACAGTATTCAGTGTATCACACTGGGTACAGTATTCAGTGTAACACTGGCTACAATATTCAGTGTAACAAACTGGGTACAGTATTCAGTGTAATACTGGGTACATTATTCAGTGTAAAACCGGGTACAGTATTCAGTGTAACACTGGTAGATTATTCAGTGTAACACTGGGTACAGTATGCAGTGTAACACACTGGGTACAATATTCAGTTTAATACTCTGGGTATATTATTCAGTGTAACAATGTGTACAGAATTAAATGTAACACACTGGGTATAGTATTCAGTGTAACACACTGGGTAGAGTATTCAGTGTAACACTGGGTACAGTATTCAGTGTAACACACTGGGTAGAGAATCCATGTAACAATGTGTACAGTATTCAGTGTAACACTCTGGGTAGTTTTTTCAGTGTAACACTGGCTACAGTATTCAGTGTAATGCACTGGGTACAGTATTCAGTGTAATACTGCGTACAGTATTCAGTGTAACACTGGGTACAGTATTCAGTGTAACACACTGGGTAGAGTATTCAGTGTAACACTGGGTACAATATTCAGTGCAACACTCTGGGTACATTATTCAGTGCAACACTGTGGACAGAATTAAGTGTAACACACTGGGTACAGTATTCAGTGTAACACTGGGTACAGTATGCAGTGTAACACTCGGTACACTATTCAGTGCAACATTGGGTACAGTATTCAGTGTAACACTGGCTACAGTATTCAGAGTAACGCACTGGGTACAGTATTCAGTGTAACACTGGGTACAGTATTCAGTGTAACACACTGGGTGCAGAATTCAGTGTAACACTGGGTACAGTATTCAGTGTAATACTGCTTACAGTATTCAGTGTAACACTGGGTACAGTATTCAGTGCAACACTCTGGGTACAGTCTTCAGTGTAACACTGGGTACATTATTCAGTGTAACACACTGTTTACAGTATTCAGTGTAACACTGGGTAGAGTATTCCATGTAACACCGGGTACAATATTCAGTGTAACACACTGGTTACAGTATACAGTGTAATACTGGATACAGTATTCAGTGTAACACACTTGGTACAGTATTCAGTGTAACACTGGGCAGATTATTCAGTGTAACACTGTCTACAGTATTCAGTGTAACACACTGGGTGGAGTATTCAGTGTAACACTGGGTACAATATTCAGTGTAACACTGGGTACATTATTCAGTGTAACAGACTGCGTACAGTATTCAGTGTAACACTGGGTAGATTATTCAGTGTAACACTGGGTACAGTATGCAGTGTAACACACTGGGTCCAATATTCAGTTTAATACTCTGGGTATATTATTCAGTGTAACAATGTGTACAGAATTAAGTGTAACACACTGGGTATTGTATTCAGTGTAACACACTGGGTAGAGTATTCAGTGTAACACTGGGTGCAATATTCAGTGTAACACACTGGTTAGAGAATTCATGTAACACTGTGTACAGTATTCAGTGTAACACTCTGGGTAGTTTATTCAGTGTAACACTGGATACAGTATTCAGTGTAACACGCTTCATACAGTATTCAGTGTAACACTGGGTACAGTAAGCAGTGTAAACTGGGTACAGTATTCAGTGTAACACTGGGTGCAGTATTAAGTGTAAAACTCTGGGTACAGTAATCAGTGTAACACTGGGTACAGTATTCAGTGAAACACAGGGTGCAGTATTCAGTGTAACAATGAGTACAGTATTCAGTGCAACACTCTGGGTACATTATTCAGTGTAACACTGTGGACAGAATTAAGTGTAACACACTGGGTACAGTATTCAGTGTAAAACTCTGGGTAGAGTATTCAGTGTAACACTAGATACAGTATTCAATGTAACACTCTGGGTACAGTATTCAGTGTAACACTGGGTACAGTATTCAGTGTAACACACTGGGTAGAGTATTCAGTGTAACACTGGGTAGAGTATTCAGTGTAACACTGGGTACAGTATTCAGTGTAACACTCTGCATGCAGTATTCAGTGTAACACTGGGTAGAGTATTCAGTGTAACACACTGGGTAGAGTATTCACTGTAACACTGGGTACAGTATTCAGTGTAACACACTGAGTACAGTATTCAGTGTAATACTGCGTACAGTATTCAGTGTAACACTGGGTACAGTATTCAGTGCAACACTCTGGGAACATTATTCAGTGTAAGACTGTGGACAGAATTAAGTGTAACACACTGGGTACAGTATTCAGTGTAAAACTCTGGGTAGAGTATTCAGTGTAACACTGGATACAGTATTCAGTATTAACACTCTGGGTACAGTATTCAGTGTAACACTGGGTACAGTATTCAGTGTATCACACTGGGTACAGTATTCAGTGTAACACTGGCTACAATATTCAGTGTAACAAACTGGGTACAGTATTCAGTGTAATACTGGGTACATTATTCAGTGTAAAACCGGGTACAGTATTCAGTGTAACACTGGTAGATTATTCAGTGTAACACTGGGTACAGTATGCAGTGTAACACACTGGGTACAATATTCAGTTTAATACTCTGGGTATATTATTCAGTGTAACAATGTGTACAGAATTAAATGTAACACACTGGGTATAGTATTCAGTGTAACACACTGGGTAGAGTATTCAGTGTAACACTGGGTACAGTATTCAGTGTAACACACTGGGTAGAGAATTCATGTAACAATGTGTACAGTATTCAGTGTAACACTCTGGGTAGTTTTTTCAGTGTAACACTGGCTACAGTATTCAGTGTAATGCACTGGGTACAGTATTCAGTGTAATACTGCGTACAGTATTCAGTGTAACACTGGGTACAGTATTCAGTGTAACACACTGGGTAGAGTATTCAGTGTAACACTGGGTACAATATTCAGTGCAACACTCTGGGTACATTATTCAGTGCAACACTGTGGACAGAATTAAGTGTAACACACTGGGTACAGTATTCAGTGTAACACTGGGTACAGTATGCAGTGTAACACTCGGTACACTATTCAGTGCAACATTGGGTACAGTATTCAGTGTAACACTGGCTACAGTATTCAGAGTAACGCACTGGGTACAGTATTCAGTGTAACACTGGGTACAGTATTCAGTGTAACACACTGGGTGCAGAATTCAGTGTAACACTGGGTACAGTATTCAGTGTAACACACTGCGTACAGTATTCAGTGTAACACTGGGTACAGTATGCAGTGTAACACTCGGTACACTATTCAGTGCAACATTGGGTACAGTATTCAGTGTAACACTGGCTACAGTATTCAGTGTAACGCACTGGGTACAGTATTCAGTGTAATACTGCGTACAGTATTCAGTGTAACACTGGGTACAGTATTCAGTGTAACACGCTGGATACAGTATTCAGTGTAACACTGGGTAGAGTATTCAGTGTAACACTGGGTACAATATTCAGTGTAACACACTGGTTATAGTATTCAGTGTAACACTGGGTACAGTATTCAGTGCAACACTCTGGGTAAAGTATTCAGTGTAACACTGGGTACAGTATTCGGTGTAACACACTGTTTACAGTATTCAGTGTAATACTGGATACAGTATTCAGTGTAACACACTTGCTACAGTATTCAGTGTAACACTGTGTAGATTATTCAGTGTAACACTGGGTACATTATTCAGTGTAAAACTCTGGGTGCAGTAATCAGTGTAACACTGGGTAAAGTATTCAGTGAAACACAGGGTGCAGTATTCAGTGTAACATTGAGTACAGTATTCAGTGTAACACTGGCTACAATATTCAGTGTAACACTCTGGGTACAGTATTCAGTGTATCACACTGGGTACAGTATTCAGTGTAACACTGGGTACAGTATTCAGTGTAACACTCGGTACAGTATTCAGTGTACCATTGGGTACAGTATTCAGTGTAACACTGGCTACAATATTCAGTGTAACAAACTGGGTACAGTATTCAGTGTAATACTGGGTACATTATTCAGTGTAAAACCGGGTACAGTATTCAGTGTAACACTGGTAGATTATTCAGTGTAACACTGGGTACAGTATGCAGTGTAACACACTGGGTACAATATTCAGTTTAATACTCTGGGTATATTATTCAGTGTAACAATGTGTACAGAATTAAATGTAACACACTGGGTATAGTATTCAGTGTAACACACTGGGTAGAGTATTCAGTGTAACACTGGGTACAGTATTCAGTGTAACACACTGGGTAGAGAATTCATGTAACAATGTGTACAGTATTCAGTGTAACACTCTGGGTAGTTTTTTCAGTGTAACACTGGCTACAGTATTCAGTGTAACGCACTGGGTACAGTATTCAGTGTAATACTGCGTACAGTATTCAGTGTAACACTGGGTACAGTATTCAGTGTAACACACTGGGTAGAGTATTCAGTTTAACACTGGGTACAGTATTCAGTGTAACACACTGGGTACAGTATTAAGTGTAATACTGCGTACAGTATTCAGTGTAACACTGGGTACAGTATTCAGTGCAACACTCTGGGTACATTATTCAGTGCAACACTGTGGACAGAATTAAGTGTAACACACTGGGTACAGTATTCAGTGTAAAACTCTGGGTAGAGTATTCAGTGTAACACTGGATACAGTATTCAGTGTAACACTCTGGGTACAGTATTCAGTGTAACACTGGATACAGTATTCAGTGTAACACTCTGGGTACAGTATTCAGTGTAACACTGGCTACAGTATTCAGTGTAATACTGCGTACATTATTAAGTGTAGCACTGGGTACAGTGTTCAGTGTAACACTCCGGATACAATATTCAGTGTAACACTGGGTAGAGTATTCAGTGTAACACTGGTGCAATATTCAGTGTAACAAACTGGTTGCAGTATTCAGTGTAACACTGGGTACAGTATTCAGTGTAACACACTGGATAGAGTATTCCGTGTAACACTGGGTAGAGTATTCAGTGTAACACTGGGTACAATATTCAGTGTAAAACACTGGTTATAGTATTCAGTGTAACACTGGGTACAGTATTCAGTGTAATACTGCTTACAGTATTCAGTGTAACACTGGGTACAGTATTCAGTGCAACACTCTGGGTACAGTATTCAGTGTAACACTGGGTACATTATTCAGTGTAACACACTGTTTACAGTATTCAGTGTAACACTGGGTAGAGTATTCCATGTAACACTGGGTACAATATTCAGTGTAACACACTGGTTACAGTATACAGTGTAATACTGGATACAGTATTCAGTGTAACACACTTGGTACAGTATTCAGTGTAACACTGGGCAGATTATTCAGTGTAACACTGTCTACAGTATTCAGTGTAACACACTGGGTGGAGTATTCAGTGTAACACTGGGTACAATATTCAGTGTAACACTGGGTACATTATTCAGTGTAACAGACTGCGTACAGTATTCAGTGTAACACTGGGTAGATTATTCAGTGTAACACTGGGTACAGTATGCAGTGTAACACACTGGGTCCAATATTCAGTTTAATACTCTGGGTATATTATTCAGTGTAACAATGTGTACAGAATTAAGTGTAACACACTGGGTATTGTATTCAGTGTAACACACTGGGTAGAGTATTCAGTGTAACACTGGGTGCAATATTCAGTGTAACACACTGGTTAGAGAATTCATGTAACACTGTGTACAGTATTCAGTGTAACACTCTGGGTAGTTTATTCAGTGTAACACTGGATACAGTATTCAGTGTAACACGCTTCATACAGTATTCAGTGTAACACTGGGTACAGTAAGCAGTGTAAACTGGGTACAGTATTCAGTGTAACACTGGGTGCAGTATTAAGTGTAAAACTCTGGGTACAGTAATCAGTGTAACACTGGGTACAGTATTCAGTGAAACACAGGGTGCAGTATTCAGTGTAACAATGAGTACAGTATTCAGTGCAACACTCTGGGTACATTATTCAGTGTAACACTGTGGACAGAATTAAGTGTAACACACTGGGTACAGTATTCAGTGTAAAACTCTGGGTAGAGTATTCAGTGTAACACTAAATACAGTATTCAATGTAACACTCTGGGTACAGTATTCAGTGTAACACTGGGTAGAGTATTCAGTGTAACACTGGGTACAGTATTCAGTGTAACACTCTGCATGCAGTATTCAGTGTAACACTGGGTAGAGTATTCAGTGTAACACACTGGGTAGAGTATTCACTGTAACACTGGGTACAGTATTCAGTGTAACACACTGAGTACAGTATTCAGTGTAATACTGCGTACAGTATTCAGTGTAACACTGGGTACAGTATTCAGTGCAACACTCTGGGAACATTATTCAGTGTAAGACTGTGGACAGAATTAAGTGTAACACACTGGGTACAGTATTCAGTGTAAAACTCTGGGTAGAGTATTCAGTGTAACACTGGATACAGTATTCAGTGTAACACTCTGGGTACAGTATTCAGTGTAACACTGGGTACAGTATTCAGTGTAACACACTGGGTAGAGTATTCAGTGTATCACTGGGTAGAGTATTCAGTGTAACACTGGGTACAGTATTCAGTGTAACACACTGGGTGCAGAATTCAGTGTAACACTGGGTACAGTATTCAGTGTAACACACTGCGTACAGTATTCAGTGTAACACTGGGTACAGTATGCAGTGTAACACTCGGTACACTATTCAGTGCAACATTGGGTACAGTATTCAGTGTAACACTGGCTACAGTATTCAGTGTAACGCACTGGGTACAGTATTCAGTGTAATACTGCGTACAGTATTCAGTGTAACACTGGGTACAGTATTCAGTGTAACACTCTGGATACAGTATTCAGTGTAACACTGGGTAGAGTATTCAGTGTAACACTGGGTACAATATTCAGTGTAACACACTGGTTATAGTATTCAGTGTAACATTGGGTACAGTATTCAGTGTAATACTGCGTACAGTATTCAGTGTAACACTGGGTACAGTATTCAGTGCAACACTCTGGGTAAAGTATTCAGTGTAACATTGGGTACAGTATTCAGTGTAACACACTGTTTACAGTATTCAGTGTAACACTGGGTAGAGTATTCCGTGTAACACTGGGTACACTATTCAGTGTAACACACTGGTTACAGTATACAGTGTAATACTGGATACAGTATTCAGTGTAACACACTTGGTACAGTATTCAGTGTAACACTGTGTAGATTATTCAGTGTAACACTGGGTACATTATTCAGTGTAAAACTCTGGGTGCAGTAATCAGTGTAACACTGGGTAAAGTATTCAGTGAAACACAGGGTGCAGTATTCAGTGTAACATTGAGTACAGTATTCAGTGTAACACTGGCTACAATATTCAGTGTAACACACTGGGTACAGTATTCAGTGTAACACTCTGGGTACAGTATTCAGTGTATCACACTGGGTACAGTATTCAGTGTAACACTGGGTACAGTATTCAGTGTAATACTGGGTACATTATTCAGTGTAAAACCGGGTACAGTATTCAGTGTAACACTGGTAGATTATTCAGTGTAACACTGGGTACAGTATGCAGTGTAACACACTGGGTACAATATTCAGTTTAATACTCTGGGTATATTATTCAGTGTAACAATGTGTACAGAATTAAATGTAACACACTGGGTATAGTATTCAGTGTAACACACTGGGTAGAGTATTCAGTGTAACACTGGGTACAGTATTCAGTGTAACACACTGGGTAGAGAATTCATGTAAAAATGTGTACAGTATTCAGTGTAACACTCTGGGTAGTTTTTTCAGTGTAACACTGGCTACAGTATTCAGTGTAACGCACTGGGTACAGTATTCAGTGTAATACTGCGTACAGTATTCAGTGTAACACTGGGTACAGTATTCAGTGTAACACACTGGGTAGAGTATTCAGTTTAACACTGGGTACAGTATTCAGTGTAACACACTGGGTACAGTATTAAGTGTAATACTGCGTACAGTATTCAGTGTAACACTGGGTACAGTATTCAGTGCAACACTCTGGGTACATTATTCAGTGCAACACTGTGGACAGAATTAAGTGTAACACACTGGGTACAGTATTCAGTGTAAAACTCTGGGTAGAGTATTCAGTGTAACACTGGATACAGTATTCAGTGTAACACTCTGGGTACAGTATTCAGTGTAACACTGGATACAGTATTCAGTGTAACACTCTGGGTACAGTATTCAGTGTAACACTGGCTACAGTATTCAGTGTAATACTGCGTACATTATTAAGTGTAGCACTGGGTACAGTGTTCAGTGTAACACTCCGGATACAATATTCAGTGTAACACTGGGTAGAGTATTCAGTGTAACACTGGGTACATTATTCAGTATAACACACTGGGTAGAGTAATCCGTGTAACACTGGTACAATATTCAGTGTAACAAACTGGTTGCAGTATTCAGTGTAACACTGGGTACAGTATTCAGTGCAACACACTGGATAGAGTATTCAGTGTAACACTGGGTAGAGTATTCAGTGTAACACTGGGTACAATATTCAGTGAAAAACACTGCTTACAGTATTCAGTGTAACACTGGGTACAGTATTCAGTGCAACACTCTGGGTACAGTATTCAGTGCAACACTCTGGGTACAGTATTCAGTGTAACACTGGGTACATTATTCAGTGTAACACACTGTTTACAGTATTCAGTGTAACACTGGGTAGAGTATTCCATGTAACACTGGGTACAATATTCAGTGTAACACACTGGTTACAGTATACAGTGTAATACTGGATACAGTATTCAGTGTAACACACTTGGTACAGTATTCAGTGTAACACTGGGCAGATTATTCAGTGTAACACTGTCTACAGTATTCAGTGTAACACACTGGGTGGAGTATTCAGTGTAACACTGGGTACAATATTCAGTGTAACACTGGGTACATTATTCAGTGTAACAGACTGCGTACAGTATTCAGTGTAACACTGGGCAGATTATTCAGTGTAACACTGTCTACAGTATTCAGTGTAACACACTGGGTGGAGTATTCAGTGTAACACTGGGTAGATTATTCAGTGTAACACTGGGTACAGTATGCAGTGTAACACACTGGGTCCAATATTCAGTTTAATACTCTGGGTATATTATTCAGTGTAACAATGTGTACAGAATTAAGTGTAACACACTGGGTATTGTATTCAGTGTAACACACTGGTTAGAGTATTCAGTGTAACACTGGGTGCAATATTCAGTGTAACACACTGGTTAGAGAATTCATGTAACACTGTGTACAGTATTCAGTGTAACACTCTGGGTAGTTTATTCAGTGTAACACTGGATACAGTATTCAGTGTAACACGCTTCATACAGTATTCAGTGTAACACTGGGTACAGTAAGCAGTGTAAACTGGGTACAGTATTCAGTGTAACACTGGGTGCAGTATTAAGTGTAAAACTCTGGGTACAGTAATCAGTGTAACACTGGGTACAGTATTCAGTGAAACACAGGGTGCAGTATTCAGTGTAACAATGAGTACAGTATTCAGTGAAACACTGGCTACAATATTCAGTGTAACACACTGGGTGCAGTATTCAGTGTAACACTCTGGGTACAGTATTCAGTGTATCACACTGGGTACAGTATTCAGTGTAACACTCGGTACCGTATTCAGTGTAACATTGGGTACAGTATTCAGTGTAACACTGTCTACAATATTCAGTGTAACAAACTGTGTACAGTATTCAGTGTAATACTGGGTACATTATTCAGTGTAAAACTGGGTACAGTATTCAGTGTAACACTGGTAGATTATTCAGTGTAACACTGGGTACAGTATGAAGTGTAACACACTGGGTACAATATTCAGTTTAATACTCTGGGTATATTATTCAGTGTAACAATGTGTACAGAATTAAATGTAACACACTGGTTATAGTATTCAGTGTAACACACTGGGTAGAGAATTCATGTCACAATGTGTACAGTATTCAGTGTAACACTCTGGGTAGTTTTTTCAGTGTAACACTGGCTACAGTATTCAGTGTAACGCACTGGTTACAGTATTCAGTGTAATACTGCGTACAGTATTCAGTGTAACACTGGGTACAGTATTCAGTGCAACATTCTGGGTACATTATTCAGTGTAACACTGTGGACAGAATTAAGTGTAACACACTGGGTACAGTATTCAGTGTAAAACTCTGGGTAGAGTATTCAGTGTAACACTGGATAGAGTATTCAGTGTAACACTCTGGGTACAGTATTCAGTGTAACACTGGGTACAGTATTCAGTGTAACACACTGGGTAGAGTATTCAGTGTAACACTGGGTACAGTATTCAGTGTAACCCTGGGTACAGTATTCAGTGTAACACTCTGGATGCAGTATTCAGTGTAACACTGGGTAGAGTATTCAGTGTAACACACTGGGTAGAGTATTCAGTGTAACACTGGGTACAGTATTCAGTGTAACGCACTGGTTACAGTATTCAGTGTAATACTGCGTACAGTATTCAGTGTAACACTGGGTACAGTATTCAGTGCAACATTCTGGGTACATTATTCAGTGTAACACTGTGGACAGAATTAAGTGTAACACACTGGGTACAGTATTCAGTGTAAAACTCTGGGTAGAGTATTCAGTGTAACACTGGATAGAGTATTCAGTGTAACACTCTGGGTACAGTATTCAGTGTAACACTGGGTACAGTATTCAGTGTAACACACAGGGTAGAGTATTCAGTGTAACACTGGGTACAGTATTCAGTGTAACCCTGGGTACAGTATTCAGTGTAACACTCTGGATGCAGTATTCAGTGTAACACTGGGTAGAGTATTCAGTGTAACACACTGGGTAGAGTATTCAGTGTAACACTGGGTACAGTATTCAGTGTAACACACTGAGTACAGTATTCAGTGTAATACTGCGTACAGTATTCAGTGTAACACTGGGTACAGTATTCAGTGCAATACTCTGGGTGCATTATTCAGTGTAAGACTGTGGACAGAATTAAGTGTAACACACTATGTACAGTATTCAGTGTAAAACTCTGGGTAGAGTATTCAGTGTAACACTGGATACAGTATTCAGTGTAACACTCTGGGTACAGTATTCAGTGTAATACTGCGTACAGTATTCAGTGTAACACACTGGGTAGATTATTCAGTGTAACACTGGGTAGAGTATTCAGTGTAACATTGGGTACAGTATTCAGTGTAACACACTGCGTACAGTATTCAGTGTAACACTGGGTACAGTATTCAGTGCAACATTGGGTACAGTATTCAGTGTAACACTCTGGGTACAGTATACAGTGTAACACACAGTGTACAGTATTCAGTGTAATACTGCGTACAGTATTCAGTGTAACACACTGGGTACAGTATTCAGTGTAACACTGTGGACAGAATTAAGTGTCACACACTGGGTACAGTATTCAGTGTAAAACTCTGGGTAGAGTATTCAGTGTAACACTGGATACAGTATTCAATGCAGCACTCTGGGTACAGTATTCAGTGTAACACTGGGTACAGTATTCAGTGTAACACACTGGGTAGAGTATTCAGTGTAACACTGGGTAGAGTATTCAGTGTAACACTGGGTACATTATTCAGTGTAACACTCTGGATGCAGTATTCAGTGTAACACTGGGTAGAGTATTCAGTGTAACACACTGGGTAGAGTATTCACTGTAACACTGGGTACAGTATTCAGTGTAACACACTGAGTACAGTATTCAGTGTAATACTGCGTACAGTATTCAGTGTAACACTGGGTACAGTATTCAGTGCAACACTCTGGGAACATTATTCAGTGTAAGACTGTGGACAGAATTAAGTGTAACACACTGGGTACAGTATTCAGTGTAAAACTCTGGGTAGAGTATTCAGTGTAACACTGGATACAGTATGCAGTGTAACACTCTGGGTACAGTATTCAGTGTAACACTGGGTACAGTATTCAGTGTAACGCACTGGGTAGAGTATTCAGTGTAACACTGGGTAGAGTATTCAGTGTAACACTGGGTACAGTATTCAGTGTAACACACTGGGTGCAGAATTCAGTGTAACACTGGGTACAGTATTCAGTGTAACACACTGCGTACAGTATTCAGTGTAACACTGGGTACAGTATGCAGTGCAACACTCGGTACACTATTCAGTGCAACATTGGGTACAGTATTCAGTGTAACACTGGCTACAGTATTCAGTGTAACGCACTGGGTACAGTATTCAGTGTAATACTGCGTACAGTATTCAGTGTAACACTGGGTACAGTATTTAGTGTAACACTCTGGATACAGTATTCAGTGTAACACTGGGTAGAATATTCAGTGTAACACTGGGTACAATATTCAGTGTAACACACTGGTTATAGTATTCAGTGTAACACTGGGTACAGTATTCAGTGTAATACTGCGCACAGTATTCAGTGTAACACTGGGTACAGTATTCAGTGCAACACTCTGGGTAAAGTATTCAGTGTAACACTGGGTACAGTATTCAGTGTAACACACTGTTTACAGTATTCAGTGTAACACTGGGTAGAGTATTCCGTGTAACACTGGGTACACTATTCAGTGTAACACACTGGTTAAAGTATACAGTGTAATACTGGATACAATATTCAGTGTAACACACTTGGTACAGTATTCAGTGTAACACTGTGTAGATTATTCAGTGTAACACTGGGTACATTATTCAATGTAAAACTCTGGGTGCAGTAATCAGTGTAACACTGGGTAAAGTATTCAGTGAAACACAGGGTGCAGTATTCAGTGTAACATTGAGTACAGTATTCAGTGTAACACTGGCTACAATATTCAGTGTAACACACTGGGTACAGTATTCAGTGTAAAACTCTGGGTACAGTATTCAGTGTATCACACTGGGTACAGTATTCAGTGTAACACTGGGTATAGTATTCAGTGTAACACTCGGTACAGTATTCAGTGTACCATTGGGTACAGTATTCAGTGTAACACTGGCTACAATATTCAGTGTAACAAACTGGGTACAGTATTCAGTGTAATACTGGGTACATTATTCAGTGTAAAACCTGGGTACAGTATTCAGTGTAACACTGGTAGATTATTCAGTGTAACAATGGGTACAGTATGCAGTGTAACACTCTGGGTATATTATTCAGTGTAACAATGTGTACAGAATTAAATGTAACACACTGGGTATAGTATTCAGTGTAACACACTGGGTAGAGTATTCAGTGTAACACTGGGTACAGTATTCAGTGTAACACACTGGGTAGAGAATTCATGTAACAATGTGTACAGTATTCAGTGTAACACTCTGGGTAGTTTTTTCAGTATAACACTGGCTACAGTATTCAGTGTAACGCACTGGGTACAGTATTCAGTGTAATACTGCGTACAGTATTCAGTGTAACACTGGGTACAGTATTCAGTGTAACACACTGGGTAGAGTATTCAGTGTAACACTGGGTACAGTATTTAGTGTAACACACTGGGTACAGTATTAAGTGTAATACTGCGTACAGTATTCAGTGTAAAACTGGGTACAGTATTCAGTGCAACACTCTGGGTACATTATTCAGTGCAACACTGTGGACAGAATTAAGTGTAACACACTGGGTACAGTATTCAGTGTAAAACTCTGGGTAGAGTATTCAGTGTAACACTGGATACAGTATTCAGTGTAACACTCTGGGTACAGTATTCAGTGTAACACTGGATACAGTATTCAGTGTAACACTCTGGGTACAGTATTCAGTGTAACACTGGCTACAGTATTCAGTGTAATACTGCGTACATTATTAAGTGTAACACTGGGTACAGTGTTCAGTGTAACACTCCGGATACAATATTCAGTGTAACACTGGGTAGAGTATTCAGTGTAACACTGGGTACATTATTCAGTATAACACTCTGGGTAGAGTAATCCGTGTAACACTGGTACAATATTCAGTGTAACAAACTGGTTGCAGTATTCAGTGTAACACTGGGTACAGTATTCAGTGTAACACACTGGATAGAGTATTCAGTGTAACACTGGGTAGAGTATTCAGTGTAACACTCGGTACAATATTCAGTGTAAAACACTGGTTATAGTATTCAGTGTAACACTGGGTACAGTATTCAGTGTAATACTGCTTACAGTATTCAGTGTAACACTGGGTACAGTATTCAGTGCAACACTCTGGGTACAGTATTCAGTGTAACACTGGGTACATTATTCAGTGTAACACACTGTTTACAGTATTCAGTGTAACACTGGGTACAGTATTCAGTGTAACACACTGGGTAGAGTATTCAGTGTAACACTGGGTACAGTATTCAGTGTAACCCTGGGTACAGTATTCAGTGTAACACTCTGGATGTAGTATTCAGTGTAACACTGGGTAGAGTATTCAGTGTAACACACTGGGTAGAGTATTCAGTGTAACACTGGGTACAGTATTCAGTGTAACGCACTGGTTACAGTATTCAGTGTAATACTGCGTACAGTATTCAGTGTAACACTGGGTACAGTATTCAGTGCAACATTCTGGGTACATTATTCAGTGTAACACTGTGGACAGAATTAAGTGTAACCAGTGCGTTACACTGAATACTGTAGCCAGTGTTACACTGAAAAAACTACCCAGAGTGTTACACTGAATACTGTACACATTGTGACATGAATTCTCTACCCAGTGTGTTACACTGAATACTATAACCAGTGTGTTACATTTAATTCTGTACACATTGTTACACTGAATAATATACCCAGAGTATTAAACTGAATATTGTACCCAGTGTGTTACACTTCATACTGTACCCAGTGTTACACTGAATAATCTACCAGTGTAACACTCTGGGTACAGTATTCAGTGTAACACTGGGTACAGTATTCAGTGTAACACACTGGGTAGAGTATTCAGTGTAACACTGGGTACAGTATTCAGTGTAACCCTGGGTACAGTATTCAGTGTAACACTCTGGATGCAGTATTCAGTGTAACACTGGGTAGAGTATTCAGTGTAACACACTGGGTAGAGTATTCAGTGTAACACTGGGTACAGTATTCAGTGTAACACACTGAGTACAGTATTCAGTGTAATACTGCGTACAGTATTCAGTGTAACACTGGGTACAGTATTCAGTGCAATACTCTGGGTGCATTATTCAGTGTAAGACTGTGGACAGAATTAAGTGTAACACACTATGTACAGTATTCAGTGTAAAACTCTGGGTAGAGTATTCAGTGTAACACTGGATACAGTATTCAGTGTAACACTCTGGGTACAGTATTCAGTGTAATACTGCGTACAGTATTCAGTGTAACACACTGGGTAGATTATTCAGTGTAACACTGGGTAGAGTATTCAGTGTAACATTGGGTACAGTATTCAGTGTAACACACTGCGTACAGTATTCAGTGTAACACTGGGTACAGTATTCAGTGCAACATTGGGTACAGTATTCAGTGTAACACTCTGGGTACAGTATACAGTGTAACACACAGTGTACAGTATTCAGTGTAATACTGCGTACAGTATTCAGTGTAACACACTGGGTACAGTATTCAGTGTAACACTGTGGACAGAATTAAGTGTCACACACTGGGTACAGTATTCAGTGTAAAACTCTGGGTAGAGTATTCAGTGTAACACTGGATACAGTATTCAATGCAGCACTCTGGGTACAGTATTCAGTGTAACACTGGGTACAGTATTCAGTGTAACACACTGGGTAGAGTATTCAGTGTAACACTGGGTAGAGTATTCAGTGTAACACTGGGTACATTATTCAGTGTAACACTCTGGATGCAGTATTCAGTGTAACACTGGGTAGAGTATTCAGTGTAACACACTGGGTAGAGTATTCACTGTAACACTGGGTACAGTATTCAGTGTAACACACTGAGTACAGTATTCAGTGTAATACTGCGTACAGTGTTCAGTGTAACACTGGGTACAGTATTCAGTGCAACACTCTGGGAACATTATTCAGTGTAAGACTGTGGACAGAATTAAGTGTAACACACTGGGTACAGTATTCAGTGTAAAACTCTGGGTAGAGTATTCAGTGTAACACTGGATACAGTATTCAGTGTAACACTCTGGGTACAGTATTCAGTGTAACACTGGGTACAGTATTCAGTGTAACGCACTGGGTAGAGTATTCAGTGTAACACTGGGTAGAGTATTCAGTGTAACACTGGGTACAGTATTCAGTGTAACACACTGGGTTCAGAATTCAGTGTAACACTGGGTACAGTATTCAGTGTAACACACTGCGTACAGTATTCAGTGTAACACTGGGTACAGTATGCAGTGCAACACTCGGTACACTATTCAGTGCAACATTGGGTACAGTATTCAGTGTAACACTGGCTACAGTATTCAGTGTAACGCACTGGGTACAGTATTCAGTGTAATACTGCGTACAGTATTCAGTGTAACACTGGGTACAGTATTCAGTGTAACACTCTGGATACAGTATTCAGTGTAACACTGGGTAGAATATTCAGTGTAACACTGGGTACAATATTCAGTGTAACACACTGGTTATAGTATTCAGTGTAACACTGGGTACAGTATTCAGTGTAATACTGCGCACAGTATTCAGTGTAACACTGGGTACAGTATTCAGTGCAACACTCTGGGTAAAGTATTCAGTGTAACACTGGGTACAGTATTCAGTGTAACACACTGTTTACAGTATTCAGTGTAACACTGGGTAGAGTATTCCGTGTAACACTGGGTACAGTATTCAGTGTAACACACTGGGTAGAGAATTCATATAACAATGTGTACAGTATTCAGTGTAACACTCTGGGTAGTTTTTTCAGTGTAACACTGGCTACAGTATTCAGTGTAACGCACTGGGTACAGTATTCAGTGTAATACTGCGTACAGTATTCAGTGTAACACTGGGTACAGTATTCAGTGTAACACACTGGGTAGAGTATTCAGTGTAACACTGGGTACAGTATTTAGTGTAACACACTGGGTACAGTATTAAGTGTAATACTGCGTACAGTATTCAGTGTAAAACTGGGTACAGTATTCAGTGCAACACTCTGGGTACATTATTCAGTGCAACACTGTGGACAGAATTAAGTGTAACACACTGGGTACAGTATTCAGTGTAAAACTCTGGGTAGAGTATTCAGTGTAACACTGGATACAGTATTCAGTGTAACACTCTGGGTACAGTATTCAGTGTAACACTGGATACAGTATTCAGTGTAACACTCTGGGTACAGTATTCAGTGTAACACTGGCTACAGTATTCAGTGTAATACTGCGTACATTATTAAGTGTAACACTGGGTACAGTGTTCAGTGTAACACTCCGGATACAATATTCAGTGTAACACTGGGTAGAGTATTCAGTGTAACACTGGGTACATTATTCAGTATAACACTCTGGGTAGAGTAATACGTGTAACACTGGTACAATATTCAGTGTAACAAACTGGTTGCAGTATTCAGTGTAACACTGGGTACAGTATTCAGTGTAACACACTGGATAGAGTATTCAGTGTAACACTGGGTAGAGTATTCAGTGTAACACTGGGTACAATATTCAGTGTAAAACACTGGTTATAGTATTCAGTGTAACACTGGGTACAGTATTCAGTGTAATACTGCTTACAGTATTCAGTGTAACACTGGGTACAGTATTCAGTGCAACACTCTGGGTACAGTATTCAGTGTAACACTGGGTACATTATTCAGTGTAACACACTGTTTACAGTATTCAGTGTAACACTGGGTAGAGTATTCCATGTAACACTGGGTACAATATTCAGTGTAACACACTGGTTACAGTATACAGTGTAATACTGGATACAGTATTCAGTGTAACACACTTGGTACAGTATTCAGTGTAACACTGGGCAGATTATTCAGTGTAACACTGTCTACAGTATTCAGTGTAACACACTGGGTGGAGTATTCAGTGTAACACTGGGTAGATTATTCAGTGTAACACTGGGTACAGTATGCAGTGTAACACACTGGGTCCAATATTCAGTTTAATACTCTGGGTATATTATTCAGTGTAACAATGTGTACAGAATTAAGTGTAACACACTGGGTATTGTATTCAGTGTAACACACTGGGTAGAGTATTCAGTGTAACACTGGGTGCAATATTCAGTGTAACACACTGGTTAGAGAATTCATGTAACACTGTGTACAGTATTCAGTGTAACACTCTGGGTAGTTTATTCAGTGTAACACTGGATACAGTATTCAGTGTAACACGCTTCATACAGTATTCAGTGTAACACTGGGTACAGTAAGCAGTGTAAACTGGGTACAGTATTCAGTGTAACACTGGGTGCAGTATTAAGTGTAAAACTCTGGGTACAGTAATCAGTGTAACACTGGGTACAGTATCCAGTGAAACACAGGGTGCAGTATTCAGTGTAACAATGAGTACAGTATTCAGTGTAACACTGGCTACAATATTCAGTGTAACACACTGGGTACAGTATTCAGTGTAACACTCTGGGTACAGTATTCAGTGTATCACACTGGGTACAGTATTCAGTGTAACACTCGGTACCGTATTCAGTGTAACATTGGGTACAGTATTCAGTGTAACACTGTCTACAATATTCAGTGTAACAAACTGGGTACAGTATTCAGTGTAATACTGGGTACATTATTCAGTGTAAAACTGGGTACAGTATTCAGTGTAACACTGGTAGATTATTCAGTGTAACACTGGGTACAGTATGAAGTGTAACACACTGGGTACAATATTCAGTTTAATACTCTGGGTATATTATTCAGTGTAACAATGTGTACAGAATTAAATGTAACACACTGGTTATAGTATTCAGTGTAACACACTGGGTAGAGAATTCATGTCACAATGTGTACAGTATTCAGTGTAACACTCTGGGTAGTTTTTTCAGTGTAACACTGGCTACAGTATTCAGTGTAACGCACTGGGTACAGTATTCAGTGTAATACTGCGTACAGTATTCAGTGTAACACTGGGTACAGTATTCAGTGCAACACTCTGTGTACATTATTCAGTGTAACACTGTGGACAGAATTAAGTGTAACACACTGGGTACAGTATTCAGTGTAAAACTCTGGGTAGAGTATTCAGTGTAACACTGGATCGAGTATTCAGTGTAACACTCTGGGTACAGTATTCAGTGTAACACTGGGTACAATATTCAGTGTAACACACTGGGTAGAGTATTCAGTGTAACACTGGGTACAGTATTCAGTGTAACCCTGGGTACAGTATTCAGTGTAACACTCTGGATGCAGTATTCAGTGTAACACTGGGTAGAGTATTCAGTGTAACACACTGGGTAGAGTATTCAGTGTAAAACTCTGGGTAGAGTATTCAGTGTAACACTGGATACAGTATTCAGTGTAACACTCTGGGTACAGTATTCAGTGTAACACTGGGTACAGTATTCAGTGTAACACACTGGGTAGATTATTCAGTGTAACACTGGGTAGAGTATTCAGTGTAACACACTGGGTGCAGTATTCAGTGTAACACTGGGTACAGTATTCAGTTTAACACACTGCGTACAGTATTCAGTGTAACACTGGGTACAGTATGCAGTGTAACACTCGGTACACTATTCAGTGCAACATTGGGTACAGTATTCAGTGTAACACTGGCTACAGTATTCAGTGTAACACTGGGTACAGTGTTCAGTGTAACACTCTGGATACAGTATTCAGTGTAACACTGGGTAGAGTATTCAGTGTAACACTCGGTACACTATTCAGTGCAACATTGGGTACAGTATTCAGTGTAACACACTGGGTACAGTATTCAGTGTAAAACTCTGGGTAGAGTATTCAGTGTAACACTGGATACAGTATTCAGTGTAACACTCTGGGTACAGTATTCAGTGTAACACTGGATACAGTATTCAGTGTAACACTCTGGGTACAGTATTCAGTGTAACACTGGCTACAGTATTCAGTGTAATACTGCGTACATTATTAAGTGTAACACTGGGTACAGTGTTCAGTGTAACACTCCGGATACAATATTCAGTGTAACACTGGGTAGAGTATTCAGTGTAACACTGGGTACATTATTCAGTATAACACACTGGGTAGAGTAATCCGTGTAACACTGGTACAATATTCAGTGTAACAAACTGGTTGCAGTATTCAGTGTAACACTGGGTACAGTATTCAGTGTACCACACTGGATAGAGTATTCAGTGTAACACTGGGTAGAGTATTCAGTGTAACACTGGGTACAATATTCAGTGTAAAACACTGGTTATAGTATTCAGTGTAACACTCGGTACAGTATTCAGTGTAATACTGCTTACAGTATTCAGTGTAACACTGGGTACAGTATTCAGTGCAACACTCTGGGTACAGTATTCAGTGTAACACTGGGTACATTATTCAGTGTAACACACTGTTTACAGTATTCAGTGTAACACTGGGTAGAGTATTCCATGTAACACTGGGTACAATATTCAGTGTAACACACTGGTTACAGTATACAGTGTAATACTGGATACAGTATTCAGTGTAACACACTTGGTACAGTATTCAGTGTAACACTGGGCAGATTATTCAGTGTAACACTGTCTACAGTATTCAGTGTAACACACTGGGTGGAGTATTCAGTGTAACACTGGGTAGATTATTCAGTGTAACACTGGGTACAGTATGCAGTGTAACACACTGGGTCCAATATTCAGTTTAATAATCTGGGTATATTATTCAGTGTAACAATGTGTACAGAATTAAGTGTAACACACTGGGTAATGTATTCAGTGTAACGCACTGGGTACAGTATTCAGTGTAATACTGCGTACAGTATTCAGTGTAACACTGGGTACAGTATTCAGTGTAACACACTGGGTAGAGTATTCAGTTTAACACTGGGTACAGTATTCAGTGTAACACACTGGGTACAGTATTAAGTGTAATACTGCGTACAGTATTCAGTGTAACACTGGGTACAGTATTCAGTGCAACACTCTGGGTACATTATTCAGTGCAACACTGTGGACAGAATTAAGTGTAACACACTGGGTACAGTATTCAGTGTAAAACTCTGGGTAGAGTATTCAGTGTAACACTGGATACAGTATTCAGTGTAACACTCTGGGTACAGTATTCAGTGTAACACTGGATACAGTATTCAGTGTAACACTCTGGGTACAGTATTCAGTGTAACACTGGCTACAGTATTCAGTGTAATACTGCGTACATTATTAAGTGTAGCACTGGGTACAGTGTTCAGTGTAACACTCCGGATACAATATTCAGTGTAACACTGGGTAGAGTATTCAGTGTAACACTGGTACAATATTCAGTGTAACAAACTGGTTGCAGTATTCAGTGTAACACTGGGTACAGTATTCAGTGTAACACACTGGATAGAGTATTCCGTGTAACACTGGGTAGAGTATTCAGTGTAACACTGGGTACAATATTCAGTGTAAAACACTGGTTATAGTATTCAGTGTAACACTGGGTACAGTATTCAGTGTAATACTGCTTACAGTATTCAGTGTAACACTGGGTACAGTATTCAGTGCAACACTCTGGGTACAGTATTCAGTGTAACACTGGGTACATTATTCAGTGTAACACACTGTTTACAGTATTCAGTGTAACACTGGGTAGAGTATTCCATGTAACACTGGGTACAATATTCAGTGTAACACACTGGTTACAGTATACAGTGTAATACTGGATACAGTATTCAGTGTAACACACTTGGTACAGTATTCAGTGTAACACTGGGCAGATTATTCAGTGTAACACTGTCTACAGTATTCAGTGTAACACACTGGGTGGAGTATTCAGTGTAACACTGGGTACAATATTCAGTGTAACACTGGGTACATTATTCAGTGTAACAGACTGCGTACAGTATTCAGTGTAACACTGGGTAGATTATTCAGTGTAACACTGGGTACAGTATGCAGTGTAACACACTGGGTCCAATATTCAGTTTAATACTCTGGGTATATTATTCAGTGTAACAATGTGTACAGAATTAAGTGTAACACACTGGGTATTGTATTCAGTGTAACACACTGGGTAGAGTATTCAGTGTAACACTGGGTGCAATATTCAGTGTAACACACTGGTTAGAGAATTCATGTAACACTGTGTACAGTATTCAGTGTAACACTCTGGGTAGTTTATTCAGTGTAACACTGGATACAGTATTCAGTGTAACACGCTTCATACAGTATTCAGTGTAACACTGGGTACAGTAAGCAGTGTAAACTGGGTACAGTATTCAGTGTAACACTGGGTGCAGTATTAAGTGTAAAACTCTGGGTACAGTAATCAGTGTAACACTGGGTACAGTATTCAGTGAAACACAGGGTGCAGTATTCAGTGTAACAATGAGTACAGTATTCAGTGCAACACTCTGGGTACATTATTCAGTGTAACACTGTGGACAGAATTAAGTGTAACACACTGGGTACAGTATTCAGTGTAAAACTCTGGGTAGAGTATTCAGTGTAACACTAAATACAGTATTCAATGTAACACTCTGGGTACAGTATTCAGTGTAACACTGGGTAGAGTATTCAGTGTAACACTGGGTACAGTATTCAGTGTAACACTCTGCATGCAGTATTCAGTGTAACACTGGGTAGAGTATTCAGTGTAACACACTGGGTAGAGTATTCACTGTAACACTGGGTACAGTATTCAGTGTAACACACTGAGTACAGTATTCAGTGTAATACTGCGTACAGTATTCAGTGTAACACTGGGTACAGTATTCAGTGCAACACTCTGGGAACATTATTCAGTGTAAGACTGTGGACAGAATTAAGTGTAACACACTGGGTACAGTATTCAGTGTAAAACTCTGGGTAGAGTATTCAGTGTAACACTGGATACAGTATTCAGTGTAACACTCTGGGTACAGTATTCAGTGTAACACTGGGTACAGTATTCAGTGTAACACACTGGGTAGAGTATTCAGTGTAACACTGGGTAGAGTATTCAGTGTAACACTGGGTACAGTATTCAGTGTAACACACTGGGTGCAGAATTCAGTGTAACACTGGGTACAGTATTCAGTGTAACACTCTGCGTACAGTATTCAGTGTAACACTGGGTACAGTATGCAGTGTAACACTCGGTACACTATTCAGTGCAACATTGGGTACAGTATTCAGTGTAACACTGGCTACAGTATTCAGTGTAACGCACTGGGTACAGTATTCAGTGTAATACTGCGTACAGTATTCAGTGTAACACTGGGTACAGTATTCAGTGTAACACTCTGGATACAGTATTCAGTGTAACACTGGGTAGAGTATTCAGTGTAACACTGGGTACAATATTCAGTGTAACACACTGGTTATAGTATTCAGTGTAACACTGGGTACAGTATTCAGTGTAATACTGCGTACAGTATTCAGTGTAACACTGGGTACAGTATTCAGTGCAACACTCTGGGTAAAGTATTCAGTGTAACATTGGGTACAGTATTCAGTGTAACACACTGTTTACAGTATTCAGTGTAACACTGGGTAGAGTATTCCGTGTAACACTGGGTACACTATTCAGTGTAACACACTGGTTACAGTATACAGTGTAACACTGGGTAAAGTATTCAGTGAAACACAGGGTGCAGTATTCAGTGTAACATTGAGTACAGTATTCAGTGTAACACTGGCTACAATATTCAGTGTAACACACTGGGTACAGTATTCAGTGTAACACTCTGGGTACAGTATTCAGTGTATCACACTGGGTACAGTATTCAGTGTAACACTGGGTACAGTATTCAGTGTAACACTCGGTACAGTATTCAGTGTACCATTGGGTACAGTATTCAGTGTAACACTGGCTACAATATTCAGTGTAACAAACTGGGTACAGTATTCAGTGTAATACTGGGTACATTATTCAGTGTAAAACCGGGTACAGTATTCAGTGTAACACTGGTAGATTATTCAGTGTAACACTGGGTACAGTATGCAGTGTAACACACTGGGTACAATATTCAGTTTAATACTCTGGGTATATTATTCAGTGTAACAATGTGTACAGAATTAAATGTAACACACTGGGTATAGTATTCAGTGTAACACACTGGGTAGAGTATTCAGTGTAACACTGGGTACAGTATTCAGTGTAACACACTGGGTAGAGAATTCATGTAACAATGTGTACAGTATTCAGTGTAACACTCTGGGTAGTTTTTTCAGTGTAACACTGGCTACAGTATTCAGTGTAACGCACTGGGTACAGTATTCAGTGTAATACTGCGTACAGTATTCAGTGTAACACTGGGTACAGTATTCAGTGTAACACACTGGGTAGAGTATTCAGTGTAACACTGGGTACAGTATTCAGTGTAACACACTGGGTAGAGTATTCAGTTTAACACTGGGTACAGTATTCAGTGTAACACACTGGGTACAGTATTAAGTGTAATACTGCGTACAGTATTCAGTGTAACACTGGGTACAGTATTCAGTGCAACACTCTGGGTACATTATTCAGTGCAACACTGTGGACAGAATTAAGTGTAACACACTGGGTACAGTATTCAGTGTAAAACTCTGGGTAGAGTATTCAGTGTAACACTGGATACAGTATTCAGTGTAACACTCTGGGTACAGTATTCAGTGTAACACTGGATACAGTATTCAGTGTAACACTCTGGGTACAGTATTCAGTGTAACACTGGCTACAGTATTCAGTGTAATACTGCGTACATTATTAAGTGTAGCACTGGGTACAGTGTTCAGTGTAACACTCCGGATACAATATTCAGTGTAACACTGGGTAGAGTATTCAGTGTAACACTGGGTACATTATTCAGTATAACACACTGGGTAGAGTAATCCGTGTAACACTGGTACAATATTCAGTGTAACAAACTGGTTGCAGTATTCAGTGTAACACTGGGTACAGTATTCAGTGCAACACACTGGATAGAGTATTCAGTGTAACACTGGGTAGAGTATTCAGTGTAACACTGGGTACAATATTCAGTGAAAAACACTGCTTACAGTATTCAGTGTAACACTGGGTACAGTATTCAGTGCAACACTCTGGGTACAGTATTCAGTGCAACACTCTGGGTACAGTATTCAGTGTAACACTGGGTACATTATTCAGTGTAACACACTGTTTACAGTATTCAGTGTAACACTGGGTAGAGTATTCCATGTAACACTGGGTACAATATTCAGTGTAACACACTGGGTGGAGTATTCAGTGTAACACTGGGTAGATTATTCAGTGTAACACTGGGTACAGTATGCAGTGTAACACACTGGGTCCAATATTCAGTTTAATACTCTGGGTATATTATTCAGTGTAACAATGTGTACAGAATTAAGTGTAACACACTGGGTATTGTATTCAGTGTAACACACTGGGTAGAGTATTCAGTGTAACACTGGGTGCAATATTCAGTGTAACACACTGGTTAGAGAATTCATGTAACACTGTGTACAGTATTCAGTGTAACACTCTGGGTAGTTTATTCAGTGTAACACTGGATACAGTATTCAGTGTAACACGCTTCATACAGTATTCAGTGTAACACTGGGTACAGTAAGCAGTGTAAACTGGGTACAGTATTCAGTGTAACACTGGGTGCAGTATTAAGTGTAAAACTCTGGGTACAGTAATCAGTGTAACACTGGGTACAGTATTCAGTGAAACACAGGGTGCAGTATTCAGTGTAACAATGAGTACAGTATTCAGTGTAACACTGGCTACAATATTCAGTGTAACACACTGGGTGCAGTATTCAGTGTAACACTCTGGGTACAGTATTCAGTGTATCACACTGGGTACAGTATTCAGTGTAACACTCGGTACCGTATTCAGTGTAACATTGGGTACAGTATTCAGTGTAACACTGTCTACAATATTCAGTGTAACAAACTGTGTACAGTATTCAGTGTAATACTGGGTACATTATTCAGTGTAAAACTGGGTACAGTATTCAGTGTAACACTGGATAGAGTATTCAGTGTAACACTCTGGGTACAGTATTCAGTGTAACACTGGGTACAGTATTCAGTGTAACACACTGGGTAGAGTATTCAGTGTAACACTGGGTACAGTATTCAGTGTAACCCTGGGTACAGTATTCAGTGTAACACTCTGGATGTAGTATTCAGTGTAACACTGGGTAGAGTATTCAGTGTAACACACTGGGTAGAGTATTCAGTGTAACACTGGGTACAGTATTCAGTGTAACGCACTGGTTACAGTATTCAGTGTAATACTGCGTACAGTATTCAGTGTAACACTGGGTACAGTATTCAGTGCAACATTCTGGGTACATTATTCAGTGTAACACTGTGGACAGAATTAAGTGTAACCAGTGCGTTACACTGAATACTGTAGCCAGTGTTACACTGAAAAAACTACCCAGAGTGTTACACTGAATACTGTACACATTGTGACATGAATTCTCTACCCAGTGTGTTACACTGAATACTATAACCAGTGTGTTACATTTAATTCTGTACACATTGTTACACTGAATAATATACCCAGAGTATTAAACTGAATATTGTACCCAGTGTGTTACACTTCATACTGTACCCAGTGTTACACTGAATAATCTACCAGTGTAACACTCTGGGTACAGTATTCAGTGTAACACTGGGTACAGTATTCAGTGTAACACACTGGGTAGAGTATTCAGTGTAACACTGGGTACAGTATTCAGTGTAACCCTGGGTACAGTATTCAGTGTAACACTCTGGATGCAGTATTCAGTGTAACACTGGGTAGAGTATTCAGTGTAACACACTGGGTAGAGTATTCAGTGTAACACTGGGTACAGTATTCAGTGTAACACACTGAGTACAGTATTCAGTGTAATACTGCGTACAGTATTCAGTGTAACACTGGGTACAGTATTCAGTGCAATACTCTGGGTGCATTATTCAGTGTAAGACTGTGGACAGAATTAAGTGTAACACACTATGTACAGTATTCAGTGTAAAACTCTGGGTAGAGTATTCAGTGTAACACTGGATACAGTATTCAGTGTAACACTCTGGGTACAGTATTCAGTGTAATACTGCGTACAGTATTCAGTGTAACACACTGGGTAGATTATTCAGTGTAACACTGGGTAGAGTATTCAGTGTAACATTGGGTACAGTATTCAGTGTAACACACTGCGTACAGTATTCAGTGTAACACTGGGTACAGTATTCAGTGCAACATTGGGTACAGTATTCAGTGTAACACTCTGGGTACAGTATACAGTGTAACACACAGTGTACAGTATTCAGTGTAATACTGCGTACAGTATTCAGTGTAACACACTGGGTACAGTATTCAGTGTAACACTGTGGACAGAATTAAGTGTCACACACTGGGTACAGTATTCAGTGTAAAACTCTGGGTAGAGTATTCAGTGTAACACTGGATACAGTATTCAATGCAACACTCTGGGTACAGTATTCAGTGTAACACTGGGTACAGTATTCAGTGTAACACACTGGGTAGAGTATTCAGTGTAACACTGGGTAGAGTATTCAGTGTAACACTGGGTACATTATTCAGTGTAACACTCTGGATGCAGTATTCAGTGTAACACTGGGTAGAGTATTCAGTGTAACACACTGGGTAGAGTATTCACTGTAACACTGGGTACAGTATTCAGTGTAACACACTGAGTACAGTATTCAGTGTAATACTGCGTACAGTATTCAGTGTAACACTGGGTACAGTATTCAGTGCAACACTCTGGGAACATTATTCAGTGTAAGACTGTGGACAGAATTAAGTGTAACACACTGGGTACAGTATTCAGTGTAAAACTCTGGGTAGAGTATTCAGTGTAACACTGGATACAGTATTCAGTGTAACACTCTGGGTACAGTATTCAGTGTAACACTGGGTACAGTATTCAGTGTAACGCACTGGGTAGAGTATTCAGTGTAACACTGGGTAGAGTATTCAGTGTAACACTGGGTACAGTATTCAGTGTAACACACTGGGTTCAGAATTCAGTGTAACACTGGGTACAGTATTCAGTGTAACACACTGCGTACAGTATTCAGTGTAACACTGGGTACAGTATGCAGTGCAACACTCGGTACACTATTCAGTGCAACATTGGGTACAGTATTCAGTGTAACACTGGCTACAGTATTCAGTGTAACGCACTGGGTACAGTATTCAGTGTAATACTGCGTACAGTATTCAGTGTAACACTGGGTACAGTATTCAGTGTAACACTCTGGATACAGTATTCAGTGTAACACTGGGTAGAATATTCAGTGTAACACTGGGTACAATATTCAGTGTAACACACTGGTTATAGTATTCAGTGTAACACTGGGTACAGTATTCAGTGTAATACTGCGCACAGTATTCAGTGTAACACTGGGTACAGTATTCAGTGCAACACTCTGGGTAAAGTATTCAGTGTAACACTGGGTACAGTATTCAGTGTAACACACTGTTTACAGTATTCAGTGTAACACTGGGTAGAGTATTCCGTGTAACACTGGGTACAGTATTCAGTGTAACACACTGGGTAGAGAATTCATGTAACAATGTGTACAGTATTCAGTGTAACACTCTGGGTAGTTTTTTCAGTGTAACACTGGCTACAGTATTCAGTGTAACGCACTAGGTACAGTATTCAGTGTAATACTGCGTACAGTATTCAGTGTAACACTGGGTACAGTATTCAGTGTAACACACTGGGTAGAGTATTCAGTGTAACACTGGGTACAGTATTTAGTGTAACACACTGGGTACAGTATTAAGTGTAATACTGCGTACAGTATTCAGTGTAAAACTGGGTACAGTATTCAGTGCAACACTCTGGGTACATTATTCAGTGCAACACTGTGGACAGAATTAAGTGTAACACACTGGGTACAGTATTCAGTGTAAAACTCTGGGTAGAGTATTCAGTGTAACACTGGATACAGTATTCAGTGTAACACTCTGGGTACAGTATTCAGTGTAACACTGGATACAGTATTCAGTGTAACACTCTGGGTACAGTATTCAGTGTAACACTGGCTACAGTATTCAGTGTAATACTGCGTACATTATTAAGTGTAACACTGGGTACAGTGTTCAGTGTAACACTCCGGATACAATATTCAGTGTAACACTGGGTAGAGTATTCAGTGTAACACTGGGTACATTATTCAGTATAACACTCTGGGTAGAGTAATCCGTGTAACACTGGTACAATATTCAGTGTAACAAACTGGTTGCAGTATTCAGTGTAACACTGGGTACAGTATTCAGTGTAACACACTGGATAGAGTATTCAGTGTAACACTGGGTAGAGTATTCAGTGTAACACTGGGTACAATATTCAGTGTAAAACACTGGTTATAGTATTCAGTGTAACACTGGGTACAGTATTCAGTGTAATACTGCTTACAGTATTCAGTGTAACACTGGGTACAGTATTCAGTGCAACACTCTGGGTACAGTATTCAGTGTAACACTGGGTACATTATTCAGTGTAACACACTGTTTACAGTATTCAGTGTAACACTGGGTAGAGTATTCCATGTAACACTGGGTACAATATTCAGTGTAACACACTGGTTACAGTATACAGTGTAATACTGGATACAGTATTCAGTGTAACACACTTGGTACAGTATTCAGTGTAACACTGGGCAGATTATTCAGTGTAACACTGTCTACAGTATTCAGTGTAACACACTGGGTGGAGTATTCAGTGTAACACTGGGTAGATTATTCAGTGTAACACTGGGTACAGTATGCAGTGTAACACACTGGGTCCAATATTCAGTTTAATACTCTGGGTATATTATTCAGTGTAACAATGTGTACAGAATTAAGTGTAACACACTGGGTATTGTATTCAGTGTAACACACTGGGTAGAGTATTCAGTGTAACACTGGGTGCAATATTCAGTGTAACACACTGGTTAGAGAATTCATGTAACACTGTGTACAGTATTCAGTGTAACACTCTGGGTAGTTTATTCAGTGTAACACTGGATACAGTATTCAGTGTAACACGCTTCATACAGTATTCAGTGTAACACTGGGTACAGTAAGCAGTGTAAACTGGGTACAGTATTCAGTGTAACACTGGGTGCAGTATTAAGTGTAAAACTCTGGGTACAGTAATCAGTGTAACACTGGGTACAGTATTCAGTGAAACACAGGGTGCAGTATTCAGTGTAACAATGAGTACAGTATTCAGTGTAACACTGGCTACAATATTCAGTGTAACACACTGGGTACAGTATTCAGTGTAACACTCTGGGTACAGTATTCAGTGTATCACACTGGGTACAGTATTCAGTGTAACACTCGGTACCGTATTCAGTGTAACATTGGGTACAGTATTCAGTGTAACACTGTCTACAATATTCAGTGTAACAAACTGGGTACAGTATTCAGTGTAATACTGGGTACATTATTCAGTGTAAAACTGGGTACAGTATTCAGTGTAACACTGGTAGATTATTCAGTGTAACACTGGGTACAGTATGAAGTGTAACACACTGGGTACAATATTCAGTTTAATACTCTGGGTATATTATTCAGTGTAACAATGTGTACAGAATTAAATGTAACACACTGGTTATAGTATTCAGTGTAACACACTGGGTAGAGAATTCATGTCACAATGTGTACAGTATTCAGTGTAACACTCTGGGTAGTTTTTTCAGTGTAACACTGGCTACAGTATTCAGTGTAACGCACTGGGTACAGTATTCAGTGTAATACTGCGTACAGTATTCAGTGTAACACTGGGTACAGTATTCAGTGCAACACTCTGTGTACATTATTCAGTGTAACACTGTGGACAGAATTAAGTGTAACACACTGGGTACAGTATTCAGTGTAAAACTCTGGGTAGAGTATTCAGTGTAACACTGGATCGAGTATTCAGTGTAACACTCTGGGTACAGTATTCAGTGTAACACTGGGTACAATATTCAGTGTAACACACTGGGTAGAGTATTCAGTGTAACACTGGGTACAGTATTCAGTGTAACCCTGGGTACAGTATTCAGTGTAACACTCTGGATGCAGTATTCAGTGTAACACTGGGTAGAGTATTCAGTGTAACACACTGGGTAGAGTATTCAGTGTAAAACTCTGGGTAGAGTATTCAGTGTAACACTGGATACAGTATTCAGTGTAACACTCTGGGTACAGTATTCAGTGTAACACTGGGTACAGTATTCAGTGTAACACACTGGGTAGATTATTCAGTGTAACACTGGGTAGAGTATTCAGTGTAACACACTGGGTGCAGTATTCAGTGTAACACTGGGTACAGTATTCAGTTTAACACACTGCGTACAGTATTCAGTGTAACACTGGGTACAGTATGCAGTGTAACACTCGGTACACTATTCAGTGCAACATTGGGTACAGTATTCAGTGTAACACTGGCTACAGTATTCAGTGTAACACTGGGTACAGTGTTCAGTGTAACACTCTGGATACAGTATTCAGTGTAACACTGGGTAGAGTATTCAGTGTAACACTCGGTACACTATTCAGTGCAACATTGGGTACAGTATTCAGTGTAACACACTGGGTACAGTATTCAGTGTAAAACTCTGGGTAGAGTATTCAGTGTAACACTGGATACAGTATTCAGTGTAACACTCTGGGTACAGTATTCAGTGTAACACTGGATACAGTATTCAGTGTAACACTCTGGGTACAGTATTCAGTGTAACACTGGCTACAGTATTCAGTGTAATACTGCGTACATTATTAAGTGTAACACTGGGTACAGTGTTCAGTGTAACACTCCGGATACAATATTCAGTGTAACACTGGGTAGAGTATTCAGTGTAACACTGGGTACATTATTCAGTATAACACACTGGGTAGAGTAATCCGTGTAACACTGGTACAATATTCAGTGTAACAAACTGGTTGCAGTATTCAGTGTAACACTGGGTACAGTATTCAGTGTAACACACTGGATAGAGTATTCAGTGTAACACTGGGTAGAGTATTCAGTGTAACACTGGGTACAATATTCAGTGTAAAACACTGGTTATAGTATTCAGTGTAACACTGGGTACAGTATTCAGTGTAATACTGCTTACAGTATTCAGTGTAACACTGGGTACAGTATTCAGTGCAGCACTCTGGGTACAGTATTCAGTGTAACACTGGGTACATTATTCAGTGTAACACACTGTTTACAGTATTCAGTGTAACACTGGGTAGAGTATTCCATGTAACACTGGGTACAATATTCAGTGTAACACACTGGTTACAGTATACAGTGTAATACTGGATACAGTATTCAGTGTAACACACTTCGTACAGTATTCAGTGTAACACTGGGCAGATTATTCAGTGTAACACTGCCTACAGTATTCAGTGTAACACACTGGGTGGAGTATTCAGTGTAACACTGGGTAGATTATTCAGTGTAACACTGGGTACAGTATGCAGTGTAACACACTGGGTCCAATATTCAGTTTAATAATCTGGGTATATTATTCAGTGTAACAATGTGTACAGAATTAAGTGTAACACACTGGGTAATGTATTCAGTGTAACACACTGGGTAGAGTATTCAGTGCAACACTGGGTGCAATATTCAGTGTAACACACTGGTTAGAGAATTCATGTAACACTGTGTACAGTATTCAGTGTAACACTCTGGGTAGTTTATTCAGTGTAACACTGGATACAGTATTCAGTGTAACACGCTTCATACAGTATTCAGTGTAACACTGGGTACAGTAAGCAGTGTAAACTGGGTACAGTATTCAGTGTAACACTGGGTGCAGTATTAAGTGTAAAACTCTGGGTACAGTAATCAGTGTAACACTGGGTACAGTATTCAGTGAAACACAGGGTGCAGTATTCAGTGTAACAATGAGTACAGTATTCAGTGTAACACTGGCTACAATATTCAGTGTAACACACTGGGTACAGTATTCAGTGTAACACTCTGGGTACAGTATTCAGTGTATCACACTGGGTACAGTATTCAGTGTAACACTCGGTACCGTATTCAGTGTAACATTGGGTACAGTATTCAGTGTAACACTGTCTACAATATTCAGTGTAACAAACTGGGTACAGTATTCAGTGTAATACTGGGTACATTATTCAGTGTAAAACTGGGTACAGTATTCAGTGTAACACTGGTAGATTATTCAGTGTAACACTGGGTACAGTATGAAGTGTAACACACTGGGTACAATATTCAGTTTAATACTCTGGGTATATTATTCAGTGTAACAATGTGTACAGAATTAAATGTAACACACTGGTTATAGTATTCAGTGTAACACACTGGGTAGAGAATTCATGTCACAATGTGTACAGTATTCAGTGTAACACTCTGGGTAGTTTTTTCAGTGTAACACAGGCTACAGTATTCAGTGTAACGCACTGGGTACAGTATTCAGTGTAATACTGCGTACAGTATTCAGTGTAACACTGGGTACAGTATTCAGTGCAACACTCTGTGTACATTATTCAGTGTAACACTGTGGACAGAATTAAGTGTAACACACTGGGTACAGTATTCAGTGTAAAACTCTCGGTAGAGTATTCAGTGTAACACTGGATCGAGTATTCAGTGTAACACTCTGGGTACAGTATTCAGTGTAACACTGGGTACAATATTCAGTGTAACACACTGGGTAGAGTATTCAGTGTAACACTGGGTACAGTATTCAGTGTAACCCTGGGTACAGTATTCAGTGTAACACTCTGGATGCAGTATTCAGTGTAACACTGGGTAGAGTATTCAGTGTAACACACTGGGTAGAGTATTCAGTGTAAAACTCTGGGTAGAGTATTCAGTGTAACACTGGATACAGTATTCAGTGTAACACTCTGGGTACAGTATTCAGTGTAACACTGGGTACAGTATTCAGTGTAACACACTGGGTAGATTATTCAGTGTAACACTGGGTAGAGTATTCAGTGTAACACACTGGGTGCAGTATTCAGTGTAACACTGGGTACAGTATTCAGTGTAACACACTGCGTACAGTATTCAGTGTAACACTGGGTACAGTATGCAGTGTAACACTCGGTACACTATTCAGTGCAACATTGGGTACAGTATTCAGTGTAACACTGGCTACAGTATTCAGTGTAACACTGGGTACAGTGTTCAGTGTAACACTCTGGATACAGTATTCAGTGTAACACTGGGTAGAGTATTCAGTGTAACACTCGGTACACTATTCAGTGCAACATTGGGTACAGTATTCAGTGTAACACACTGGGTACAGTATTCAGTGTAAAACTCTGGGTAGAGTATTCAGTGTAACACTGGATACAGTATTCAGTGTAAAACTCTGGGTAGAGTATTCAGTGTAACACTGGATACAGTATTCAGTGTAACACTCTGGGTACAGTATTCAGTGTAACACTGGATACAGTATTCAGTGTAACACTCTGGGTACAGTATTCAGTGTAACACTGGATACAGTATTCAGTGTAACACTCTGGGTACAGTATTCAGTGTAACACTGGGTAGAGTATTCAGTGTAACACTGTGTACATTATTCAGTATAACACACTGGGTAGAGTAATCCGTGTAACACTGGGAATAATATTCAGCATAACAAACTGGTTGCAGTATTCAGTGTTACACTGCGTGCAGTATTCAGTGTAACACTGGGTACAGTATTCAGTGTAACACACTGGATAGAGTATCCAGTGTAACACTGGGTGCAATATTCAGTGTAACACACTGGTTATAGTATTCAGTGTAACACTGGGTACAGTATTCAGTGTAATACTGCGTACAGTATTCAGTGTAACACTGGGTAAAGTATTCAGTGCAACACTCTGGGTACAGTATTCAGTGTAACACTGGGTACAATATTCAGTGTAACACACTGGTTACAGTATTCAGTGTAACACTGGGTGCAAAATTCAGTGTAACATTGGGTACGGTATTCAGTGTAACTCTGGCTACAGTATTCAGTGTAACGCACTGGGTACAGTATTCAGTGTAATACTGCGTACAGTATTCAGTGTAACACTGGGTACAGTATTCAGTGTAACACTCTGGATGCAGTATTCAGTGTAACACTGGATAGAGTATTCAGTGTAACACACTGGGTAGAGTATTCAGTGTAACACTGGGTACAGTATTCAGTGTAACACACTGGGTACAGTATTCAGTGTAATACTGCGTACAGTATTCAGTGTAACACTGGGTACAGTATTCAGTGCAACACTCTGGGTACATTATTCAGTGTAACACTGTGGACAGAATTAAGTGTAACACAGTGGGTACAGTATTCAGTGTAAAACTCTGGGTAGAGTATTCAGTGTAACACTGGATACAGTATTCAGTGTAACACTCTGGGTACAGTATTCAGTGTAACACTGGGTACAGTATTCAGTGTAACACACTGGGTAGAGTATTCAGTGTAACACTGGTTAGAGTATTCAGTGTAACACTGGGTACAGTATTCAGTGTAACACACTGCGTACAGTATTCAGTGTAACACTGGGTACAGTATTCAGTGCAACACTGGCTACAGTATTCAGTGTAACGCACTTGATAGAGTATTCAGTGTAATACTGCGTATAGTATTCAGTGTAACACTGGGTACAGTGTTCAGTGTAACACTCTGGATACAGTATTCAGTGTAACACTGGGTAGAGTATTCAGTGTAACACTGGGTACATTATTCAGTATAACACGCTGGGTAGAGTATTCCGTGTAACACTGGGTACAATATTCAGTATAACAAACTCGTTGCAGTATTCATTGTAACACTGCGTACAGTATTCAGTGTAACACTGGGTACAGTATTCAATGTAACACGGGGTACAGTATTCAGTGTAACACACTGGATAGAGTATTCAGTGTAACACTGGGTAGAGTATTCAGTGTATCACTGGGTACAGTATTCAGTGTAATACTGCGTACAGTATTCAGTGTAACACTGGGTACAGTATTCAATGTAACACACTGGTTACAGTATTCAGTGTAACACTGGGTACAGTATTCAGTGTAACACTCTGGGTACAGTATTCATTGTACACTGGGTACAATATTCAGTGTAACACTCTGGATACAATATTCAGTGTAACACTGTGGGTACAGTATTCAGTGTAACACTGGGCACAGTATTCAGTGTAACACACTGGTTACAGTATTCAGTGTAACACTGGATAGAGTATTCAGTGTAACACACTGGGTAGAGTATTCAGTGTAACACTGGGTAGAGTATTCAGTGTAACACTGGGTACAATATTCAGTGTAACACACTGGTTATAGTATTCAGTGTAACACTGGGTACAGTATTCAGTGTAATACTGCGTAAGGTATTCAGTGTAACACTGGGTACAGTATTCAGTGCAACACTCTGGGCACAGTATTCAGTGTAACGCTGGGTACAATATTCAGTGTAACACACTGGTTACAGTATACAGTGTAATACTGGATACATTATTCAGTGTAACACACTTGGTACAGTATTCAGTGTAACACTGTAGATTATTCAGTGTAACACTGTCTACAGTATTCAGTGTAGCACACTGGGTAGAGTATTCAGTGTAACACTGGGTACAATATTCAGTGTAACACTGGGTACATTATTCAGTGTAACACACTGCGTACAGTATTCAGTGTAAACTGGGTACAGTATTCAGTGTAACACTGGGTGCAGTATTAAGTGTAACACTCTGGGTACAGTAATCAGTGAAACACTGGGTGAAGTATTCAGTGAAACACAGGGTGCAGTATTCAGTGTAACAATGAGTACAGTATTCAGTGTAACACTGGCTACAATATTCAGTGTAACACACTGGGTACAGTATTCAGTGTAACACTCTGGGTATAGTATTCAGTGTATCACACTGGTTACAGTATTCAGTGTAACACTGGGTACCGTATTCAGTGTAACACTCGGTACAGTATTCAGTGTAACATTGGGTACAGTATTCAGTGTAACACTGGCTACAATATTCAGTGTAACAAACTGGGTACAGTATTCAGTGTAATACTGGGTACATTATTCAGTGTAAAACTGGGTACAGTATTCAGTGTAACAATGGGTAGATTATTCAGTGTAACACTGGGTACAGTATGCAGTGTAACACACTGGGTACAATATTCAGTTTAATACTCTGGGTATATTATTCAGTGTAACAATGTGTACAGAATTAAGTGTAACACACTGGGTATAGTATTCAGTGTAACACACTGGGTAGAGTATTCAGTGTAACACTGGGTACAGTATTCAGTGTAACACACTGGGTGCAGTATTCAGTGTAACACTGGGTACAGTATTCAGTGTAACACACTGCGTACAGTATTCAGTGTAACACTGGGTACAGTATTCAGTGTAACACTCGGTACAATATTCAGTGTAACATTGGGTACAGTATTCAGTGTAACACTGGCTACAATATTCAGTGTAACAAACTGGGTACAGTATTCAGTGTAACACTGGGTACATTAAGCAGTGTAAAACTGGGTACAGTATTCAGTGTAACACTGGGTGCAGTATCAAGTGTAACACTCTGGGTACAGTAATCAGTGTAACACTGGGTACAGTATTCAGTGAAACACAGGGTACAGTGTTCAGTGTAACAATGAGTACAGTATTCAGTGTCACATTGGGTACAGTATTCAGTGTAACACTCTGGGTACAGTATTCAGTGTATCACACTGGGTAGAGTATTCAGTGTAACACTGGGTACAGTATTCAGTGTAACACACTGGTTAGAGAATTCATGTAACACTGTGTACAGTATTCAGTGTAACACTCTGGGTAGTTTATTCAGTGTAACACTGGATACAGTATTCAGTGTAACACACTTCGTACAGTATTCAGTGTAACACTGGGTACAGTAAGCAGTGTAAACTGGGTAGAGTATTCAGTGTAACACTGGGTGCAGTATTAAGTGTAACACTCTGGGTAGAGTAATCAGTGTAACACTGGGTACAGTATTCAGTGAAACACAGGGTGCAGTATTCAGTGTAACAATGAGTACAGTATTCAGTGTAACACTGGCTACAATATTCAGTGTAACACACTGGGTACAGTATTCAGTGTAACACTCTGGGTACAGTATTCAGTGTATCACACTGGGTACAGTATTCAGTGTAACACTGGGTACAGTATTCAGTGTAACACTCGGTACAGTATTCAGTGTAACATTGTGTACAGTATTCAGTGTAACACTGGCTACAATATTCAGTGTAACAAACTGGGTACAGTATTCAGTGTAATACTGGGTACATTATTCAGTGTAACACTGGTAGATTATTCAGTGTAACACTGGGTACAGTATGCAGTGTAACACACTGGGTACAATATTCAGTTTAATACTCTGGGTATATTATTCAGTGTAACAATGTGTACAGAATTAAATGTAACACACTGGTTATAGTATTCAGTGTAACACACTGGGTAGAGTATTCAGTGTAACACTGGGAACAGTATTCAGTGTAACACACTGGGTAGAGAATTCATGTAACAATGTGCACAGTATTCAGTGTAACACTCTGGGTAGTTTTTTCAGTGTAACACTGGCTAGAGTATTCAGTGTAACGCACTTGGTACAGCATTCAGTGTAATACTGCGTACAGTATTCAGTGTAACACTGGGTACAGTATTCCGTGTAACACACTGGTACAGTATGCAGTGTAACACACTGGGTACAATATTCAGTTTAATACTCTGGGTATATTATTCAGTGTAACAATGTGTACAGAATTAAATGTAACACACTGGTTATAGTATTCAGTGTAACACTCTGGGTATAGTATTCAGTGTATCACACTGGTTACAGTATTCAGTGTAACACTGGGTACAGTATTCAGTGTAACACTCGGTACAGTATTCAGTGTAACATTGGGTACAGTATTCAGTGTAACACTGGCTACAATATTCAGTGTAACAAACTGGGTACAGTATTCAGTGTAATACTGGGTACATTATTCAGTGTAAAACTGGGTACAGTATTCAGTGTAACAATGGGTAGATTATTCAGTGTAACACTGGGTACAGTATGCAGTGTAACACACTGGGTACAATATTCAGTTTAATACTCTGGGTATATTATTCAGTGTAACAATGTGTACAGAATTAAGTGTAACACACTGGGTATAGTATTCAGTGTAACACACTGGGTAGAGTATTCAGTGTAACACTGGGTACAGTATTCAGTGTAACACACTGGGTGCAGTATTCAGTGTAACACTGGGTACAGTATTCAGTGTAACACACTGCGTACAGTATTCAGTGTAACACTGGGTACAGTATTCAGTGTAACACTCGGTACAATATTCAGTGTAACATTGGGTACAGTATTCAGTGTAACACTGGCTACAATATTCAGTGTAACAAACTGGGTACAGTATTCAGTGTAACACTGGGTACATTAAGCAGTGTAAAACTGGGTACAGTATTCAGTGTAACACTGGGTGCAGTATCAAGTGTAACACTCTGGGTACAGTAATCAGTGTAACACTGGGTACAGTATTCAGTGAAACACAGGGTACAGTGTTCAGTGTAACAATGAGTACAGTATTCAGTGTCACATTGGGTACAGTATTCAGTGTAACACTCTGGGTACAGTATTCAGTGTATCACACTGGGTAGAGTATTCAGTGTAACACTGGGTACAGTATTCAGTGTAACACACTGGTTAGAGAATTCATGTAACACTGTGTACAGTATTCAGTGTAACACTCTGGGTAGTTTATTCAGTGTAACACTGGATACAGTATTCAGTGTAACACACTTCGTACAGTATTCAGTGTAACACTGGGTACAGTAAGCAGTGTAAACTGGGTAGAGTATTCAGTGTAACACTGGGTGCAGTATTAAGTGTAACACTCTGGGTAGAGTAATCAGTGTAACACTGGGTACAGTATTCAGTGAAACACAGGGTGCAGTATTCAGTGTAACAATGAGTACAGTATTCAGTGTAACACTGGCTACAATATTCAGTGTAACACACTGGGTACAGTATTCAGTGTAACACTCTGGGTACAGTATTCAGTGTATCACACTGGGTACAGTATTCAGTGTAACACTGGGTACAGTATTCAGTGTAACACTCGGTACAGTATTCAGTGTAACATTGTGTACAGTATTCAGTGTAACACTGGCTACAATATTCAGTGTAACAAACTGGGTACAGTATTCAGTGTAATACTGGGTACATTATTCAGTGTAGAACTGGGTACAGTATTCAGTGTAACACTGGTAGATTATTCAGTGTAACACTGGGTACAGTATGCAGTGTAACACACTGGGTACAATATTCAGTTTAATACTCTGGGTATATTATTCAGTGTAACAATGTGTACAGAATTAAATGTAACACACTGGTTATAGTATTCAGTGTAACACACTGGGTAGAGTATTCAGTGTAACACTGGGAACAGTATTCAGTGTAACACACTGGGAAGAGAATTCATGTAACAATGTGCACAGTATTCAGTGTAACACTCTGGGTAGTTTTTTCAGTGTAACACTGGCTAGAGTATTCAGTGTAACGCACTTGGTACAGCATTGAGTGTAATACTGCGTACAGTATTCAGTGTAACACTGGGTACAGTATTCCGTGTAACACACTGGTACAGTATTCAGTGTAACACTGGTTACAGGATTCAGTGTAACACTGGGTACAGTATTCAGTGTAACACACTGGGTACAGTATACAGTGTAACACTCTGGGTGCAGTAATCAGTGTAACTCTGGGTACAGTATTCAGTGTAACACACTGGGTACATTATTCAGTGTAACACTCTGGGTGCAGTATTCATTGTAACTCTTGGTGCAGTATTCAGTGTAACACTGGGTACAGTATTCCGTGTAACACTCTGGGTACAGTATTCAGTGTAACTCTGGGTACAGTATTCAGTGTAACACACTGGGTACATTATTCAGTGTAACACTCTGGGTACAGTATTCCGTGTAACATACTGGGTACAGTATTCAGTGTAACACAGGGTAGAGGATTCAGTGTAACACACTGGGTACAGTATTCAGTGTAACACTTGGGTACAGTATTCAGTGTAACACTGGTTACAGGATTCAGTGTAACACTGGGTACAGTATTCAGTGTAACACACTGGGTACAGTATTCAGTGTAACACTCTGGGAAGAGTATTCAGTGTAACACTGAGTACAGTATACAGTGTAACACACTGGGTACAGTATTCAGTGTAACACTCTGGGTACAGTATTCAGTGTAACACACTGGTACAGTATTCAGTGTTACACTCTGGGTACAGTATTCAGTGTTACACTCTGGGTACGGTATTCAGTGTAACACACTGGGTACAGTATTCAGTGTAACACTCGGGTACAGTATTCAGTGTAACACTCTGGGTACAGTATTCAGTGTAACACTGAGTACAGTATACAGTGTAACACACTGGGTACAGTATTCAGTGTAATACTCTGGGGACAGTATTCAGTGTAACACTGGGGACAGTATTCATTGTAACTCTGGGTACAGTATTCAGTTTAACACACTGGGTACAGTATTCAGTGTAACTCTGGGTACAATATTCAGTGTAACACACTGGGTACAGTGTTCAGTGTAACACTCTGGGTACAGCATTCAGTGTGTTGTAGGAGGTAGGCACCTTTAGAACATACCAGAATACTAGGCATTAGGCACCTGCTAGATATATCTGAACGCATATAAGTTTAAAGTGGACACACACATAAAATGGCTGCCCAGGCATGATGGGAAATCAGGTAGTCAAGCTGTGAACTGTTGAACGTTCAATGACCAAGCAATAACCCTGTGAGGCCCACTGTAGGAATGCCTGGGATGCGGGAAGACAGAGATAAGAAGGAAACCATCTCCTGTGAACAAGGTCATAAACCAATTAATTCCCCAGGAAGAAAGATAAGTGGGAAACCATCTCCTGTAAACAAGGTTATAAACCAATTATTTCTCCCAGATGAAAGAACTAGGGAGAGAACCTATAAAGTCATCGATCAGCCCAAGCTGACAATAACCGAACATATGGTTCCCGGGATAATAGGGGAATTCTATTGGGTTAAAAGAACCTATATGTAATCTATAATCGTTGTGATTGGCTTGTGTCCAGCCGTGATGGGCTGTGTAGCTGTAGTAAACTGTTTTGTAACTGTTGTGAAACATATAAAGGTGCATGTAACCCTTTGTTCTGTGGAGAGAAACCTGGATACGGTCCTGAGTTTTTCCTCCCCGCTGAGCGTAATAAAAGCTGCATCAGCATTGGAACCGACTCTGAGTGTTGAGTGATTCTTCTAAGAAAACACTAACGCTAACAATGGCGTAGTCGACGGGATTTCCCGGAGTCGCTGGACGCCCTTGGAAAAAACCCGGGTGAGTAAAAAAAAACAATTTTTAAGTATAAAGGGTGCGGAAGGTGGAAGCTGGTTGATCGACATGAGGAGACGGTCTAATATCTCAAACGCCTAGCCTGAGCCTGAATTAAGAGGACTTTTGTCCCACGTGACGGCCAGGAACCAAGTAGGCGTAGGGAACACATTTAGACCGTGGGATCGTGATACCGAGAGACATCTTCCGGACCCAGTAGTGTAATTTGAAATACCCCGGGGTAGAACCAAGCGGTGTACAGCGGCTAACGGAATCCAAACCTGTGAACAGGGTCGGACCAACGGGCCGAGCGGTGGTAGGTAGTCGTTAAGGATATGTAGAGCACTGCGGGAATTGCTTAAACGCGTTTTTAAGAATTGTATAAGTTTGTGTAACAGCAGAACTTGTGACCTGACAGTAGCCAAGAGACAGTTTACTACAAGTCGCGCTAGAAAGAAAGCGGACCTCTGAGAGTGGATTCCTAACGGTACTAGTCCTACCCAGGAATGGCCATGAAAACAAGTAAACTCGAGTGGGGACCAGAAGGGTCGCTTACCCGCCACCTGGCGGAAAAACAAAAGAAGCTAATTGAAAAAATGATTAAAGCAGGGTGGAATCCTCAGGAACTAGTTATGTGAGGAATTATTTAGATAAAACTACGAATTCCCTGAAAGGTCATGGATCCAAAAATAGAGCCGGCCAAAACAAGAAGAGAGACTGTTGTAAATGTATGATTGTTGAGTGAGAAGTGTCTGTGTGATTTTTGACTGCAGAATGAATTTTTTTATGTTTTCATGTTCCGAAAGCCTGGTTGGAAGAGGAATGCAAGTGTCTGTTTATTTTAGAAACAGAGTGAAAGTCTTTTTTTAACCCTTTGTAATGTTGTCCTGTATGTGGGAAGTTTTAAGACATTTAAGTTAGAAACGCAGGTGTGGATTTATTCGGATGATAAGTTACGGAGCTAGGAAAATAAACAAATAAAGAATAGGTTTGTTGAGCAAAATATTTATTTGACATGCTCACTTACTTGCCGAAAGAAAACATGCAATGATTGATTGGGTTGAAAGACATAAATTTAGTCTCGGAATGAGATAAAGAATGCTTTAAAAAAAAAGAGCTTCTAAAAAAAAAAGTTTTAAATAAAGATTGAAATTACAAAGTTTGAATTGGGATTTTGAGATATTCAGAGAAGGCACAGGAAATACTGAGGTGGATTTAGAAAAAAAGAAAGAAAGGGAAAAAAAAAAAAAAAAGATTAAATTAAATCTGATCAGGTCAAACTCCTGGGCAAGTGGCGAGCTATCTGCGAAGGTGTAAAAGGAAATTTTGGAAAATGTTAAAAAACAGCAAGCTTTAGTAACGACTTTGAAACTGGAGCATTTTGAGATAACGAAAGGCAGCACTCAAACTCTCAAAGCTGGACTCCATTCCAGTTATGGAGAAAAAGAAAAAGATAAAGACGCCACTTTGAAAGTAAACAAATGATTTTAAATTAACAACTTTATGGAGTTACGAACCCTCCGTGTAAAATACAAAACCTAATTTGAAGAAAGGAAAAAAAAGATGTAACGGACTAAATGGAAAAAGACATAACTTACTAAATACTAGTTGATGTTTGCTGTGAAAAAGATATTGGTTTAATTAGAAGAAAAAAAAAAATTGGAATAAGTAAAAAACACTCTACATGGATTCGAATTTTCAATTATGAAAAAGTTTCAATGCAGTTTGAAAAGATTTCCAAAATGGACAGTGTTTATCAAAAATGTCCCGAACAGTCTAAACAAGCAGGAGGGTTTTGAAGATAACGAGGAGAAAGAGAGAAATAAAAAAAAAACAGAATTGAATTTCAGTAAACAAAATTGCTATTGTATGTGTGGTCTTGTTTTAAAACAATTAAAAAAAAAATTATTTGGCAAGTACTTGAATTAGAAGTTAAGAAAACATTGGAGTTTACTCTAATGATTTATGCTGTTTTTAACGGATTCCTAATTTTGAAGCCAGTTTTGAAGGCACAAAGACTTTTTTTTCAGATGATTACGTGAAGTCACGTAATGACATCAGGTCTTCTTACAAACCTGGAAAGGAGTTAACCCTTTCCATTGACAGCCGTTTTATACTGAACATTATTAATTTGGATTTCTTAATAGGAAAAAAAAGACTCACCTAACAGAGGAAACAAAAATAAAAACAGAACTAGCTTATGTAATAATACTTGCCTGATACAATAAAGAAATAGATATTCAATAAAACAAATTGAAGAGTTAAAAGCTAAGATAAACAGGCTGGAAGAGATAACGGGACTAGACGGATAGTGCAGTGCGCAGCCATAGCACCATCACCTCTGGCAATAGAGCCAATGTACCCCACGGTGGGTAGGTGTAGTCCACAAACCCAACCTAACGGTAAAGCAGACAGCGATGTTTGGAGGAATATCTTTGGCCTTGGTCATAGGAGTTTGGGTAATATTTAAGTGGGTAAAGACACAGGCGCACGCCCTACAGATTCAGCTCGAAATGGTTCGATTATAACCTTGTGCTTCTGATTTTGCAAGGTGACAGGGACACTCATAGAGCAAAAAACTTAACCCCTGGTGACGACCAGGCCGTCTGTTTAAAATTACAGATAATACTTACCGGAATGGGAATACGAAAGGCGCTACTCGTAATATGGATAGCCCTGCGACATGCACGTACCCTGGGCAACATCGACGGACAGCAGAGCACGCTGGAAATAAACAACTACCTGAACTATGGAGTCTTGTTTAATTTAACGGACGGAATGTGCATCCCAGCAGCCAAGGACTGGAGCAAGGACAGGACTTATTTTAATGCATGGTTACAAGTGAATCCTAATAAGAATCCTAATAAGAATAAGAGTATGTGTACAGTGTGCCACGGGTATAAGGAGCAGATGCATTAAACGGAGGGATGTCAAAGGGCCTGATGAATGTACTTTCGGCATAATTTGCGCGCCTCCGGGACAATCCCAGCAATCAGTCATCCGCAAGAAGGGAATGGGGCTGTGTGGGTATTACGAGGAGGCGGGGGCAGCTGCAATATCATTGTATGTATGTTTCTCACCCCCTCCGACACCGCGCCCCATAAGAATCACTACATTGCCCGAGGAACTGCCTTGCCCCATAACTACGAAGGGACCAGAGAATGGGATTGTAATGTACAGCGAGGGGGAACTGTTGTATGATAATGTTAGACATGAAATTGTGCCTGTTCTGATCAATATTTCAGGCATCCAGATGCCGGAATACTGTACAGAACAGTCAAGGAAGATGTACAATGTATTAAGTAAAGTTGTAATGCAGCAGGCTGCCGATGCAATGGGTGCCAGTAGGTTCCGGGGACAGGGGTTAGCCCCCAGGATGAAGAGGAAAATAGTTAATGATGTTGCTACCGTTTTCAATACAGGGACCTCCGTAGTGAACTCGATAGACATACAAGGATTAAATGAGAGGGTGGAACAGCTTAGAGGGGTGATGAAGGGGTTATTGGAGAGGGTGGAGCAAAACCAGGAAGACCAAGCCAACCTAGGAAAGGAGGGTGCCAAAAATCCAGCTGGATGGCATCTCAGTCCTGGAAGCTCACGCCAGAACCATCAATCACCTCATTGATAGAGAACAGGAAGATTTAGCTCAGTTGGCTAACCAAAGGGGGACACTGGATAATTGTACTCTGAAGGGACTGACCAGAGTATACCCAGCAATTCCCGATTGCCAGATGGGTAGGACTACCGGGATAGGGATAGTCCTGATGATCCCTTTTGCCACGCCGGACTCAGGGCCGTTCCCCCTATACCAACGAGAGAATATCGGAATAATCCGGGAAAATGTCTCCATACGCTACTACCTGACCACCACCTCTGCCGTTCGTCGAAACAACATACTTACCGGGATTTCCCTAGCAGATTGCAAGCAAAAGGGGGAAATCACAGTATGCCCTCACCCGGTGGGCAGAGGGGAGCGAGACGAGTGCGGGTTTAACCGAACCGACGGGTGTGTACTAGAAATAGTGCCCGCACACATGCACTTCGCAAGGGCAGGCTACGGAGGGAAGGGAAGATACTGCGTCTCTACTACTGAGCGTTCATTCCAGTATTATGACCTGCAGTGCCCTATACCACAGCCAAACTTTTGCTTTACACCACTACAACCTGTCGCGATCGGGCAAGCGCATATCACCCAGGTTAGGCGCCGGAAGTCCGAAGTTATTGAGGTAAACGATCAGCTCCATGATCATTTACAGGCTTATGATGAACCAGATCAGGTCCTTATCCCACATCTAACCGAAGTATTACGAGAGTTGAGGCTCAGAGTGGGTCAATCTGTAAAACTATATCACCAACTGCAAACTAAAATCAAAGTACTGGAAGAAGATACCGAGGTAGACTTACAAAGTCAGAGTTGGTGGAGAAAGGTCTGGGACTGGGGAATAAATGTGAACATCCACCCATGGATTCGAATAATTTCACATATACTGGTCGGGATACAATTGATCTTAGCAATAACATGGGGCGTAATGGCCTGCCAGGCATGCAGACACCACGCACAATGAAGACGGACAAATCACCGTTCCCCGGATACTAAACAAGCCTGTTTTATAAGGGGGCAGGAGGATTTGGCCTTTGTCAATTCGATTTAAGCAACCGGGACTCCTGAAACCGCGTGACTGGCCAGCACGTTGAGGCAGGGAGTACCGGGCCGTGCACAAAATCTAATAAAGGTCGAATGGTCGGTTAAAAGGGGACTAGGACTAGTCCCTTTACCGAAAGGGGGAGTTGTTGTAGGAGGTAGGCACCTTTAGAATATACCAGAATACTAGGCATTAGGCACCTGCTAGATATATCTAAACGCATATAAGTTTAAAGTGGACACACACATAAAATGGCTGCCCAGGCATGATGGGAAATCAGGTAGTCAAGCTGTGAACTGTTGAACGTTCAATGACCAAGCAATAACCCTGTGAGGCCCACTGTAGGAATGCCTGGGATGCGGGAAGACAGAGATAAGAAGGAAACCATCTCCTGTGAACAAGGTCATAAACCAATTAATTCCCCAGGAAGAAAGATAAGAGGGAAACCATCTCCTGTAAACAAGGTTATAAACCAATTATTTCTCCCAGATGAAAGAACTAGGGAGAGAACCTATAAAGTCATCGATCAGCCCAAGCTGACAATAACCGAACATATGGTTCCCGGGATAATAGGGGAATTCTATTGGGTTAAAAGAACCTATATGTAATCTATAATCGTTGTGATTGGCTTGTGTCCAGCCGTGATGGGCTGTGTAGCTGTAGTAAACTGTTTTGTAACTGTTGTGAAACATATAAAGGTGCATGTAACCCTTTGTTCTGTGGAGAGAAACCTGGATACGGTCTTGAGTTTTTCCTCCCCGCTGAGCGTAATAAAAGCTGCATCAGCATTGGAACCGACTCTGAGTGTTGAGTGATTCTTCTAAGAAAACACTAACGCTAACACAGTGTAACACACTAGTACAGTATTCAGTCTAACACTGGGTAGAGGATTCAGTGTAACACACTGGGTACAGTATTCAGTGTAACACACTGGGTACAGTATTCAGTGTAACACACTGGGAACATTATTCAGTGTAACACTGTGGGTACAGAATTCAGTATAACACACTGGGAAAAGTATTCAGTGTAACACTGGGCACAGGATTCAGTGTAACACAATGGGTACAGTATTCAGTGTAACGCTGGGTACAGTATTCAGTGTTACACTCTGGGTGCAGTATTCATTGTAACTCTTGGTGCAGTATTCACTGTAACACTGGGTACAGTAATCCGTGTAACACTCTGGGTACAGTATTCAGTGTCACACACTGTGTACAGTATTCAGTGTAACACTGGGTACAGTAATCCGTGTAACACTCTGGGTACAGTATTCAGTGTAACACACTGGGTACAGTTTTCAGTGTAACTCTGGGTACAGTATTCAGTGTAACACACTGGGTACAGTATTCAGTGTAACACTCGAGGTACAGTATTCAGTGAAACATACTGGTACAGTATTCAGTGTAACACTGTGTACAGTATACAGTGTAACACACTGGGTACAGTATTCAGTGTAACACTCTGGGGACAGTATTCAGTGTAACACACTGTTACAGTATTCAGTGTAACTGGGGTACATTATTCAGTGCAACTTTGGGTACAGTATTCAGTGTAACACACAGGGTACAGTATTCAGTGTAACACACTGGGTACAGTATTCAGATTAACACACTGGGTACAGTATTCATTGTAACACTGGGTACAGTATTCAGTGTAACACACAGGGTACAGTATTCAGTGTAACACTGGCTACAGTTTTCAGTGTATCACCCTGGGTACAGTATTCAGTGTAACACTGAGTACAGTATACAGTGTAACACACTGGGTACAGTATTCAGTGTAATACTCTGGGGACAGTATTCAGTGTAACACTGGGGACAGTATTCAGTGTAACACACTGGGTACAGTATTCAGTTTAACACTTGGGTACAGTATTCCGTGTAACACTCTGGGTACAGTATTCAGTGTAACACTCTGGGTACATTATTCAGTGCAACACTCTGGGTACAGTATTCATTTTAACTCTGGGTACAATGTTCAGTGTAACACACTGGGTACAGTATTCTGTGTAACACTGGGTACAGTATTCAGTGTAACTCACTGGTACAGTATTCAGTTTAACACTGGGTACGGTATTCAGTGTTACACACTGGGTACAGTATTCCGTGTAACAATCTGGGTACAGTATTCAGTGTAACACACTGGGTACAGTATTCCGTGTAACAATCTGGGTACAGTATTCAGTGTAACACACTGGGTACAGTATTCCGTGTAACAATCTGGGTACAGTATTCAGTGTAACACACTGGGTACAGTATTCAGTGTAACACTGTGTACAATATTCAGTGTAACTCACTGGTACAGTATTCAGTTTAACACTGGGTACGGTATTCAGTGTTACACACTGGGTACAGTATTCAGTGTAACTCTGGGTACAGTATTCAGTGTAACACACTGGGTACAGTATTCAGTGTAACGCTCTGGGTACAGCATTCAGTGTAACACGCTGGTTACAGTATTCAGTGTAACACTGTGTACAGTATTCAGTGTAACACTCTGGGTACAGCATTCAGTGTAACACTGGGTAGAGGATTGAGTGTAACACACTGGGTACAGTATTCAGTGTAACACACTGGGTACAGTATTCAGTGTAACACTGTGTACAGTATTCAGTGTAACACTCTGGGTGCAGTATTCAGTGTCACACTGGGTACAGTATACAGTATAACACACTAGGGACAGTATTCAGTGTAACACACTGTTACAGTATTCAGTGTAACTCTGGGTACAGTATTCAGTGTAACTCTGGGTACAGTATTCAGTGTAACACAGTGGGTACAGTATTCAGTGTTACACTCTGGGTACGGTATTCAGTGTAACACACTGGGTACAGTATTCAGTGTAACTCTGGGTACAGTATTCAGTGTAACACATTGGGTACAGTATTCAGTGTAACACTCTGGGTACAGTATTCAGTGTAACACACTGGTACAGTATTCAGTGTAACACTGGGTAGAGGATTCAGTGTAACACACTGGGAACAGTATTCAGTGTAACACTGTGTACAGTATTCAGTGTAACACTCTGGGTACATTATGCAGTGTCACACTGGGTACAGTATACAGTGTAACACACTGGGTACAGTATTCAGTGTAACACTCTGGGGACAGTATTCAGTGTAACACACTGTTACAGTATTCAGTTTAACTCTGGGTACAGTATTCAGTGTAACTCTGGGTACAGTATTCATTGTAGCACACTGGGTACATTATTCAGTGTAACAGACTGGGTACTGTATTCAGTGTAACACACTGGGTACAGTATTCAGTGTAACACTGGGTAGAGGATTCAGTTTAACACACTGGGTACAGTATTCAGTGTAACACTTGGGTACAGTATTCCGTGTAACACTCTGGGTACAGTATTCAGTGTAACACACTGGGTACAGTATTCAGTGTAACTCTGGGTACAGTATTCAGTGTAACACTCTGGGTACAGTAGTCAGTGTAACACTCTGGGAACAGTAGTCAGTCTAACACTCTGGGTACAGTATTCAGTGTAACACTCTGGGAACAGTAGTCAGTCTAACACTCTGGGTACAGTATTCAGTGTAACACTCTGGGTACAGTATTCAGTGCAACACTCTGTGTACAGTATTCAGTGTAACACTCTGTGTACAGTATTCAGTGTAACACATTGGTACAGTATTCAGTGTAACACTGGTTACAGGATTCAGTGTAACACTGGGTACAGTATTCAGTGTAACTCTGGGTACAATATTCAGTGTAACACACTGGGTTACAGTATAAAGTGTAACACTCTGGGTACAGTATTCAGTGTAACTCTGGGTACATTATTCAGTGTAACACACTGGGTACATTATTCAGTGTAACACTCTGGGTGTAGTATTCATTGTAACTCTGGGTACAATATTCAGTGTAACACACTGGGTACAGTATTCAGTGTAACACTGGGTACAATATTCAGTGTAACACTCTGGGTACAGTATTCAGTGTAACACACTGGGTACTTTATTCAGTGTAACTCTGGGTACAGTATTCAGTGTAACACACTAGGTACAGTATTCAGTGCAACACTCTGGGTACAGTATTCAGTGTAACACTGGGTACAGTATTCAGTGTAACACACTGGGTACAGTATTTAGTTTGACACTGGGTATAGTATTCAGTGTAACACTGGGTACAGTATTCAGTGTAACACACTGGGTACAGTATTAAGTGTAACACACTAGGTACAGTATTCAGTGCAACACTCTGGGTACAGTATTCAGTGTAACACTGGGTACAGTATTCAGTGTAACACACTGGGTACAGTATTTAGTTTGACACTGGGTATAGTATTCAGTGTAACACTGGGTACAGTATTCAGTGTAACACACTGGGTACAGTATTAAGTGTAACACACTAGGTACAGTATTCAGTGCAACACTCTGGGTACAGTATTCAGTGTAACACTGGGTACAGTATTCAGTGTAACACACTGGGTACAGTATTTAGTTTGACACTGGGTACAGTATTCAGTGTAACACTCTGGGTACAGTATTCAGTGTAACACTGTGTACAGTATTCAGTGTAACACTCTGGTTACAGTATTCAGTGTCACACTGGGAGACAGTATACAGTGTAACACACTGGGTACAGTATTCAGTGTAACACTCTGGGGACAGTATTCAGTGTAACACACTGTTACAGTATTCAGTGTAACACTCTGGGTACAGTAGTCACTCTAACACTCTAGGTACAGTATTCAGAGATACACTCTGGGTACAGTATTCCGTGTAACACTCTGGGTACAGTAGTCAGTGTAACACACTGGGTACAGTATTCAGTGTAACTCTGGGTACAGTATTCAATGTAACACACTGGGCACATTATTCAGTGTAACGCTGGGTACAGTATTCAGTGTTACACTCTGGGTACAGTATTCAGTGTAACACTCTGGGTACAGTAGTCAGTCTAACACTCTAGGTACAGTATTCATAGATACACTCTGGGTACAGTATTCAGTGTAACACTCTGGGTACAGTAGTCAATCTAACACTCTGGTACAGTATTCAGTGTAACACTCTGGCTACAGTATTCAGTGTAACACGCTGGGTACAGTATTCAGTGTAACACTCTGTGTACAGTATACAGTGTAACACACTGGTTACATTATTCAGTGTAACACTGGTTACAGGATTCAGTGTAACACTGGGTACAGTATTCAGTGTAACTCTTGGTACAGTATTCAGTTTAACACACTGGGTACAGTATACAGTGTAACACTCTGGGTACAGTATTCAGTGTAACTCTGGGCACAGTATTCAGTGTAACACACTGGGTACAGTATTCAGTGTAACACTCTGGGTACAGTAGTCAGTCTAACACTATGGGTGCAGTATTCAGAGTCACACTCTGGGTACAGTATTCAGTGTAACACTCTGGGTACAGTAGTCAGTCTAACACTCTGGGTACAGTATTCAGTGTAACACTCTGGGTACAGTATTCAGTGTAACACTGGGTACAGTATTCAGTGTAACACGCTGGGTACAGTATTCAGTGTCACACTGGGTACAGTATTCAGTGTAACAATCTGAGTACAGTATTCAGTGTAACACACTGGGTACAGTATTCAGTGTAAATCTGGGTACATTATTCAGTGTAACACTCTGGGTACAGTAGTCAGTCTAACACTCTGGATACAGTATTCAGTGTAACACTCTGGGTACAGTATTCAGTGTAACACTGGGTACAGTATTCAGTGTAACACACTGGGTACAGTATTCAGTGTAACACTCTGTGTACATTATTCAGTGTAACACTCTGGGTACAGTAGTCAGTCTAACACTCTGGATACAGTATTCAGTGTAACACTCTGGGTACAGTATTCAGTGTAACACTGGTTACAGGATTCAGTGTAACACTGGGTACAGTATTCAGTGTAACTCTGGGTACAGTATTCAGTGTAACACACTGGGTACAATATTCAGTGTAACACTCTGGGTACAGTATTCAGTGTAACACACTGGGTACAGTATTCAGTGTAACTCTGGGTACAGTATTCAGTGTAACACACTAGGTACAGTATTCAGTGTAACACTCTGGGTACAGTATTCAGTGTAACACTGGGTACAGTATTCAGTGTAACACACTGGGTACAGTATTTAGTTTGACACTGGGTATAGTATTCAGTGTTACACTGAATACTGTACCCAGAGTTTAACACTGAGAACAGTATTCAGTGTAACACTGAGAAGAGTATTCAGTGTAACACACTAGGTACAGTATTCAGTGTAACTCTGGGTACAGTATTCAGTGTAACACACTAGGTACAGTATTCAGTGTAACACAGTGGATACAGTATTCATTGTAACACTGGGTACAGTATTCTGTGTAACAAACTGGGTACAGTATTCAGTGTAACACTGGTTACAGGATTCAGTGTAACACTGGGTACAGTATTCAGTGTAACACACTGGGTACAGTATACAGGGTAACACTCTGGGTACAGTATTCAGTGTAACTCTGGGTACTGTATTCAGTGTAACACACTGGGTACTGTATTCAGTGTAACACACTGGGTACATTATTCAGTGTAACACTCTGGGTACAGTATTCATTTTAACTCTGGGTACAATATTCAGTGTAACACACTGATTACAGTATTCAGTGTAACACTCTGGGTACAGTATTCAGTGTAACACTGGGTACAGTATTCAGTGTAACACACTGTGTACAGTATTCAGTGTAACACTGGGTACAGTATTCAGTGTAACACAAGGTACAGGATTCAGTGTAAAACTGGGTACAATATTCCGTGCAACAATCTGGGTACAGTATTCAGTGTTACACAATGGGTACAGTATTCAGTGTAACTCTGGGTACAGTATTCAGTGTAACACACTGGGTACAGTATTCAGTGTAACACTCTGGGTACAGCATTCAGTGTAACACACTAATACAGTATTCAGTCTAACACTGGGTAGAGGATTCAGTGTAAAACACTGGGTACAGTATTCAGTGTAACACACTGGGTACAGTATTCAGTGTAACACACTGGGAACATTATTCAGAGTAACACTGTGGGTACAGAATTCAGTGTAACACACTGGGAACAGTATTCAGTGTAACACTGGGCACAGGATTCAGTGCAACACACTGGGTACAGTATTCAGTGTAACGCTGGGTACAGTATTCAGTGTTACACTCTGGGTACAGTATTCAGTGTCACACTGGGTACAGTATTCAGTGTAACTCTGGGTACATTATTCAGTGTAACACTCTGGGTACAGTAGTCAGTCTAACACTCTGGGTACAGTATTCAGTGTAACACTGGGTAGAGGATTCAGTGTAACACACTGGGTACAGTATTCAGTGTAATACTGGGTACAGTATTCAGTGTAACACACTGGGTACATTATTCAGTGTGACACTCTGGGTACAGTATTCAGTGTAACACACTGTGTACAGTATTCAGTGTAACACTGGGTAGAGGATTCAGTGTAACATACTGGGTACAGTATTCAGTTTAACACTTGGGCACAGTATTCCGATTAACACTCTGGGTACAGTATTCAGTGTAACACACTGGGTACAGTATTCAGTGTAACACTCTGGGTGCAGTATTCAGTGTAACTCTGGGTACAGTATTCAGTGTAACACTGGGTAGAGGATTCAGTGTAACACACTGGGTACAATATTTAGTGTAATGCTGGGTACAGTATTCAGTGTAACACTGGGTACAGTATTCAGTATAACTCTGGGTACAGTATTCAGTGTAACACACTGGGTACAGTATTCAGTGTTACACTCTGGGTACGGTATTCAGTGTAACACACTGGGTACAGTATTCAGTGCCACACTGGGTACAGTATTCAGTGTAACACTGTGTACAGTATTCAGTGTAACACACTGGGTACAGTATTCACTGTAACACACTGGGTACAGTATTCAGTGTAACACTGTGTACAGTATTCAGTGTAACACTCTGCGTACAGTATTCAGTGTCACACTGGGTACAGTATTTAGTGTAACTCTGGGTACAGTATTCAGTGTAACTCTGGGTACAGTATTCAGTGTAACACACTGGGTACATTATTCAGTGTGACACTCTGGGTACAGTATTCAGTGTAACACACTGTGTACAGTATTCAATGTAACACTGGGTAGAGGATTCAGTGTAACACACTGGGTACAGTATTCAGTGTAACACTTGGGTACAGTATTCCGTGTAACACTCTGGGTACAGTATTCAGTGTAACACACTGGGTACAGTATTCAGTGTAACTCTGGGTACAGTATTCAATGTAACACACTGGGCACATTATTCAGTGTAACGCTGGGTACAGCATTCAGTGTTACACTCTAGGTACAGTATTCAGAGATACACTCTGGGTACAGTATTCAGTGTAACACTCTGGGTACAGTAGTCAATCTAACACTCTGGTACAGTATCCAGTGTAACACTCTGGCTACAGTATTCAGTGTAACACTGGGTACAATATTCAGTGTAACACGCTGGGTACAGTATTCAGTGTAACACTCTGTGTACAGTATTCAGTGTAACACACTGGGTACAGTATTCAGTGTAACACTCTGTGTACAGTAAACAGTGTAACACACTGGTTACATTATTCAGTGTAACACTGTGGGTACAGAATTCAGTATAACACACTGGGAAAAGTATTCAGTGTAACACTGGGCACAGGATTCAGTGTAACACAATGGGTACAGTATTCAGTGTAACGCTGGGTACAGTATTCAGTGTTACACTCTGGGTGCAGTATTCATTGTCACTCTTGGTGCAGTATTCACTGTAACACTGGGTACAGTAATCCGTGTAACACTCTGGGTACAGTATTCAGTGTCACACACTGTGTACAGTATTCAGTGTAACACTGGGTACAGTAATCCGTGTAACACTCTGGGTACAGTATTCAGTGTAACACACTGGGTACAGTTTTCAGTGTAACTCTGGGTACAGTATTCAGTGTAACACACTGGGTACAGTATTCAGTGTAACACTCGAGGTACAGTATTCAGTGAAACATACTGGTACAGTATTCAGTGTAACACTGTGTACAGTATACAGTGTAACACACTGGGTACAGTATTCAGTGTAACACTCTGGGGACAGTATTCAGTGTAACACACTGTTACAGTATTCAGTGTAACTGGGGTACATTATTCAGTGCAACTTTGGGTACAGTATTCAGTGTAACACACAGGGTACAGTATTCAGTGTAACACACTGGGTACAGTATTCAGATTAACACACTGGGTACAGTATTCATTGTAACACTGGGTACAGTATTCAGTGTAACACACAGGGTACAGTATTCAGTGTAACACTGGCTACAGTTTTCAGTGTATCACCCTGGGTACAGTATTCAGTGTAACACTGAGTACAGTATACAGTGTAACACACTGGGTACAGTATTCAGTGTAATACTCTGGGGACAGTATTCAGTGTAACACTGGGGACAGTATTCAGTGTAACACACTGGGTACAGTATTCAGTTTAACACTTGGGTACAGTATTCCGTGTAACACTCTGGGTACAGTATTCAGTGTAACACTCTGGGTACATTATTCAGTGCAACACTCTGGGTACAGTATTCATTTTAACTCTGGGTACAATGTTCAGTGTAACACACTGGGTACAGTATTCTGTGTAACACTGGGTACAGTATTCAGTGTAACTCACTGGTACAGTATTCAGTTTAACACTGGGTACGGTATTCAGTGTTACACACTGGGTACAGTATTCCGTGTAACAATCTGGGTACAGTATTCAGTGTAACACACTGGGTACAGTATTCCGTGTAACAATCTGGGTACAGTATTCAGTGTAACACACTGGGTACAGTATTCCGTGTAACAATCTGGGTACAGTATTCAGTGTAACACACTGGGTACAGTATTCAGTGGAACACTGTGTACAATATTCAGTGTAACTCACTGGTACAGTATTCAGTTTAACACTGGGTACGGTATTCAGTGTTACACACTGGGTACAGTATTCAGTGTAACTCTGGGTACAGTATTCAGTGTAACACACTGGGTACAGTATTCAGTGTAACGCTCTGGGTACAGCATTCAGTGTAACACGCTGGTTACAGTATTCAGTGTAACACTGTGTACAGTATTCAGTGTAACACTCTGGGTACAGCATTCAGTGTAACACTGGGTAGAGGATTGAGTGTAACACACTGGGTACAGTATTCAGTGTAACACACTGGGTACAGTATTCAGTGTAACACTGTGTACAGTATTCAGTGTAACACTCTGGGTGCAGTATTCAGTGTCACACTGGGTACAGTATACAGTATAACACACTAGGGACAGTATTCAGTGTAACACACTGTTACAGTATTCAGTGTAACTCTGGGTACAGTATTCAGTGTAACTCTGGGTACAGTATTCAGTGTAACACAGTGGGTACAGTATTCAGTGTTACACTCTGGGTACGGTATTCAGTGTAACACACTGGGTACAGTATTCAGTGTAACTCTGGGTACAGTATTCAGTGTAACACATTGGGTACAGTATTCAGTGTAACACTCTGGGTACAGTATTCAGTGTAACACACTGGTACAGTATTCAGTGTAACACTGGGTAGAGGATTCAGTGTAACACACTGGGAACAGTATTCAGTGTAACACTGTGTACAGTATTCAGTGTAACACTCTGGGTACATTATTCAGTGTCACACTGGGTACAGTATACAGTGTAACACACTGGGTACAGTATTCAGTGTAACACTCTGGGGACAGTATTCAGTGTAACACACTGTTACAGTATTCAGTTTAACTCTGGGTACAGTATTCAGTGTAACTCTGGGTACAGTATTCATTGTAGCACACTGGGTACATTATTCAGTGTAACAGACTGGGTACTGTATTCAGTGTAACACACTGGGTACAGTATTCAGTGTAACACTGGGTAGAGGATTCAGTTTAACACACTGGGTACAGTATTCAGTGTAACACTTGGGTACAGTATTCCGTGTAACACTCTGGGTACAGTATTCAGTGTAACACACTGGGTACAGTATTCAGTGTAACTCTGGGTACAGTATTCAGTGTAACACTCTGGGTACAGTAGTCAGTGTAACACTCTGGGAACAGTAGTCAGTCTAACACTCTGGGTACAGTATTCAGTGTAACACTCTGGGAACAGTAGTCAGTCTAACACTCTGGGTACAGTATTCAGTGTAACACTCTGGGTACAGTATTCAGTGCAACACTCTGTGTACAGTATTCAGTGTAACACTCTGTGTACAGTATTCAGTGTAACACATTGGTACAGTATTCAGTGTAACACTGGTTACAGGATTCAGTGTAACACTGGGTACAGTATTCAGTGTAACTCTGGGTACAATATTCAGTGTAACACACTGGGTTACAGTATAAAGTGTAACACTCTGGGTACAGTATTCAGTGTAACTCTGGGTACATTATTCAGTGTAACACACTGGGTACATTATTCAGTGTAACACTCTGGGTGTAGTATTCATTGTAACTCTGGGTACAATATTCAGTGTAACACACTGGGTACAGTATTCAGTGTAACACTGGGTACAATATTCAGTGTAACACTCTGGGTACAGTATTCAGTGTAACACACTGGGTACTTTATTCAGTGTAACTCTGGGTACAGTATTCAGTGTAACACACTAGGTACAGTATTCAGTGCAACACTCTGGGTACAGTATTCAGTGTAACACTGGGTACAGTATTCAGTGTAACACACTGGGTACAGTATTTAGTTTGACACTGGGTATAGTATTCAGTGTAACACTGGGTACAGTATTCAGTGTAACACACTGGGTACAGTATTAAGTGTAACACACTAGGTACAGTATTCAGTGCAACACTCTGGGTACAGTATTCAGTGTAACACTGGGTACAGTATTCAGTGTAACACACTGGGTACAGTATTTAGTTTGACACTGGGTATAGTATTCAGTGTAACACTGGGTACAGTATTCAGTGTAACACACTGGGTACAGTATTAAGTGTAACACACTAGGTACAGTATTCAGTGCAACACTCTGGGTACAGTATTCAGTGTAACACTGGGTACAGTATTCAGTGTAACACACTGGGTACAGTATTTAGTTTGACACTGGGTACAGTATTCAGTGTAACACTCTGGGTACAGTATTCAGTGTAACACTGTGTACAGTATTCAGTGTAACACTCTGGTTACAGTATTCAGTGTCACACTGGGAGACAGTATACAGTGTAACACACTGGGTACAGTATTCAGTGTAACACTCTGGGGACAGTATTCAGTGTAACACACTGTTACAGTATTCAGTGTAACACTCTGGGTACAGTAGTCACTCTAACACTCTAGGTACAGTATTCAGAGATACACTCTGGGTACAGTATTCCGTGTAACACTCTGGGTACAGTAGTCAGTGTAACACACTGGGTACAGTATTCAGTGTAACTCTGGGTACAGTATTCAATGTAACACACTGGGCACATTATTCAGTGTAACGCTGGGTACAGTATTCAGTGTTACACTCTGGGTACAGTATTCAGTGTAACACTCTGGGTACAGTAGTCAGTCTAACACTCTAGGTACAGTATTCATAGATACACTCTGGGTACAGTATTCAGTGTAACACTCTGGGTACAGTAGTCAATCTAACACTCTGGTACAGTATTCAGTGTAACACTCTGGCTACAGTATTCAGTGTAACACGCTGGGTACAGTATTCAGTGTAACACTCTGTGTACAGTATACAGTGTAACACACTGGTTACATTATTCAGTGTAACACTGGTTACAGGATTCAGTGTAACACTGGGTACAGTATTCAGTGTAACTCTTGGTACAGTATTCAGTTTAACACACTGGGTACAGTATACAGTGTAACACTCTGGGTACAGTATTCAGTGTAACTCTGGGCACAGTATTCAGTGTAACACACTGGGTACAGTATTCAGTGTAACACTCTGGGTACAGTAGTCAGTCTAACACTATGGGTGCAGTATTCAGAGTCACACTCTGGGTACAGTATTCAGTGTAACACTCTGGGTACAGTAGTCAGTCTAACACTCTGGGTACAGTATTCAGTGTAACACTCTGGGTACAGTATTCAGTGTAACACTGGGTACAGTATTCAGTGTAACACGCTGGGTACAGTATTCAGTGTCACACTGGGTACAGTATTCAGTGTAACAATCTGAGTACAGTATTCAGTGTAACACACTGGGTACAGTATTCAGTGTAAATCTGGGTACATTATTCAGTGTAACACTCTGGGTACAGTAGTCAGTCTAACACTCTGGATACAGTATTCAGTGTAACACTCTGGGTACAGTATTCAGTGTAACACTGGGTACAGTATTCAGTGTAACACACTGGGTACAGTATTCAGTGTAACACTCTGTGTACATTATTCAGTCTAACACTCTGGGTACAGTATTCAGTGTAACACTCTGGGTACAGTATTCAGTGTAACACTGGGTACAGTATTCAGTGTAACACGCTGGGTACAGTATTCAGTGTCACACTGGGTACAGTATTCAGTGTAACAATCTGAGTACAGTATTCAGTGTAACACACTGGGTACAGTATTCAGTGTAAATCTGGGTACATTATTCAGTGTAACACTCTGGGTACAGTAGTCAGTCTAACACTCTGGATACAGTATTCAGTGTAACACTCTGGGTACAGTATTCAGTGTAACACTGGGTACAGTATTCAGTGTAACACACTGGGTACAGTATTCAGTGTAACACTCTGTGTACATTATTCAGTGTAACACTCTGGGTACAGTATTCAGTGTAACACTCTGGGTACAGTATTCAGTGTAACACTGGTTACAGGATTCAGTGTAACACTGGGTACAGTATTCAGTGTAACTCTGGGTACAGTATTCAGTGTAACACACTGGGTACAATATTCAGTGTAACACTCTGGGTACAGTATTCAGTGTAACACACTGGGTACAGTATTCAGTGTAACTCTGGGTACAGTATTCAGTGTAACACACTAGGTACAGTATTCAGTGTAACACTCTGGGTACAGTATTCAGTGTAACACTGGGTACAGTATTCAGTGTAACACACTGGGTACAGTATTTAGTTTGACACTGGGTATAGTATTCAGTGTTACACTGAATACTGTACCCAGAGTTTAACACTGAGAACAGTATTCAGTGTAACACTGAGAAGAGTATTCAGTGTAACACACTAGGTACAGTATTCAGTGTAACTCTGGGTACAGTATTCAGTGTAACACACTAGGTACAGTATTCAGTGTAACACAGTGGATACAGTATTCATTGTAACACTGGGTACAGTATTCTGTGTAACAAACTGGGTACAGTATTCAGTGTAACACTGGTTACAGGATTCAGTGTAACACTGGGTACAGTATTCAGTGTAACACACTGGGTACAGTATACAGGGTAACACTCTGGGTACAGTATTCAGTGTAACTCTGGGTACTGTATTCAGTGTAACACACTGGGTACTGTATTCAGTGTAACACACTGGGTACATTATTCAGTGTAACACTCTGGGTACAGTATTCATTTTAACTCTGGGTACAATATTCAGTGTAACACACTGATTACAGTATTCAGTGTAACACTCTGGGTACAGTATTCAGTGTAACACTGGGTACAGTATTCAGTGTAACACACTGTGTACAGTATTCAGTGTAACACTGGGTACAGTATTCAGTGTAACACAAGGTACAGGATTCAGTGTAAAACTGGGTACAATATTCCGTGCAACAATCTGGGTACAGTATTCAGTGTTACACAATGGGTACAGTATTCAGTGTAACTCTGGGTACAGTATTCAGTGTAACACACTGGGTACAGTATTCAGTGTAACACTCTGGGTACAGCATTCAGTGTAAAACACTAATACAGTATTCAGTCTAACACTGGGTAGAGGATTCAGTGTAAAACACTGGGTACAGTATTCAGTGTAACACACTGGGTACAGTATTCAGTGTAACACACTGGGAACATTATTCAGAGTAACACTGTGGGTACAGAATTCAGTGTAACACACTGGGAACAGTATTCAGTGTAACACTGGGCACAGGATTCAGTGCAACACACTGGGTACAGTATTCAGTGTAACGCTGGGTACAGTATTCAGTGTTACACTCTGGGTACAGTATTCAGTGTCACACTGGGTACAGTATTCAGTGTAACTCTGGGTACATTATTCAGTGTAACACTCTGGGTACAGTAGTCAGTCTAACACTCTGGGTACAGTATTCAGTGTAACACTGGGTAGAGGATTCAGTGTAACACACTGGGTACAGTATTCAGTGTAATACTGGGTACAGTATTCAGTGTAACACACTGGGTACATTATTCAGTGTGACACTCTGGGTACAGTATTCAGTGTAACACACTGTGTACAGTATTCAGTGTAACACTGGGTAGAGGATTCAGTGTAACATACTGGGTACAGTATTCAGTTTAACACTTGGGCACAGTATTCCGATTAACACTCTGGGTACAGTATTCAGTGTAACACACTGGGTACAGTATTCAGTGTAACACTCTGGGTGCAGTATTCAGTGTAACTCTGGGTACAGTATTCAGTGTAACACTGGGTAGAGGATTCAGTGTAACACACTGGGTACAATATTTAGTGTAATGCTGGGTACAGTATTCAGTGTAACACTGGGTACAGTATTCAGTATAACTCTGGGTACAGTATTCAGTGTAACACACTGGGTACAGTATTCAGTGTTACACTCTGGGTACGGTATTCAGTGTAACACACTGGGTACAGTATTCAGTGCCACACTGGGTACAGTATTCAGTGTAACACTGTGTACAGTATTCAGTGTAACACACTGGGTACAGTATTCACTGTAACACACTGGGTACAGTATTCAGTGTAACACTGTGTACAGTATTCAGTGTAACACTCTGCGTACAGTATTCAGTGTCACACTGGGTACAGTATTTAGTGTAACTCTGGGTACAGTATTCAGTGTAACTCTGGGTACAGTATTCAGTGTAACACACTGGGTACATTATTCAGTGTGACACTCTGGGTACAGTATTCAGTGTAACACACTGTGTACAGTATTCAATGTAACACTGGGTAGAGGATTCAGTGTAACACACTGGGTACAGTATTCAGTGTAACACTTGGGTACAGTATTCCGTGTAACACTCTGGGTACAGTATTCAGTGTAACACACTGGGTACAGTATTCAGTGTAACTCTGGGTACAGTATTCAATGTAACACACTGGGCACATTATTCAGTGTAACGCTGGGTACAGCATTCAGTGTTACACTCTAGGTACAGTATTCAGAGATACACTCTGGGTACAGTATTCAGTGTAACACTCTGGGTACAGTAGTCAATCTAACACTCTGGTACAGTATCCAGTGTAACACTCTGGCTACAGTATTCAGTGTAACACTGGGTACAATATTCAGTGTAACACGCTGGGTACAGTATTCAGTGTAACACTCTGTGTACAGTATTCAGTGTAACACACTGGGTACAGTATTCAGTGTAACACTCTGTGTACAGTAAACAGTGTAACACACTGGTTACATTATTCAGTGTAACACTGGTTACAGGATTCAGTGTAACACTGGGTACAGTATTCAGTGTAACTCTGGGTACAATATTCAGTTTAACACACTGGGTACAGTATACAGTGTAACACTCTGGGTACAGTATTCAGTGTAACTCTGGGCACAGTATTCAGTGTAACACACCGGGTACAGTATTCAGTGTAACACTCTGGGTACAGTAGTCAGTCTAACACTATGGGTGCAGTATTCAGAGTTACACTCTGGGTACAGTATTCAGTGTAACACTCTGGGTACAGTAGTCAGTCAAACACTCTGGGTACAGTATTCAGTGTAACACTCTGGGTACAGTATTCAGTGGAACACTCTGTGTACAGTATTCAGTGTAACACTGGTTACAGGATTCAGTGTAACACAGGGTACAGTATTCAGTGTAACTCTGGGTACAGTATTCAGTGTAACACACTGGGTACAATATTCCGTGTAACAATCTGGGTACAGAATTCAGTGTAACACACTGGGTACAGTATTCAGTGTAACACTCTGGGTACAGCATTCAGTGTAACACACTAATACAGTATTCACTCTAACACTGGGTAGAGGATTCAGTGTAACACACTGGGTACATATTCAGTGTAACACACTGGGTACAGTATACAGTGTAACACACTGGGAACATTATTCAGAGTAACACTGTGGGTACAGAATTCAGTGTAACACACTGGGAACAGTATTCAGTGTAACACTGGGCACAGGATTCAGTGCAACACACTGGGTACAGTATTCAGTGTAACGCTGTGTACAGTATTCAGTGTTACACTCTGGGTACAGTATTCAGTGTCACACTGGGTACAGTATTCAGTGTAACTCTGGGTACATTATTCAGTGTAACACTCTGGGTACAGTAGTCAGTCTAACACTCTGGGTACAGTATTCAGTGTAACACTCTGGGTACAGTATTCAGTGTAACACTGGGTACAGTATTCAGTGTAACACGCTGGGTACAGTATTCAGTGTCACACTGGGTACAGTATTCAGTGTAACAATCTGAGTACAGTATTCAGTGTAACACACTGGGTACAGTATTCAGTGTAACTCTGGGTACATTATTCAGTGTAACACTCTGGGTACAGTAGTCAGTCTAACACTCTGGATACAGTATTCCGTGTAACACTCTGGGTACAGTATTCAGTGTAACACTGGGTACAGTATTCAGTGTAACACGCTGGGTACAGTATTCAGTGTAACACTCTGTGTACAGTATTCAGTGTAACACACTGGGTACAGTATTCAGTGTAACACTCTGTGTACAGTATACAGTGTAACACACTGGTTACATTATTCGGTGTAACACTGGTTACAGGATTCAGTGTAACACTGGGTACAGTATTCAGTGTAACTCTGGGTACAGTATTCAGTTTAACACACTGGGTACAGTATACAGTATAACACTCTGGGTACACTATTCAGTGTAACTCTGGGTACAGTATTCAGTGTAACACACTGGGTACAGTATTCAGTGTAACACTCTGGGTACAGTAGTCAGTCTAACACTATGGGTGCAGTATTCAGAGTTACACTCTGGGTACAGTATTCAGTGTAACACTCTGGGTACATAGTCAGTCAAACACTCTGGGTACAGGATTCAGTGTAACACACTGGGTACAGTATTCAGTGTAACTCTGGGTACAGTATTCAGTGTAACACACTAGGTACAGTATTCAGTGTAACACTCTGGGTACAGTATTCAGTGTAACACACTGGGTACAGTATTTAGTTTGACACTGGGTATAGTATTCAGTGTTACACTGAATACTGTACCCAGAGTTTAACACTGAGAACAGTATTCAGTGTAACACTGAGAAGAGTATTCAGTGTAACACACTGGGTACAGTATTCAGTGTAACACTGGGTACAGTATTCAGTGTAACACTATGTATAGTATTCAGTGTAACACAGTGGATAAAGTATTCATTGTAACACTGGGTACAGTATTCAGTGTAACAAACTGGGTACAGTATTCAGTGTAACACTGGTTACAGGATTCAGTGTAACACTGGGTACAGTATTCAGTGTAACACACTGGGTACAGTATACAGGGTAACACTCTGGGTACAGTATTCAGTGTAACTCTGGGTACTGTATTCAGTGTAACACACTGGGTACTGTATTCAGTGTAACACACTGGGTACATTATTCAGTGTAACACTCTGGGTACAGTATTCATTTTAACTCTGGGTACAATATTCAGTGTAACACACTGATTACAGTATTCAGTGTAACACTCTGGGTACAGTATTCAGTGTAACACTGGGTACAGTATTCAGTGTAACACACTGGGTACAGTATTCAGTGTAACACTGGGTACAGTATTCAGTGTAACACACTGGGTACAGTATTCACTGTAACACACTGGGTACAGTATTCAGTGTAACACTGTGTACAGTATTCAGTGTAACACTCTGCGTACAGTATTCAGTGTCACACTGGGTACAGTATTCAGTGTAACTCTGGGTACAGTATTCAGTGTAACTCTGGGTACAGTATTCAGTGTAACACACTGGGTACATTATTCAGTGTGACACTCTGGGTACAGTATTCAGCGTAACACACTGTGTACAGTATTCAATGTAACACTTGGGTACAGTATTCCGTGTAACACTCTGGGTACAGTATTCAGTGTAACACACTGGGTACAGTATTCAGTGTAACTCTGGGTACAGTATTCAATGTAACACACTGGGCACATTATTCAGTGTAACGCTGGGTACAGTATTCAGTGTTACACTCTGGGTACAGTATTCAGTGTAACACTTGGGTACAGTATTCCGTGTAACACTCTGTGTACAGTATTCAGTGTAACACACTGGGTACAGTATTCAGTGTAACTCTGGGTACAGTATTCAATGTAACACACTGGGCACATTATTCAGTGTAACGCTGGGTACAGTATTCAGTGTTACACTCTAGGTACAGTATTCAGAGATACACTCTGGGTACAGTAGTCAGTGTAACACTCTGGGTACAGTAGTCAATCTAACACTCTGGTACAGTATCCAGTGTAACACTCTGGCTACAGTATTCAGTGTAACACTGGGTACAATATTCAGTGTAACACGCTGGGTACAGTATTCAGTATAACACTCTGTGTACAGTATTCAGTGTAACACACTGGGTACAGTATTCAGTGTAACACTCTGTGTACAGTAAACAGTGTAACACACTGGTTACATTATTCAGTGTAACACTGGTTACAGGATTCAGTGTAACACTGGGTACAGTATTCAGTGTAACTCTGGGTACAATATTCAGTTTAACACACTGGGTACAGTATACAGTGTAACACTCTGGGTACAGTATTCAGTGTAACTCTGGGCACAGTATTCACTGTAACACACCGGGTACAGTGTTCAGTGTAACACTCTGGGTACAGTAGTCAGTCTAACACTATGGGTGCAGTATTCAGAGTTACACTCTGGGTACAGTATTCAGTGTAACACTCTGGGTACAGTAGTCAGTCAAACACTCTGGGTACAATATTCAGTGTAACACTGGGTACAGTATTCAGTGTAACACTCTGGGTACAGTATTCAGTGGAACACTCTGTGTACAGTATTCAGTGTCACACACTGGGTAGAGGATTCAGTGTAACACTGGTTACAGGATTCAGTGTAACACTGGGTACAGTATTCAGTGTAACTCTGGGTACAGTATTCAGTGTAACACACTGGGTACAATATTCCGTGTAACAATCTGGGTACAGAATTCAGTGTAACACACTGGGTACAGTATTCAGTGTAACACTCTGGGTACAGCATTCAGTGTAACACACTAATACAGTATTCACTCTAACACTGGGTAGAGGATTCAGTGTAACACACTGGGTACATATTCAGTGTAACACACTGGGTACAGTATTCAGTGTAACACACTGGGAACATTATTCAGAGTAACACTGTGGGTACAGAATTCAGTGTAACACACTGGGAACAGTATTCAGTGTAACACTGGGCACAGGATTCAGTGCAACACACTGGGTACAGTATTCAGTGTAACGCTGTGTACAGTATTCAGTGTTACACTCTGGGTACAGTATTCAGTGTCACACTGGGTACAGTATTCAGTGTAACTCTGGGTACATTATTCAGTGTAACACTCTGGGTACAGTAGTCAGTCTAACACTCTGGGTACAGTATTCAGTGTAACACTCTGGGTACAGTATTCAGTGTAACACTGGGTACAGTATTCAGTGTAACACGCTGGGTACAGTATTCAGTGTCACACTGGGTACAGTATTCAGTGTAACAATCTGAGTACAGTATTCAGTGTAACACACTGGGTACAGTATTCAGTGTAACTCTGGGTACATTATTCAGTGTAACACTCTGGGTACAGTAGTCAGTCTAACACTCTGGATACAGTATTCAGTGTAACACTCTGGGTACAGTATTCAGTGTAACACTGGGTACAGTATTCAGTGTAACACGCTGGGTACAGTATTCAGTGTAACACTCTGTGTACAGTATTCAGTGTAACACATTGGGTACAGTATTCAGTGTAACACTCTGTGTACAGTATACAGTGTAACACACTGGTTACATTATTCAGTGTAACACTGGTTACAGGATTCAGTGTAACACTGGGTACAGTATTCAGTGTAACTCTGGGTACAGTATTCAGTTTAACACACTGGGTACAGTATACAGTATAACACTCTGGGTACACTATTCAGTGTAACTCTGGGTACAGTATTCAGTGTAACACACTGGGTACAGTATTCAGTGTAACACTCTGGGTACAGTAGTCAGTCTAACACTATGGGTGCAGTATTCAGAGTTACACTCTGGGTACAGTATTCAGTGTAACACTCTGGGTACATAGTCAGTCAAACACTCTGGGTACAGGATTCAGTGTAACACACTGGGTACAGTATTCAGTGTAACTCTGGGTACAGTATTCAGTGTAACACACTAGGTACAGTATTCAGTGTAACACTCTGGGTACAGTATTCAGTGTAACACACTGGGTACAGTATTTAGTTTGACACTGGGTATAGTATTCAGTGTTACACTGAATACTGTACCCAGAGTTTAACACTGAGAACAGTATTCAGTGTAACACTGAGAAGAGTATTCAGTGTAACACGCTGGGTACAGTATTCAGTGTAACACTGGGTACAGTATTCAGTGTAACACTATGTATAGTATTCAGTGTAACACAGTGGATACAGTATTCATTGTAACACTGGGTACAGTATTCAGTGTAACAAACTGGGTACAGTATTCAGTGTAACACTGGTTACAGGATTCAGTGTAACACTGGGTACAGTATTCAGTGTAACACACTGGGTACAGTATACAGGGTAACACTCTGGGTACAGTATTCAGTGTAACTCTGGGTACTGTATTCAGTGTAACACACTGGGTACTGTATTCAGTGTAACACACTGGGTACATTATTCAGTGTAACACTCTGGGTACAGTATTCATTTTAACTCTGGGTACAATATTCAGTGTAACACACTGATTACAGTATTCAGTGTAACACTCTGGGTACAGTATTCAGTGTAACACTGGGTACAGTATTCAGTGTAACACACTGGGTACAGTATTCAGTGTAACACTGGGTACAGTATTCAGTGTAACACAAGGTACAGGATTCAGTGTAACTCTGGGTACTGTATTCAGTGTAACACACTGGGTACAATACTCCGTGTAACAATCTGGGTACAGAATTCAGTGTAACACACTGGGTACAGTATTCAGTGTAACACTCTGGGTACAGCATTCAGTGTAACACACTAATACAGTATTCAGTCTAACACTGGGTAGAGGATTCAGTGTAACACACTGGGTACAGTATTCAGTGTAACACACTGGGTACAGTATTCAGTGCAACACACTGGGAACATTATTCAGAGTAACACTGTGGGTACAGAATTCAGTGTAACACACTGGGTACAGTATTCAGTGTAACACTGGGCACAGGATTCAGTGCAACACACTGGGTACAGTATTCAGTGTAACGCTGTGTACAGTATTCAGTGTTGCACTCTGGGTACAGTATTCAGTGTCACACTGGGTACAGTATTCAGTGTAACTCTGGGTACATTATTCAGTGTAACACTCTGGGTACAGTAGTCAGTCTAACACTCTGGGTACAGTATTCAGTGTAACACTCTGGGTACAGTATTCAGTGTAACACTGGGTACAGTATTCAGTGTAACACGCTGGGTACAGTATTCAGTGTCACACTGGGTACAGTATTCAGTGTCACAATCTGAGTACAGTATTCAGTGTAACACACTGGGTACAGTATTCAGTGTAACTCTGGGTACATTATTCAGTGTAACACTCTGGGTACAGTAGTCAGTCTAACACTCTGGATACAGTATTCAGTGTAACACTCTGGGTACAGTATTCAGTGTAACACTGGGTACAGTATTCAGTGTAACACGCTGGGTACAGTATTCAGTGTAACACTCTGTGTAGAGTATTCAGTGTAACACACTGGGTACAGTATTCAGTGTGACACTCTGTTTACAGTATACAGTGTAACACACTGGTTACATTATTCAGTGTAACACTGGTTACAGGATTCAGTGTAACACTGGGTACAGTATTCAGTGTAACTCTGGGTACAGTATTCAGTTTAACACACTGGGTACAGTATACAGTATAACACTCTGGGTACAGTATTCAGTGTAACTCTGGGTACAGTATTCAGTGTAACACACTGGGTACAGTATTCAGTGTAACACTGGTTACAGGATTCAGTGTAACACTGGGTACAGTATTCAGTGTAACTCTAGGTACAGTATTCAGTGTAACACACTGGGTACAATATACAGTGTAACACTGGGTACAATATTCAGTGTAACACTCTGGGTACAGTATTCAGTGTAACACACTGGGTACAGTATTCAGTGTAACTCTGGGTACAGTGTTCAGTGTAACACACTAGGTACAGTATTCAGTGTAACACTGGGTACAGTATTCAGTGTAACACACTGGGTACAGTATTTAGTTTGACACTGGGTATAGTATTCAGTGTGTACCCAGAGTTTAACACTGAGAACAGTATTCAGTGTAACACTGAGAAGAGTATTCAGTGTAACACACTGGGTACAGTATTCAGTGTAACACACTGGGTACAGTATTCAGTGTAACTCTGGGTACAGTATTCAGTGTAACTCTGGGTACAGTATTCAGTGTAACACACTGGGTACATTATTCAGTGTGACACTCTGGGTACAGTATTCAGCGTAACACACTGTGTACAGTATTCAATGTAACACTTGGGTACAGTATTCCGTGTAACACTCTGGGTACAGTATTCAGTGTAACACACTGGGTACAGTATTCAGTGTAACTCTGGGTACAGTATTCAATGTAACACACTGGGCACATTATTCAGTGTAACGCTGGGTACAGTATTCAGTGTTACACTCTGGGTACAGTATTCAGTGTAACACTTGGGTACAGTATTCCGTGTAACACTCTGGGTACAGTATTCAGTGTAACACACTGGGTACAGTATTCAGTGTAACTCTGGGTACAGTATTCAATGTAACACACTGGGCACATTATTCAGTGTAACGCTGGGTACAGTATTCAGTGTTACACTCTGGGTACAGTATTCAGTGTAACACTCTGGGTACAGTAGTCAGTCTAACACTCTAGGTACAGTATTCAGAGATACACTCTGGGTACAGTATTCAGTGTAACACTCTGGGTACAGTAGTCAATCTAACACTCTGGTACAGTATCCAGTGTAACACTCTGGCTACAGTATTCAGTGTAACACTGGGTACAATATTCAGTGTAACACGCTGGGTACAGTATTCAGTATAACACTCTGTGTACAGTATTCAGTGTAACACACTGGGTACAGTATTCAGTGTAACACTGGTTACAGGATTCAGTGTAACACTGGGTACAGTATTCAGTGTAACTCTGGGTACAATATTCAGTTTAACACACTGGGTACAGTATACAGTGTAACACTCTGGGTACAGTATTCAGTGTAACTCTGGGCACAGTATTCACTGTAACACACCGGGTACAGTGTTCAGTGTAACACTCTGGGTACAGTAGTCAGTCTAACACTATGGGTGCAGTATTCAGAGTTACACTCTGGGTACAGTATTCAGTGTAACACTCTGGGTACAGTAGTCAGTCAAACACTCTGGGTACAGTATTCAGTGTAACACTCTGGGTACAGTATTCAGTGGAACACTCTGTGTACAGTATTCAGTGTCACACACTGGGTAGAGGATTCAGTGTAACACTGGTTACAGGATTCAGTGTAACACTGGGTACAGTATTCAGTGTAACTCTGGGTACAGTATTCAGTGTAACACACTGGGTACAGTATTCAGTGTAACACTGGGTACAGTATTCAGTGTAACTCTGGGTACAGTGTTCAGTGTAACACACTGGGTACAATATTCCGTGTAACAATCTGGGTACAGAATTCAGTGTAACACACTGGGTACAGTATTCAGTGTAACACTCTGGGTACAGCATTCAGTGTAACACACTAATACAGTATTCACTCTAACACTGGGTAGAGGATTCAGTGTAACACACTGGGTACATATTCAGTGTAACACACTGGGTACAGTATACAGTGTAACACACTGGGAACATTATTCAGAGTAACACTGTGGGTACAGAATGCAGTGTAACACACTGGGAACAGTATTCAGTGTAACACTGGGCACAGGATTCAGTGCAACACACTGGGTACAGTATTCAGTGTAACGCTGCGTACAGTATTCAGTGTTACACTCTGGGTACAGTATTCAGTGTCACACTGGGTACAGTATTCAGTGTAACTCTGGGTACATTATTCAGTGTAACACTCTGGGTACAGTAGTCAGTCTAACACTCTGGGTACAGTATTCAGTGTAACACTCTGGGTACAGTATTCAGTGTAACACTGGGTACAGTATTCAGTGTAACACGCTGGGTACAGTATTCAGTGTCACACTGGGTACAGTATTCAGTGTAACAATCTGAGTACAGTATTCAGTGTAACACACTGGGTACAGTATTCAGTGTAACTCTGGGTACATTATTCAGTGTAACACTCTGGGTACAGTAGTCAGTCTAACACTCTGGATACAGTATTCAGTGTAACACTCTGGGTACAGTATTCAGTGTAACACTGGGTACAGTATTCAGTGTAACACGCTGGGTACAGTATTCAGTGTAACACTCTGTGTACAGTATTCAGTGTAACACACTGGGTACAGTATTCAGTGTAACACTCTGTGTACAGTATACAGTGTAACACACTGGTTACATTATTCAGTGTAACACTGGTTACAGGATTCAGTGTAACACTGGGTACAGTATTCAGTGTAACTCTGGGTACAGTATTCAGTTTAACACACTGGGTACAGTATACAGTGTAACACTCTGGGTACAGTATTCAGTGTAACTCTGGGCACAGTATTCACTGTAACACACCGGGTACAGTGTTCAGTGTAACACTCTGGGTACAGTAGTCAGTCTAACACTATGGGTGCAGTATTCAGAGTTACACTCTGGGTACAGTATTCAGTGTAACACTCTGGGTACAGTAGTCAGTCAAACACTCTGGGTACAGTATTCAGTGTAACACTCTGGGTACAGTATTCAGTGGAACACTCTGTGTACAGTATTCAGTGTCACACACTGGGTAGAGGATTCAGTGTAACACTGGTTACAGGATTCAGTGTAACACTGGGTACAGTATTCAGTGTAACTCTGGGTACAGTATTCAGTGTAACACTGGTTACAGGATTCAGTGTAACACTGGGTACAGTATTCAGTGTAACTCTGGGTACAGTATTCAGTTTAACACACTGGGTACAGTATACAGTATAACACTCTGGGTACACTATTCAGTGTAACTCTGGGTACAGTATTCAGTGTAACACACTGGGTACAGTATTCAGTGTAACACTCTGGGTACAGTAGTCAGTCTAACACTATGGGTGCAGTATTCAGAGTTACACTCTGGGTACAGTATTCAGTGTAACACTCTGGGTACATAGTCAGTCAAACACTCTGGGTACAGGATTCAGTGTAACACACTGGGTACAGTATTCAGTGTAACTCTGGGTACAGTATTCAGTGTAACACACTAGGTACAGTATTCAGTGTAACACTCTGGGTACAGTATTCAGTGTAACACACTGGGTACAGTATTTAGTTTGACACTGGGTATAGTATTCAGTGTTACACTGAATACTGTACCCAGAGTTTAACACTGAGAACAGTATTCAGTGTAACACTGAGAAGAGTATTCAGTGTAACACACTGGGTACAGTATTCAGTGTAACACTGGGTACAGTATTCAGTGTAACACTATGTATAGTATTCAGTGTAACACAGTGGATACAGTATTCATTGTAACACTGGGTACAGTATTCAGTGTAACAAACTGGGTACAGTATTCAGTGTAACACTGGTTACAGGATTCAGTGTAACACTGGGTACAGTATTCAGTGTAACACACTGGGTACAGTATACAGGGTAACACTCTGGGTACAGTATTCAGTGTAACTCTGGGTACTGTATTCAGTGTAACACACTGGGTACTGTATTCAGTGTAACACACTGGGTACATTATTCAGTGTAACACTCTGGGTACAGTATTCATTTTAACTCTGGGTACAATATTCAGTGTAACACACTGATTACAGTATTCAGTGTAACACTCTGGGTACAGTATTCAGTGTAACACTGGGTACAGTATTCAGTGTAACACACTGGGTACAGTATTCAGTGTAACACTGGGTACAGTATTCAGTGTAACACAAGGTACAGGATTCAGTGTAACTCTGGGTACTGTATTCAGTGTAACACACTGGGTACAATACTCCGTGTAACAATCTGGGTACAGAATTCAGTGTAACACACTGGGTACAGTATTCAGTGTAACACTCTGGGTACAGCATTCAGTGTAACACACTAATACAGTATTCAGTCTAACACTGGGTAGAGGATTCAGTGTAACACACTGGGTACAGTATTCAGTGTAACACACTGGGTACAGTATTCAGTGCAACACACTGGGAACATTATTCAGAGTAACACTGTGGGTACAGAATTCAGTGTAACACACTGGGTACAGTATTCAGTGTAACACTGGGCACAGGATTCAGTGCAACACACTGGGTACAGTATTCAGTGTAACGCTGTGTACAGTATTCAGTGTTACACTCTGGGTACAGTATTCAGTGTCACACTGGGTACAGTATTCAGTGTAACTCTGGGTACATTATTCAGTGTAACACTCTGGGTACAGTAGTCAGTCTAACACTCTGGGTACAGTATTCAGTGTAACACTCTGGGTACAGTATTCAGTGTAACACTGGGTACAGTATTCAGTGTAACACGCTGGGTACAGTATTCAGTGTCACACTGGGTACAGTATTCAGTGTCACAATCTGAGTACAGTATTCAGTGTAACACACTGGGTACAGTATTCAGTGTAACTCTGGGTACATTATTCAGTGTAACACTCTGGGTACAGTAGTCAGTCTAACACTCTGGATACAGTATTCAGTGTAACACTCTGGGTACAGTATTCAGTGTAACACTGGGTACAGTATTCAGTGTAACACGCTGGGTACAGTATTCAGTGTAACACTCTGTGTACAGTATTCAGTGTAACACACTGGGTACAGTATTCAGTGTGACACTCTGTTTACAGTATACAGTGTAACACACTGGTTACATTATTCAGTGTAACACTGGTTACAGGATTCAGTGTAACACTGGGTACAGTATTCAGTGTAACTCTGGGTACAGTATTCAGTTTAACACACTGGGTACAGTATACAGTATAACACTCTGGGTACAGTATTCAGTGTAACTCTGGGTACAGTATTCAGTGTAACACACTGGGTACAGTATTCAGTGTAACACTCTGGGTACAGTAGTCAGTCTATCACTATGGGTGCAGTATTCAGAGTTACACTCTGGGTACAGTATTCAGTGTAACACTCTGGGTACATAGTCAGTCAAACACTCTGGGTACAGTATTCAGTGTAACACTCTGGGTACAGTATTCAGTGGAACACTCTGTGTACAGTATTCAGTGTCACACACTGGGTAGAGGATTCAGTGTAACACTGGTTACAGGATTCAGTGTAACACTGGGTACAGTATTCAGTGTAACTCTGGGTACAGTATTCAGTGTAACACACTGGGTACAATATTCCGTGTAACAATCTGGGTACAGAATTCAGTGTAACACACTGGGTACAGTATTCAGTGTAACACTCTGGGTACAGCATTCAGTGTAACACACTAATACAGTATTCACTCTAACACTGGGTAGAGGATTCAGTGTAACACACTGGGTACATATTCAGTGTAACACACTGGGTACAGTATACAGTGTAACACACTGGGAACATTATTCAGAGTAACACTGTGGGTACAGAATTCAGTGTAACACACTGGGAACAGTATTCAGTGTAACACTGGGCACAGGATTCAGTGCAACACACTGGGTACAGTATTCAGTGTAACGCTGTGTACAGTATTCAGTGTTACACTCTGGGTACAGTATTCAGTGTCACACTGGGTACAGTATTCAGTGTAACTCTGGGTACATTATTCAGTGTAACACTCTGGGTACAGTAGTCAGTCTAACACTCTGGGTACAGTATTCAGTGTAACACTCTGGGTACAGTATTCAGTGTAACACTGGGTACAGTATTCAGTGTAACACGCTGGGTACAGTATTCAGTGTCACACTGGGTACAGTATTCAGTGTAACAATCTGAGTACAGTATTCAGTGTAACACACTGGGTACAGTATTCAGTGTAACTCTGGGTACATTATTCAGTGTAACACTCTGGGTACAGTAGTCAGTCTAACACTCTGGATACAGTATTCAGTGTAACACTCTGGGTACAGTATTCAGTGTAACACTGGGTACAGTATTCAGTGTAACACGCTGGGTACAGTATTCAGTGTAACACTCTGTGTACAGTATTCAGTGTAACACACTGGGTACAGTATTCAGTGTAACTCTGGGTACAGTATTCAGTGTAACACACTGGGTACAGTATACAGTATAACCCTCTGGGTACACTATTCAGTGTAACTCTGGGTACAGTATTCAGTGTAACACACTGGGTACAGTATTCAGTGTAACACTCTGGGTACAGTAGTCAGTCTAACACTATGGGTGCAGTATTCAGAGTTACACTCTGGGTACAGTATTCAGTGTAACACTCTGGGTACATAGTCAGTCAAACACTCTGGGTACAGGATTCAGTGTAACACACTGGGTACAGTATTCAGTGTAACTCTAGGTACAGTATTCAGTGTAACACTCTGGGTACAGTATTCAGTGTAACACACTGGGTACAGTATTTAGTTTGACACTAGGTATAGTATTCAGTGTTACACTGAATACTGTACCCAGAGTTTAACACTGAGAACAGTATTCAGTGTAACACTGAGAAGAGTATTCAGTGTAACACACTGGGTACAGTATTCAGTGTAACACTGGGTACAGTATTCAGTGTAACACTACGTATAGTATTCAGTGTAACACAGTGGATACAGTATTCATTGTAACACTGGGTACAGTATTCAGTGTAACAAACTGGGTACAGTATTCAGTGTAACACTGGGTGCAGTATTCAGTGTAACACTCTTGGTACAGTATGCAGTGTAACTCTGGGTACTGTATTCAGTGTAACACACTGGGTACTGTATTCAGTGTAACACACTGGGTATATTATTCAGTGTAACACTCTGGGTACAGTATTCATTTTAACTCTGGGTACAATATTCAGTGTAACACACTGATTACAGTATTCAGTGTAACACTCTGGGTACAGTATTCAGTGTAACACTGGGTACAGTATTCAGTGTAACACACTGGGTACAGTATTCAGTGTAACACTGGGTACAGTATTCAGTGTAACACAAGGTACAGGATTCAGTGTAACTCTGGGTACTGTATTCAGTGTAACACACTGGGTACAATACTCCGTGTAACAATCTGGGTACAGAATTCAGTGTAACACACTGGGTACAGTATTCAGTGTAACACTCTGGGTACAGCATTCAGTGTAACACACTAATACAGTATTCAGTCTAACACTGGGTAGAGGATTCAGTGTAACACACTGGGTACAGTATTCAGTGTAACACACTGGGTACAGTATTCAGTGCAACACACTGGGAACATTATTCAGAGTAACACTGTGGGTACAGAATTCAGTGTAACACACTGGGTACAGTATTCAGTGTAACACTGGGCACAGGATTCAGTGCAACACACTGGGTACAGTATTCAGTGTAACGCTGTGTACAGTATTCAGTGTTACACTCTGGGTACAGTATTCAGTGTCACACTGGGTACAGTATTCAGTGTAACTCTGGGTACATTATTCAGTGTAACACTCTGGGTACAGTAGTCAGTCTAACACTCTGGGTACAGTATTCAGTGTAACACTCTGGGTACAGTATTCAGTGTAACACTGGGTACAGTATTCAGTGTAACACGCTGGGTAAAGTATTCAGTGTCACACTGGGTACAGTATTCAGTGTCACAATCTGAGTACAGTATTCAGTGTAACACACTGGGTACAGTATTCAGTGTAACTCTGGGTACATTATTCAGTGTAACACTCTGGGTACAGTAGTCAGTCTAACACTCTGGATACAGTATTCAGTGTAACACTCTGGGTACAGTATTCAGTGTAACACTGGGTACAGTATTCAGTGTAACACGCTGGGTACAGTATTCAGTGTAACACTCTGTGTACAGTATTCAGTGTAACACACTGGGTACAGTATTCAGTGTGACACTCTGTTTACAGTATACAGTGTAACACACTGGTTACATTATTCAGTGTAACACTGGTTACAGGATTCAGTGTAACACTGGGTACAGTATTCAGTGTAACTCTGGGTACAGTATTCAGTTTAACACACTGGGTACAGTATACAGTATAACACTCTGGGTACAGTATTCAGTGTAACTCTGGGTACAGTATTCAGTGTAACACACTGGGTACAGTATTCAGTGTAACACTCTGGGTACAGTAGTCAGTCTATCACTATGGGTGCAGTATTCAGAGTTACACTCTGGGTACAGTATTCAGTGTAACACTCTGGGTACATAGTCAGTCAAACACTCTGGGTACAGTATTCAGTGTAACACTCTGGGTACAGTATTCAGTGGAACACTCTGTGTACAGTATTCAGTGTAACACACTGGGTACAGTATTCAGTGTAACACTGGTTACAGGATTCAGTGTAACACTGGGTACAGTATTCAGTGTAACTCTAGGTACAGTATTCAGTGTAACACACTGGGTACAATATACAGTGTAACACTGGGTACAATATTCAGTGTAACACTCTGGGTACAGTATTCAGTGTAACACACTGGGTACAGTATTCAGTGTAACTCTGGGTACAGTGTTCAGTGTAACACACTAGGTACAGTATTCAGTGTAACACTGGGTACAGTATTCAGTGTAACACACTGGGTACAGTATTTAGTTTGACACTGGGTATAGTATTCAGTGTGTACCCAGAGTTTAACACTGAGAACAGTATTCAGTGTAACACTGAGAAGAGTATTCAGTGTAACACACTGGGTACAGTATTTAGTGTAACACACTGGGTACAGTATTCAGTGTAACACTGGTTAAAGGATTCAGTGTAACACTGGGTACAGTATTCAGTGTAACACACTGGGTACAGTATACAGGGTAACACTCTGGGTACAGTATTCAGTGTAACTCTGGGTACTGTATTCAGTGTAACACACTGGGTACTGTATTCAGTGTAACACACTGGGTACATTATTCAGTGTAACACTCTGGGTACAGTATTCATTTTAACTCTGGGTACAATATTCAGTGTAACACACTGATTACAGTATTCAGTGTAACACTCTGGGTACAGTATTCAGTGTAACACTGGGCACAGTATTCAGTGTAACACACTGGGTACAGTATTCGGTGTAACACTGGGTACAGTATTCAGTGTAACACAAGTTACAGGATTCAGTGTAAAACTGGGTACAGTATTCCGTGTAACAATCTGGGTACAGTATTCAGTGTAACACACTGGGTACAGTATTCAGTGTAACTCTGGGTACAGTATTCAGTGTAACACACTAGTACAGTATTCAGTCTAACACTGGGTAGAGGATTCAGTGTAATACACTGGGTACAGTATTCAGTGTAACACACTGGGCACAGTATTCAGTGTAACACACTGGGAACATTATTCAGAGTAACACTGTGGGTACAGAATTCAGTGTAACACACTGGGAACTGTATTCAGTGTAACACTGGGCACAAGATTCAGTGCAACACACTGGGTACAGTATTCAGTGTAACGCTCTGAGTACAGTATTCAGTGTAACACACTGGGTACAGTATTCAGTGTAACTCTGGGTACATTATTCAGTGTAACACTCCGGGTACAGTAGTCAGTCTAACACTCTGGATACAGTATTCAGTGTAACACTCTGGGTACAGTATTCAGTGTAACACTGTGTACAATATTCAGTGTAACACACTGGGTACAGTATTCAGTGTAACACTGGTTACAGGATTCAGTGTAACACTGGGTACAGTATTCAGTGTAACACACTGGGTACAGCATACAGTGTAACACTCTGGGTGCAGTATTCAGTGTAGCTCTGGGTACAGTATTCAGTGCAACACTGGGTAGAGGATTCAGTGTAACACACTGGGTACAGTATTCAGTGTAATACTGGGTACAGTATTCAGTGTAACACTGGGTACAGTATTCAGTGTAACTCTGGGTACAGTATTCAGTGTAACACACTGGGTACAGTATTCAGTGTTACACTCTGGGTACGGTATTCAGTGTAACACACTGGGTACAGTATTCAGTGTAACACTGTGTACAGTATTCAGTGTAACACACTGGGTACAGTATTCAGTGTAATGCTGTGTACATTATTCAGTGTAACACTCTGGGTACAGTATTCAGTGTAACACACTGGGTACAGTATTCAGTGTAACACACTGTAAAGTATTCAGTGTAACACTCTGGTTACAGTATTCAGTGTCACACTGGGTACAGTATAGAGTGTAACACACTGGGTACAGTATTCAGTGTAACACTCTGGGGACAGTATTCAGTGTAACACACTGTTACAGTATTCAGTGTAACACTCTGGGTACAGTAGTCAGTCTAACACTCTAGGTACAGTATTCAGAGATACACTCTGGGTACAGTATTCAGTGTAACACTCTGGGTACAGTAGTCAGTCTAACATTCTGGGTACAGTATTCAGTGTAACACACTGGGTACAGTATTCAGTGTAACACTTGGGTACAGTATTCCGTGTAACACTCTGGGTACAGTATTCAGTGTAACACACTGGGTACAGTATTCAGTGTAACACTCTGGGTGCAGTATTCAGTGTAACTCTGGGTACAGTATTCATTGTAACACTGGGTAGAGGATTCAGTGTAACACACTGGGTACGGTATTCATTGTAATACTGGGTACAGTATTCAGTGTAACACTGGGTAAAGTATTCAGTGTCACACTGGGTAAAGTATTCAGTGTAACACTGTGTACAGTATTCAGTGTAACACACTGGGTATAGTATTTAGTGTAACACTGTGTACAGTATTCAGTGTAACACTCTGGGTCCAGTATTCAGTGTAACACACTGGGTACAGTATTCAGTGTTACACTCTGGGTACGGTATTCAGTGTAACACACTGGGTACAGTATTCAGTGTCATACTGGGTAAAGTATTCAATGTAACACTGTGTACAGTATTCAGTGTAACACACTGGGTATAGTATTTAGTGTAACACTGTGTACAGTATTCAGTGTAACACTCTGGGTACAGTATTCAGTGTAACACACTGGGTACAGTATTCAGTGTAAGACTGTGTACAGTATTCAGTGTAACACTCTGGGTACAGTATTAAGTGTCACACTGGGTACAGTATTCAGTGTAACTCTGGGTACAGTATTCAGTGTAACTGTGGGTACAGTATTCAGTGTAACACACTGGGTACATTACTCAGTGTGACACTCTGGGTACAGTATTCAGTGTAACACACTGTGTACTTTATTCAGTGTAACACTGGGTAGAGGATTCAGTGTAACACTCTGGGTGCAGTATTCAGTGTATCACACTGTGTACAGTATTCAGTGTAACACTCTGTGTACAGTATTCAGTGTAACACACTGGGTACAGTATTCAGTGTAACACTGGTTACAGGATTCAGTGTAACACTGGGTATAGTATGCAGTGTAACACAATGGGTACAGTATACAGTGTAACACTCTGGGTACAGTATTCAGTGTAACACTGGTTACAGGATTCAGTGTAACACTGGGTATAGTATGCAGTGTAACACAATGGGTACAGTATTCAGTGTAACACTCTGGGTACAGTAGTCAGTCTAACACTATGGGTGCAGTATTCAGAGTTACACTCTGGGTACAGTATTCAGTGTAACACTCTGGGTACAGTAGTCAGTCAAACACTCTGGGTACAGTATTCAGTGTAACACTCTGGGTACAGTATTCAGTGGAACACTCTGTGTACAGTATTCAGTGTAACACACTGGGTACAGTATTCAGTGTAACACTGGTTACAGGATTCAGTGTAACACTGGTTACAGTATTCAGTGTAACTCTGGGTACAGTATTCAGTATAACACACTGGGTACAATATTCAGTGTAACACTCTGGGTACAGTATTCAGTGTAACACACTGGGTACAGTATTCAGTGTAACTCTGGGTACAGTATTCAGTGTAACACACTAGGTACAGTATTCAGTGTAACACTCTGGGTACAGTATTCAGTGTAACACTGAGAAGAGTATTCAGTGTAACACACTGGGTACAGTATTCAGTGTAACACTGGGTACAGTATTCAGTGTAACACTATGTATAGTATTCAGTGTAACACAGTGGATACAGTATTCATTGTAACACTGGGTACAGTATTCAGTGTAACAAACTGGGTACAGTATTCAGTGTAACACTGGTTACAGGATTCAGTGTAACACTGGGTACAGTATTCAGTGTAACACACTGGGTACAGTATTCAGTGTAACACTGTGTACAGTATTCACTGTAACACTCTGCGTACAGTATTCAGTGTCACACTGGGTACAGTATTCAGTGTAACTCTGGGTACAGTATTCAGTGCAACTCTGGGTACAGTATTCTGTGTAACACACTGGGTACATTATTCAGTGTGACACTCTGGCTACAGTATTCAGTGTAACACACTGTGTACAGTATTCAATGTAACACTGGGTAGAGGATTCAGTGTAACACACTGGGTACAGTATTCAGTGTAACACGTGGGTACAGTATTCCGTGTAACACTCTGGGTACAGTATTCAGTGTAACACACTGGGTACAGTATTCAGTGTAACTCTGGGTACAGTATTCAATGTAACACACTGGGCACATTATTCAGTGTAACACTGGGTACAGTATTCAGTGTTACACTCTGGGTACAGTAGTCAGTCTAACACTCTAGGTACAGTATTCAGAGATACACTCTGGGTACAGTATTCAGTGTAACACTCTGGGTACAGTAGTCAATCTAACACTCTGGTACAGTATTCAGTGTAACACTCTGGCTACAGTATTCAGTGTAACACTGGGTACAGTATTCAGTGTAACACGCTGGGTACAGTATTCAGTGTAACACTCTGTGTACAGTATTCAGTGTAACACACTGGGTACAGTATTCAGTGTAACACTCTGTGTACAGTATACAGTGTAACACTGGTACAGTATTCAGTGTAACACTCTGTGTACAGTATACAGTGTAACACACTGGTTACATTATTCAGTGTAACACTGGTTACAGGATTCAGTGTAACACTGGGAACAGTATTCAGTGTAACTCTGGGTACAGTATTCAGTTTAACACACTGGGTACAGTATACAGTGTAACACTCTGGTTACAGTATTCAGTGTAACTCTGGGCACAGTATTCAGTGCAACACACTGGGTACAGTATTCAGTGTAACACTCTGGGTACAGTAGTCAGTCTAACACTATGGGTGCAGTATTCAGAGTTACACTCTGGGTACAGTATTCAGTGTAACACTCTGGGTACAGTAGTCAGTCAAACACTCTGGGTACAGTATTCAGTGTAACACTCTGGGTACAGTATTCAGTGGAACACTCTGTGTACAGTATTCAGTGTAACACACTGGGTACAGTATTCAGTGTAACACTGGTTACAGGATTCAGTGTAACACTGGGTACAGTATTCAGTGTAACACTGGGTACAGTATTCAGTGTAACACACTGGGTACAGTATTTAGTTTGACACTGGGTATAGTATTCAGTGTTACACTGAATACTGTACCCAGAGTTTAACACTGAGAACAGTATTCAGTGTAACACTGAGAAGAGTATTCAGTGTAACACACTGGGTACAGTATTCAGTGTAACACTGGGTACAGTATTCAGTGTAACACTATGTATAGTATTCAGTGTAACACAGTCGATACAGTATTCATTGTAACACTGGGTACAGTATTCAGTGTAACAAACTGGGTACAGTATTCAGTGTAACACTGGTTACAGGATTCAGTGTAACACTGGGTACAGTATTCAGTGTAACACACTGGGTACAGTATACAGGGTAACACTCTGGGTACAGTATTCAGTGTAACTCTGGGTACAGTATTCAGTGTAAAACTGGGTACAATATTCCGTGTAACAATCTGGGTACAGTATTCAGTGTAACACACTGGGTACAGTATTCAGTGTAACTCTGGGTACATTATTCAGTGTAACACACTGGGTACAGTATTCAGTGTAACACTCTGGGTACAGCATTCAGTGTAACACACTAATACAGTATTCAGTCTAACACTGGGTAGAGGATTCAGTGTAACACACTGGGTACAGTATTCAGTGTAACACACTGGGTACAGTATTCAGTGTAACATACTGGGAACATTATTCAGAGTAACACTGTGGGTACAGAATTCAGTGTAACACACTGGGAACAGTATTCAGTGTAACACTGGGCACAGGATTCAGTGCAACACACTGGGTACAGTATTCAGTGTAACGCTGGGTACAGTATTCAGTGTTACACTCTGGGTACAGTATTCAGTGTCACACTGGGTACAGTATTCAGTGTAACTCTGGGTACATTATTCAGTGTAACACTCTGGGTACAGTAGTCAGTCTAACACTCTGGGTACAGTATTCAGTGTAACACTCTGGGTACAGTATTCAGTGTAACACTGGGTACAGTATTCAGTGTAACACGCTGGGTACAGTATTCAGTGTAACACTCTGTGTACAGTATTCAGTGTAACACACTGGGTACAGTATTCAGTGTAACACTCTGTGTACAGTATACAGTGTAACACACTGGTTACATTATTCAGTGTAACACTTGTTACAGGATTCAGTGTAACACTGTGTACAGTATTCAGTGTAACACTCTGCGTACAGTATTCAGTGTCACACTGGGTACAGTATTCAGTGTAACTCTGGGTACAGTATTCAGTGCAACTCTGGGTACAGTATTCTGTGTAACACACTGGGCACATTATTCAGTGTAACACTGGGTACAGTATTCAGTGTTACACTCTGGGTACAGTAGTCAGTCTAACACTCTAGGTACAGTATTCAGAGATACACTCTGGGTACAGTATTCAGTGTAACACTCTGGGTACAGTAGTCAATCTAACACTCTGGTACAGTATTCAGTGTAACACTCTGGCTACAGTATTCAGTGTAACACTGGGTACAGTATTCAGTGTAACACGCTGGGTACAGTATTCAGTGTAACACTCTGTGTACAGTATTCAGTGTAACACACTGGGTACAGTATTCAGTGTAACACTCTGTGTACAGTATACAGTGTAACACTGGTACAGTATTCAGTGTAACACTCTGTGTACAGTATACAGTGTAACTCACTGGTTACATTATTCAGTGTAACACTGGTTACAGGATTCAGTGTAACACTGGGTACAGTATTCAGTGTAACTCTGGGTACAGTATTCAGTTTAACACACTGGGTACAGTATACAGTGTAACACTCTGGTTACAGTATTCAGTGTAACTCTGGGCACAGTATTCAGTGCAACACACTGGGTACAGTATTCAGTGTAACACTCTGGGTACAGTAGTCAGTCTAACACTATGGGTGCAGTATTCAGAGTTACACTCTGGGTACAGTATTCAGTGTAACACTCTGGGTACAGTAGTCAGTCAAACACTCTGGGTACAGTATTCAGTGTAACACTCTGGGTACAGTATTCAGTGGAACACTCTGTGTACAGTATTCAGTGTAACACACTGGGTACAGTATTCAGTGTAACACTGGTTACAGGATTCAGTGTAACACTGGGTACAGTATTCAGTGTAACACTGGGTACAGTATTCAGTGTAACACACTGGGTACAGTATTTAGTTTGACACTGGGTATAGTATTCAGTGTTACACTGAATACTGTACCCAGAGTTTAACACTGAGAACAGTATTCAGTGTAACACTGAGAAGAGTATTCAGTGTAACACACTGGGTACAGTATTCAGTGTAACACTGGGTACAGTATTCAGTGTAACACTATGTATAGTATTCAGTGTAACACAGTCGATACAGTATTCATTGTAACACTGGGTACAGTATTCAGTGTAACAAACTGGGTACAGTATTCAGTGTAACACTGGTTACAGGATTCAGTGTAACACTGGGTACAGTATTCAGTGTAACACACTGGGTACAGTATACAGGGTAACACTCTGGGTACAGTATTCAGTGTAACTCTGGGTACAGTATTCAGTGTAAAACTGGGTACAATATTCCGTGTAACAATCTGGGTACAGTATTCAGTGTAACACACTGGGTACAGTATTCAGTGTAACTCTGGGTACATTATTCAGTGTAACACACTGGGTACAGTATTCAGTGTAACACTCTGGGTACAGCATTCAGTGTAACACACTAATACAGTATTCAGTCTAACACTGGGTAGAGGATTCAGTGTAACACACTGGGTACAGTATTCAGTGTAACACACTGGGTACAGTATTCAGTGTAACATACTGGGAACATTATTCAGAGTAACACTGTAGGTACAGAATTCAGTGTAACACACTGGGAACAGTATTCAGTGTAACACTGGGCACAGGATTCAGTGCAACACACTGGGTACAGTATTCAGTGTAACGCTGGGTACAGTATTCAGTGTTACACTCTGGGTACAGTATTCAGTGTCACACTGGGTACAGTATTCAGTGTAACTCTGGGTACATTATTCAGTGTAACACTCTGGGTACAGTAGTCAGTCTAACACTCTGGGTACAGTATTCAGTGTAACACTCTGGGTACAGTATTCAGTGTAACACTGGGTACAGTATTCAGTGTAACACGCTGGGTACAGTATTCAGTGTAACACTCTGTGTACAGTATTCAGTGTAACACACTGGGTACAGTATTCAGTGTAACACTCTGTGTACAGTATACAGTGTAACACACTGGTTACATTATTCAGTGTAACACTTGTTACAGGATTCAGTGTAACACTGGGTACAGTATTCAGTGTAACTCTGGGTACAGTATTCAGTTTAACACACTGGGTACAGTATACAGTATAACACTCTGGGTACAGTATTCAGTGTAACTCTGGGTACAGAATTCAGTGTAACACACTGGGTACAGTATTCAGTGTAACACTCTGGATACAGTAGTCAGTCTAACACTATGGGTGCAGTATTCAGTGTAACACTCTGGGTACAGTATTCAGTGGAACACTGGTTACAGTGTTCAGTGTAACACACTAGGTACAGTATTCAGTGTAACACTGGGTACAGTATTCAGTGTAACACACTGGGTACAGTAGTTAGTTTGACACTGGGTATAGTATTCAGTGTGTACCCAGAGTTTAACACTGAGAACAGTATTCAGTGCAACACTGAGAAGAGTATTCAGTGTAACACACTGGGTACAGTATTCAGTGTAACACAGGGCACAGTATTCAGTGTAACACTCTGTATAGTATTCAGTGTAACACAGTGGATACAGTATTCGTTGTAACACTGGGTACAGTATTCAGTGTAACACACTGGGTACAGTATTCAGTGTAACACACTGGGTACAGTATACAGGGTAACACTCTGGGTACAGTATTCAGTGTAACTCTGGGTACTATATTCAGCGTAACACACTGGGTACTGTATTCAGTGTAACACACTGGGTACATTATTCAGTGTAACACTCTGGGTACAGTATTCATTTTAACTCTGGGTACAATATTCAGTGTAACACACTGATTACAGTATTCAGTGTAACACTTTGGGTACAGTATTCAGTGTAACACTGGGCACAGTATTCAGTGTAACACACTGGGTACAGTATTCAGTGTCACACTGGGTACAGTATTCAGTGCAACACAAGGTACAGGATTCAGTGTAAAACTGGGTACAGTATTCCGTGCAACAATCTGGGTACAGTATTCAGTGTAACACACTGGGTACAGTATTCAGTGTAACTCTGGGTACAGTATTCAGTGTAACACACTAGTACAGTATTCAGTCTAACACTGGGTAGAGGATTCAGTGTAACACACTGGGTACAGTATTCAGTTTAACACACTGGGTACAGTATTCAGTGTAACACACTGCGAACATTATTCAGAGTAACACTGTGGGTACAGAATTCAGTGTAACACACTGGGAACAGTATTCAGTGTAACACTAGGCACAAGATTCAGTGCAACACACTGGGTACATTATTCAGTGTAACGCTGGGTACAGTATTCAGTGTTACACTCTGGGTACAGTATTCAGTGTCACACTGGGTACAATATTCAGTTTAACAATCTGAGTACAGTATTCAGTGTAATGCACTGGGTATAGTATTCAGTGTAACTCTGGGTACATTATTCAGTGTAACACTCTGGGTACAGTAGTCAGTCTAACACTCTGGGTACAGTATTCAGTGTATCACACTGGGTACAGTATTCAGTGTAACACTCTGTGTACAGTATTCAGTGTAACACACTGGGTACAGTATTCAGTGTAACACTGGTTACAGGATTCAGTGTAACACTGGGTACAGTATACAGTGTAACACTCTGGGTGCAGTATTCAGTGTAACTCTGGGTACAGTATTCAGTTTAACACTGGGTAGAGGATTCAGTGTAACACACTGGGTACAGTATTCAGTGTAATACTGGGTACAGTATTCAGTGTAACACTGGGTACAGTATTCAGTGTAACTCTGGGTACATTATTCAGTGTAACACACTGGGTACAGTATTCAGTGTAGCACTGGGTACAATATTCAGTGTAACACACTGGGTACAGTATTCAGTGTAACACACTGGGTACAGTATTAAGTGTAACTCTGGGTACAGTGTTCAGTGTAACACACTAGGTACAGTATTCAGTGTAACACTGGGTACAGTATTCCGTGTAACAATCTGGGTACAGTATTCAGTGTAACACTGGGTACAGTATTCAGTGCAACACAAGGTACAGGATTCAGTGTAAAACTGGGTACAGTATTCCGTGTAACAATCTGGGTACAGTATTCAGTGTAACTCTGGGTACAGTATTCAGTGTAACACACTAGTACAGTATTCAGTCTAACACTGGGTAGAGGATTCAGTGTAACACACTGGGTACAGTATTCAGTGTAACACACTGGGTACAGTATTCAGTGTAACACACTGCGAACATTATTCAGAGTAACACTGTGGGTACAGAATTCAGTGTAACACACTGGGAACAGTATTCAGTGTAACACTGGGCACAAGATTCAGTGCAACACACTGGGTACATTATTCAGTGTAACGCTGGGTACAGTATTCAGTGTTACACTCTGGGTACAGTATTCAGTGTCACACTGGGTACAATATTCAGTTTAACAATCTGAGTACAGTATTCAGTGTAATGCACTGGGTACAGTATTCAGTGTAACTCTGGGTACATTATTCAGTGTAACACTCTGGGTACAGTAGTCAGTCTAACACTCTGGGTACAGTATTCAGTGTATCACACTGGGTACAGTATTCAGTGTAACACTCTGTGTACAGTATTCAGTGTAACACACTGGGTACAGTATTCAGTGTAACACTGGTTACAGGATTCAGTGTAACACTGGGTACAGTATTCAGTGTAACACACTGGGTACAGTATACAGTGTAACACTCTGGGTGCAGTATTCAGTGTAACTCTGGGTACAGTATTCAGTGTAACACTGGGTAGAGGATTCAGTGTAACACACTGGGTACAGTATTCAGTGTAATACTGGGTACAGTATTCAGTGTAACACTGGGTACAGTATTCAGTGTAACTCTGGGTACATTATTCAGTGTAACACACTGGGTACAGTATTCAGTGTCACACTGGGTACAGTATTCAGTGTAACACTGTGTACAGTATTCAGTGTAACACACTGGGTACAGTATTCAGTGTAACACTGTGTACAGTATTCAGTGTAACACTCTGGTTACAGTATTCAGTGTCACACTGGGTACAGTATTCAGTGTAACACACTGGGTACAGTATTCAGTGTAACACACTGGGTACAGTATTCAGTGTAACTCTGGGTACAGTATTCAATGTAACACACGGGGCACATTTTTCAGTGTAACACTGGGTACAGTATTCAGTGTTACACTCTGGGTACAGTATTGACTGTAACACTCTGGGTACAGTAGTCAGTCTAACACTCTAGGTACAGTATTCAGAGTTACACTCTGAGTACAGTATTCAGTGTAACACTCTGGGTACAGTAGTCAGTCTAACACTCTGGGTACAGTATTCAGTGTAACACTGGGTACAGTATTCAGTGTAACACGCCGGGTACAGTATTCAGTGTAACACTCTGTGTACAGTATTCAGTGTAACACACTGGGTACAGTATTCAGTGTAACACTCTGTGTACAGTATACACTGTAACACACTGGTTACATTATTCAGTGTAACTCTGGGTACAGGATTCAGTGTAACACTGGGTACAGTATTCAGTGTAACTCTGGGTACAGTATTCAGTGTAACACACTGGGTACATTATTCAGTGTAACACTCTGGGTGCAGTATTCATTGTAACTCTGGGTACAGTATTCAGTGTAACACTGGGTACAATATTCCGTGTAACACACTACGTACAGTATTCAGTGTAACACTCTGGGTACAGTATTCAGTGTAACACTGGGTACAGTATTCAGTGGAACACACTGGGTACAGTATACAGTGTAACAAACTGGGTACAGTATTCAGTGTAACACTGAGAAGAGGATTCAGTGTAACACACTGGGTACAGTATTTAGTGTAATACTGGGTACAGTATTCAGTGTAACACTGGGTACAGTATTCAGTGTAACTCTGGGTACAGTATTCTGTGTAACACACTGGGTACAGTATTCAGTGTTACACTCTGGGTACGGTATTCAGTGTAACACACTGGATACAGTATTCAGTGTCACACTGGGTACAGTATTCAGTGTAACACTGTGTACAGTATTCAGTTTAACACACTGGGTACAGTATTCACTGTAACACTGTGTACAGTATTCAGTGTAACACTCTGGGTACAGTATTCAGTGTAACACACTGGGTACAGTATTCAGTGTAACACTGTGTACAGTATTCAGTGTAACACTCTGCGTACAGTATTCAGTGTCACACTGGGTACAGTATTCAGTGTAACTCTGGGTACAGTATTCAGTGTAACTCTGGGTACAGTATTCAGTGTAACACACTGGGTACATTATTCAGTGTGACACTCTGGGTACAGTATTCAGTGTAACACACTGTGTACAGTATTCAATGTAACACTGGGTAGAGGATTCAGTGTAACACACTGGGTACAGTATTCAGTGTAACACTTGGGTACAGTATTCCGTGTAACACTCTGGGTACAGTATTCAGTGTAACACACTGGGTACAGTATTCAGTGTAACTCTGGGTACAGTATTCAATGTAACACACTGGGCACATTATTCAGTGTAACGCTGGGTACAGTATTCAGTGTTACACTCTGGGTACAGTATTCAGTGTAACACTCTGGGTACAGTAGTCAGTCTAACACTCTAGGTACAGTATTCGGAGATACACTCTGGGTACAGTATTCAGTGTAACACTCTGGGTACAGTAGTCAATCTAACACTCTGGTACAGTATTCAGTGTAACACTCTGGCTACAGTATTCAGTGTAACACTGGGTACAGTATTCAGTGTAACACACTACGTACAGTATTCAGTGTAACACTCTGGGTACAGTATTCAGTGTAACACTGGGTACAGTATTCAGTGTAACACACTGGGTACAGTATACAGTGTAACAAACTGGGTAGAGGATTCAGTGTAACACTTGGGCACAGTATTCAGTGTAACACTGGGTAGAGGATTCAGTGTAACACACTGGGTACAGTATTTAGTGTAATACTGGGTACAGTATTCAGTGTAACACTGGGTACAGTATTCAGTGTAACTCTGGGTACAGTATTCTGTGTAACACACTGGGTACAGTATTCAGTGTTACACTCTGGGTACGGTATTCAGTGTAACACACTGGGTACAGTATTCAGTGTCACACTGGGTACAGTATTCAGTGTAACACTGTGTACAGTATTCAGTGTAACACACTGGGTACAGTATTCACTGTAACACTGTGTACAGTATTCAGTGTAACACTCTGTGTACAGTATTCAGTGTAACACACTGGGTACAGTATTCAGTGTAACACTGTGTACAGTATTCAGTGTAACACTCTGCGTACAGTATTCAGTGTCACACTGGGTACAGTATTCAGTGTAACTCTGGGTACAGTATTCAGTGTAACTCTGGGTACAATATTCAGTGTAACACACTGGGTACATTATTCAGTGTGACACTCTGGGTACAGTATTCAGTGTAACACACTGTGTACAGTATTCAATGTAACACTGGGTAGAGGATTCAGTGTAACACACTGGGTACAGGATTCAGTGTAACACTTGGGTACAGTATTCCGTGTAACACTCTGGGTACAGTATTCAGTGTAACACACTGGGTACAGTAGTCAGTCTAACACTCTAGGTACAGTATTCGGAGATACACTCTGGGTACATTATTCAGTGTAACACTCTGGGTACAGTAGTCAATCTAACACTCTGGTACAGTATTCAGTGTAACACTCTGGCTACAGTATTCAGTGTAACACTGGGTACAGTATTCAGTGTAACACGCTGGGTACAGTATTCAGTGTAACACTCTGTGTACAGTATTCAGTGTAACACACTGGGTACAGTATTCAGTGTAACACTCTGTGTACAGTATACAGTGTAACACACTGGTTACATTATTCAGTGTAACACTGGTTATAGGATTCAGTGTAACACTGGGTACAGTATTCAGTGTAACTCTGGGTACAGTATTCAGTTTAACACACTGGGTACAGTATACAGTGTAACACTCTGGGTACAGTATTCAGTGTAACTCTGGGCACAGTATTCAGTGTAACACACTGGGTACAGTATTCAGTGTAACACTCTGGGTACAGTAGTCAGTCTAACACTATGGGTGCAGTATTCAGAGTTACACTCTGGGTACAGTATTCAGTGTAACACTCTGGGTACAGTAGTCAGTCAAACACTCTGGGTACAGTATTTAGTGTAACACTCTGGGTACAGTATTCAGTGGAACACTCTGTGTACAGTATTCAGTGTAACACACCGGGTACAATATTCAGTGTAACACTCTGGGTACAGTATTCAGTGTAACACACTGGGTACAGTATTCAGTGTAACTCTGGGTACAGTATTCAGTGTAACACTGGGTACAGTATTCAGTGTACCACACTGGGTACAGTATTTAGTTTGACACTGGGTATAGTATTCAGTGTTACACTGAATACTGTACCCAGAGTTTAACACTGAGAACAGTATTCAGTGTAACACTGAGAAGAGTATTCAGTGTAACACACTGGGTACAGTATTCAGTGTAACACTGGGTACAGTATTCAGTGTAACACTATGTATAGTATTCAGTGTAACACAGTGGATACAGTATTCATTGTAACACTGGGTACAGTATTCAGTGTAACAAACTGGGTACAGTATTCAGTGTAACACTGGTTACAGGATTCAGTGTAACACTGGGTACAGTATTCAGTGTAACACACTGGGTACAGTATTCAGTGTAACACTGTGTGCAGTATTCAGTGTAACACTCTGCGTACAGTATTCAGTGTCACACTGGGTACAGTATTCAGTGTAACTCTGGGTACAGTATTCAGTGTAACTCTGGGTACAGTATTCAGTGTAACACACTGGGTACATTATTCAGTGTGACACTCTGGGTACAGTATTCAGTGTAACACACTGTGTACAGTATTCAATCTAACACTCTGGTACAGTATTCAGTGTAACACTCTGGCTACAGTATTCAGTGTAACACTGGGTACAGTATTCAGTGTAACACGCTGGGTACAGTATTCAGTGTAAAACTCTGTGTACAGTATTCAGTGTAACACACTGTGTACAGTATTCAATCTAACACTCTGGTACAGTATTCAGTGTAACACTCTGGCTACAGTATTCAGTGTAACACTGGGTACAGTATTCAGTGTAACACGCTGGGTACAGTATTCAGTGTAACACACTGTGTACAGTATTCAATGTAACACTGGGTAGAGGATTCAGTGTAACACACTGGGTACAGTATTCAGTGTAACACTTGGGTACAGTATTCCGTGTAACACTCTGGGTACAGTATTCAGTGTAACACACTGGGTACAGTATTCAGTGTAACTCTGGGTACAGTATTCAATGTAAAACACTGGGCACATTATTCAGTGTAACGCTGGGTACAGTATTCAGTGTTACACTCTGGGTACAGTATTCAGTGTAACACTCTGGGTACAGTAGTCAGTCTAACACTCTAGGTACAGTATTCGGAGATACACTCTGGGTACAGTATTCAGTGTAACACTCTGGGTACAGTAGTCAATCTAACACTCTGGTACAGTATTCAGTGTAACACTCTGGCTACAGTATTCAGTGTAACACTGGGTACAGTATTCAGTGTAACACACTACGTACAGTATTCAGTGTAACACTCTGGGTACAGTATTCAGTGTAACACTGGGTACAGTATTCAGTGTAACACACTGGGTACAGTATACAGTGTAACAAACTGGGTAGAGGATTCAGTGTAACACTTGGGCACAGTATTCAGTGTAACACTGGGTAGAGGATTCAGTGTAACACACTGGGTACAGTATTTAGTGTAATACTGGGTACAGTATTCAGTGTAACACTGGGTACAGTATTCAGTGTAACTCTGGGTACAGTATTCTGTGTAACACACTGGGTACAGTATTCAGTGTTACACTCTGGGTACGGTATTCAGTGTAACACACTGGGTACAGTATTCAGTGTCACACTGGGTACAGTATTCAGTGTAACACTGTGTACAGTATTCAGTGTAACACACTGGGTACAGTATTCACTGTAACACTGTGTACAGTATTCAGTGTAACACTCTGTGTACAGTATTCAGTGTAACACACTGGGTACAGTATTCAGTGTAACACTGTGTACAGTATTCAGTGTAACACTCTGCGTACAGTATTCAGTGTCACACTGGGTACAGTATTCAGTGTAACTCTGGGTACAGTATTCAGTGTAACTCTGGGTACAATATTCAGTGTAACACACTGGGTACATTATTCAGTGTGACACTCTGGGTACAGTATTCAGTGTAACACACTGTGTACAGTATTCAATGTAACACTGGGTAGAGGATTCAGTGTAACACACTGGGTACAGGATTCAGTGTAACACTTGGGTACAGTATTCCGTGTAACACTCTGGGTACAGTATTCAGTGTAACACACTGGGTACAGTAGTCAGTCTAACACTCTAGGTACAGTATTCGGAGATACACTCTGGGTACATTATTCAGTGTAACACTCTGGGTACAGTAGTCAATCTAACACTCTGGTACAGTATTCAGTGTAACACTCTGGCTACAGTATTCAGTGTAACACTGGGTACAGTATTCAGTGTAACACGCTGGGTACAGTATTCAGTGTAACACTCTGTGTACAGTATTCAGTGTAACACACTGGGTACAGTATTCAGTGTAACACTCTGTGTACAGTATACAGTGTAACACACTGGTTACATTATTCAGTGTAACACTGGTTATAGGATTCAGTGTAACACTGGGTACAGTATTCAGTGTAACTCTGGGTACAGTATTCAGTTTAACACACTGGGTACAGTATACAGTGTAACACTCTGGGTACAGTATTCAGTGTAACTCTGGGCACAGTATTCAGTGTAACACACTGGGTACAGTATTCAGTGTAACACTCTGGGTACAGTAGTCAGTCTAACACTATGGGTGCAGTATTCAGAGTTACACTCTGGGTACAGTATTCAGTGTAACACTCTGGGTACAGTAGTCAGTCAAACACTCTGGGTACAGTATTTAGTGTAACACTCTGGGTACAGTATTCAGTGGAACACTCTGTGTACAGTATTCAGTGTAACACACCGGGTACAATATTCAGTGTAACACTCTGGGTACAGTATTCAGTGTAACACACTGGGTACAGTATTCAGTGTAACTCTGGGTACAGTATTCAGTGTAACACTGGGTACAGTATTCAGTGTACCACACTGGGTACAGTATTTAGTTTGACACTGGGTATAGTATTCAGTGTTACACTGAATACTGTACCCAGAGTTTAACACTGAGAACAGTATTCAGTGTAACACTGAGAAGAGTATTCAGTGTAACACACTGGGTACAGTATTCAGTGTAACACTGGGTACAGTATTCAGTGTAACACTATGTATAGTATTCAGTGTAACACAGTGGATACAGTATTCATTGTAACACTGGGTACAGTATTCAGTGTAACAAACTGGGTACAGTATTCAGTGTAACACTGGTTACAGGATTCAGTGTAACACTGGGTACAGTATTCAGTGTAACACACTGGGTACAGTATTCAGTGTAACACTGTGTGCAGTATTCAGTGTAACACTCTGCGTACAGTATTCAGTGTCACACTGGGTACAGTATTCAGTGTAACTCTGGGTACAGTATTCAGTGTAACTCTGGGTACAGTATTCAGTGTAACACACTGGGTACATTATTCAGTGTGACACTCTGGGTACAGTATTCAGTGTAACACACTGTGTACAGTATTCAATCTAACACTCTGGTACAGTATTCAGTGTAACACTCTGGCTACAGTATTCAGTGTAACACTGGGTACAGTATTCAGTGTAACACGCTGGGTACAGTATTCAGTGTAAAACTCTGTGTACAGTATTCAGTGTAACACACTGTGTACAGTATTCAATCTAACACTCTGGTACAGTATTCAGTGTAACACTCTGGCTACAGTATTCAGTGTAACACTGGGTACAGTATTCAGTGTAACACGCTGGGTACAGTATTCAGTGTAACACACTGTGTACAGTATTCAATCTAACACTCTGGTACAGTATTCAGTGTAACACACTGGGTGCAGTATTCAGTGTAACACTCTGGGTACAGTAGTCAGTCTAACACTATGGGTGCAGTATTCAGAGTTACACTCTGGGTACAGTATTCAGTGTAACACTCTGGGTACAGTAGTCAGTCAAACACTCTGGGTACAGTATTCAGTGTAACACTCTGGGTACAGTATTCAGTGGAACACTCTGTGTACAGTATTCAGTGTAACACACTGGGTACAGTATTCAGTGTAACACTGGTTACAGGATTCAGTGTAACACTGGGTACAGTATTCAGTGTAACTCTGGGTACAGTATTCTGTGTAACACACTGGGTACAGTATTCAGTGTTACACTCTGGGTACGGTATTCAGTGTAACACACTGGGTACAGTATTCAGTGTCACACTGGGTACAGTATTCAGTGTAACACTGTGTACAGTATTCAGTGTAACACACTGGGTACAGTATTCACTGTAACACTGTGTACAGTATTCAGTGTAACACTCTGTGTACAGTATTCAGTGTAACACACTGGGTACAGTATTCAGTGTAACACTGTGTACAGTATTCAGTGTAACACTCTGCGTACAGTATTCAGTGTCACACTGGGTACAGTATTCAGTGTAACTCTGGGTACAGTATTCAGTGTAACTCTGGGTACAATATTCAGTGTAACACACTGGGTACATTATTCAGTGTGACACTCTGGGTACAGTATTCAGTGTAACACACTGTGTACAGTATTCAATGTAACACTGGGTAGAGGATTCAGTGTAACACACTGGGTACAGGATTCAGTGTAACACTTGGGTACAGTATTCCGTGTAACACTCTGGGTACAGTATTCAGTGTAACACACTGGGTACAGTAGTCAGTCTAACACTCTAGGTACAGTATTCGGAGATACACTCTGGGTACATTATTCAGTGTAACACTCTGGGTACAGTAGTCAATCTAACACTCTGGTACAGTATTCAGTGTAACACTCTGGCTACAGTATTCAGTGTAACACTGGGTACAGTATTCAGTGTAACACGCTGGGTACAGTATTCAGTGTAACACTCTGTGTACAGTATTCAGTGTAACACACTGGGTACAGTATTCAGTGTAACACTCTGTGTACAGTATACAGTGTAACACACTGGTTACATTATTCAGTGTAACACTGGTTATAGGATTCAGTGTAACACTGGGTACAGTATTCAGTGTAACTCTGGGTACAGTATTCAGTTTAACACACTGGGTACAGTATACAGTGTAACACTCTGGGTACAGTATTCAGTGTAACTCTGGGCACAGTATTCAGTGTAACACACTGGGTACAGTATTCAGTGTAACACTCTGGGTACAGTAGTCAGTCTAACACTATGGGTGCAGTATTCAGAGTTACACTCTGGGTACAGTATTCAGTGTAACACTCTGGGTACAGTAGTCAGTCAAACACTCTGGGTACAGTATTTAGTGTAACACTCTGGGTACAGTATTCAGTGGAACACTCTGTGTACAGTATTCAGTGTAACACACCGGGTACAATATTCAGTGTAACACTCTGGGTACAGTATTCAGTGTAACACACTGGGTACAGTATTCAGTGTAACTCTGGGTACAGTATTCAGTGTAACACTGGGTACAGTATTCAGTGTACCACACTGGGTACAGTATTTAGTTTGACACTGGGTATAGTATTCAGTGTTACACTGAATACTGTACCCAGAGTTTAACACTGAGAACAGTATTCAGTGTAACACTGAGAAGAGTATTCAGTGTAACACACTGGGTACAGTATTCAGTGTAACACTGGGTACAGTATTCAGTGTAACACTATGTATAGTATTCAGTGTAACACAGTGGATACAGTATTCATTGTAACACTGGGTACAGTATTCAGTGTAACAAACTGGGTACAGTATTCAGTGTAACACTGGTTACAGGATTCAGTGTAACACTGGGTACAGTATTCAGTGTAACACACTGGGTACAGTATTCAGTGTAACACTGTGTGCAGTATTCAGTGTAACACTCTGCGTACAGTATTCAGTGTCACACTGGGTACAGTATTCAGTGTAACTCTGGGTACAGTATTCAGTGTAACTCTGGGTACAGTATTCAGTGTAACACACTGGGTACATTATTCAGTGTGACACTCTGGGTACAGTATTCAGTGTAACACACTGTGTACAGTATTCAATCTAACACTCTGGTACAGTATTCAGTGTAACACTCTGGCTACAGTATTCAGTGTAACACTGGGTACAGTATTCAGTGTAACACGCTGGGTACAGTATTCAGTGTAAAACTCTGTGTACAGTATTCAGTGTAACTCTGGGCACAGTATTCAGTGTAACACACTGGGTGCAGTATTCAGTGTAACACTCTGGGTACAGTAGTCAGTCTAACACTATGGGTGCAGTATTCAGAGTTACACTCTGGGTACAGTATTCAGTGTAACACTCTGGGTACAGTAGTCAGTCAAACACTCTGGGTACAGTATTCAGTGTAACACTCTGGGTACAGTATTCAGTGGAACACTCTGTGTACAGTATTCAGTGTAACACACTGGGTACAGTATTCAGTGTAACACTGGTTACAGGATTCAGTGTAACACTGGGTACAGTATTCAGTGTAACTCTGGGTACAGTATTCAGTGTAACACACTGGGTACATTATTCAGTGTGACACTCTGGGTACAGTATTCAGTGTAACACACTGTGTACAGTATTCAATCTAACACTGTGGTACAGTATTCAGTCTAACACTCTGGCTACAGTATTCAGTGTAACACTGGGTACAGTATTCAGTGTAACACGCTGGGTACAGTATTCAGTGTAACACTCTGTGTACAGTATTCAGTGTAACTCTGGGCACAGTATTCAGTGTAACACACTGGGTGCAGTATTCAGTGTAACACTCTGGGTACAGTAGTCAGTCTAACACTATGGGTGCAGTATTCAGAGTTACACTCTGGGTACAGTATTCAGTGTAACACTCTGGGTACAGTAGTCAGTAAAACACTCTGGGTACATTATTCAGTGTAACACTCTGGGTACAGTATTCAGTGGAACACTCTGTGTACAGTATTCAGTGTAACACACTGGGTACAGTATTCAGTGTAACACTGGTTACAGGATTCAGTGTAACACTGGGTACAGTATTCAGTGTAACTCTGGGTACAGTATTCAGTGTAACACACTGGGTACAATATTCAGTGTAACACTCTGGGTACAGTATTCAGTGTAACACACTGGGTACAGTATTCAGTGTAACTCTGGGTACAGTATTCAGTGTAACACTGGGTACAGTATTCAGTGTAACACTATGTATAGTATTCAGTGTAACACAGTGGATACAGTATTCATTGTAACACTGGGTACAGTATTCAGTGTAACAAACTGGGTACAGTATTCAGTGTAACACTGGTTACAGGATTCAGTGTAACACTGGGTACAGTATTCAGTGTAACACACTGGGTACAGTATACAGGGTAACACTCTGGGTACAGTATTCAGTGTAACTCTGGGTACTGTATTCAGTGTAACACACTGGGTACATTATTCAGTGTAACACTCTGGGTACAGTATTCATTTTAACTCTGGGTACAATATTCAGTGTAACACACTGATTACAGTATTCAGTGTAACACTCTGGGTACAGTATTCAGTGTAACACTGGGTACAGTATTCAGTGTAACACACTGGGTACAGTATTCAGTGTAACACTGGGTACAGTATTCAGTGTAACACAAGGTACAGGATTCAGTGTAAAACTGGGTACAATATTCTGTGTAACAATCTGGGTACAGTATTCAGTGTAACACACTGGGTACAGTATTCAGTGTAACTCTGGGTACAGTATTCAGTGTAACACACTGGGTACAGTATTCAGTGTAACACTCTGGGTACAGCATTCAGTGTAACACACTAATACAGTATTCAGTCTAACACTGGGTAGAGGATTCAGTGTAACACACTGGGTACAGTATTCAGTGTAACATACTGGGAACATTATTCAGAGTAACACTGTGGGTACAGAATTCAGTGTAACACACTGGGAACTGTATTCAGTGTAACACTGGGCACAGGATTCAGTGCAACACACTGGGTACAGTATTCAGTGTAACGCTGGGTACAGTATTCAGTGTTACACTCTGGGTACAGTATTCAGTGTCACACTGGGTACAGTATTCAGTGTAACTCTGGGTACATTATTCAGTGTAACACTCTGGGTACAGTAGTCAGTCTAACACTCTGGGTACAGTATTCAGTGTAACACTCTGTTACAGTATTCAGTGTAACACTGGGTACAGTATTCAGTGTAACACGCTGGGTACAGTATTCAGTGTAACAATCTGAGTACAGTATTCAGTGTAACACACTGGGTACAGTATTCAGTGTAACTCTGGGTACATTATTCAGTGTAACACTCTGGGTATAGTAGTCAGTCTACCACTCTGGGTACAGTATTCAGTGTAACACTCTGGGTACAGTATTCAGTGTAACACTGGGTACAGTATTCAGTGTAACACGCTGGGTACAGTATTCAGTGTAACACTCTGTGTACAGTATTCAGTGCAACACACTGGGTACAGTATTCAGTGTAACACTCTGTGTACAGTATACAGTGTAACACACTGGTTACATTATTCAGTGTAACACTGGTTACAGGATTCAGTGTAACACTGGGTGCAGTATTCAGTGTAACTCTGGGTACAGTATTCAGTTTAACACACTGGGTACAGTATACAGTATAACACTCTGGGTACAGTATTCAGTGTAACTCTGGGTACAGTATTCAGTGTAACACACTGGGTACAGTATTCATTGTAACACTCTGGGTACAGTAGTCAGTCTAACACTATGGGTGCAGTATTCAGAGTTACACTCTGGGTACAGTATTCAGTGTAACACTCTGGGTACAGTAGTCAGTCAAACACTCTGGGTACAGTATTCAGTGTAACACTCTGGGTACAGTATTCAGTGGAACACTCTGTGTACAGTATTCAGTGTAACATACTGGGTACAGTATTCAGTGTAACACTGGTTACAGGATTCAGTGTAACACTGGGTACAGTATTCAGTGTAACTCTGGGTACAGTATTCAGTGTAACACACTGGGTACAGTATACAGTGTAACACTGGGTACAATATTCAGTGTAACACTCTGGGTACAGTATTCAGTGTAACACACTGGGTACAGTATTCAGTGTAACTCTGGGTACAGTGTTCAGTGTAACACACTAGGTACAGTATTCAGTGTAACACTGGGTACAGTATTCAGTGTAACACACTGGGTACAGTATTCAGTTTGACACTGGGTATAGTATTCTGTGTGTACCCAGAGTTTAACACTGAGAACAGTATTCAGTGTAACACTGAGAAGAGTATTCAGTGTAACACACTGGGTACAGTATTCAGTGTAACACAGGGCACAGTATTCAGTGTAACACTATGTATAGTATTCAGTGTAACACAGTGGATACAGTATTCATTGTAACACTGGGTACAGTATTCAGTGTAACACACTGGGTACAGTATTCAGTGTAACACACTGGGTACAGTATACAGGGTAACACTCTGGGTACAGTATTCAGTGTAACTCTGGGTACTATATTCAGTGTAACACACTGGGTACTGTATTCAGTGTAACACACTGGGTACATTATTCAGTGTAACACTCTGGGTACAGTATTCATTTTAACTCTGGGTACAATATTCAGTGTAACTCACTGATTACAGTATTCAGTGTAACACTCTGGGTACAGTATTCAGTGTAACACTGGGCACAGTATTCAGTGTAACACACTGGGTACAGTATTCAGTGTAACACTGGGTACAGTATTCAGTGTAACACAAGGTACAGGATTCAGTGTAAAACTGGGTACAGTATTCCGTGTAACAATCTGGGTACAGTATTCAGTGTAACACACTGGGTACAGTATTCAGTGTAACTCTGGGTACAGTATTCAGTGTAACACACTAGTACAGTATTCAGTCTAACACTGGGTGGAGGATTCAGTGTAACACACTGGGTACAGTATTCAGTGTAACACACTGGGTACAGTATTCAGTGTAACATACTGCGAACATTATTCAGAGTAACACTGTGGGTACAGAATTCAGTGTAACACACTGGGAACAGTATTCAGTGTAACACTGGGCACAAGATTCAGTGCAACACACTGGGTACATTATTCAGTGTAACGCTGGGTACAGTATTCAGTGTTACACTCTGGGTACAGTATTCAGTGTCACACTGGGTACAGTATTCAGTTTAACACTCTGAGTACAGTATTCAGTGTAATGCACTGGGTACAGTATTCAGTGTAACTCTGGGTACATTATTCAGTGTAACACTCTGGGTACAGTATTCAGTGGAACACTCTGTGTACAGTATTCAGTGTAACATACTGGGAACATTATTCAGAGTAACACTGTGGGTACAGAATTCAGTGTAACACACTGGGAACTGTATTCAGTGTAACACTGGGCACAGGATTCAGTGCAACACACTGGGTACAGTATTCAGTGTAACGCTGGGTACAGTATTCAGTGTTACACTCTGGGTACAGTATTCAGTGTCACACTGGGTACAGTATTCAGTGTAACTCTGGGTACATTATTCAGTGTAACACTCTGGGTACAGTAGTCAGTCTAACACTCTGGGTACAGTATTCAGTGTAACACTCTGTTACAGTATTCAGTGTAACACTGGGTACAGTATTCAGTGTAACACGCTGGGTACAGTATTCAGTGTAACAATCTGAGTACAGTATTCAGTGTAACACACTGGGTACAGTATTCAGTGTAACTCTGGGTACATTATTCAGTGTAACACTCTGGGTATAGTAGTCAGTCTACCACTCTGGGTACAGTATTCAGTGTAACACTCTGGGTACAGTATTCAGTGTAACACTGGGTACAGTATTCAGTGTAACACGCTGGGTACAGTATTCAGTGTAACACTCTGTGTACAGTATTCAGTGCAACACACTGGGTACAGTATTCAGTGTAACACTCTGTGTACAGTATACAGTGTAACACACTGGTTACATTATTCAGTGTAACACTGGTTACAGGATTCAGTGTAACACTGGGTGCAGTATTCAGTGTAACTCTGGGTACAGTATTCAGTTTAACACACTGGGTACAGTATACAGTATAACACTCTGGGTACAGTATTCAGTGTAACTCTGGGTACAGTATTCAGTGTAACACACTGGGTACAGTATTCATTGTAACACTCTGGGTACAGTAGTCAGTCTAACACTATGGGTGCAGTATTCAGAGTTACACTCTGGGTACAGTATTCAGTGTAACACTCTGGGTACAGTAGTCAGTCAAACACTCTGGGTACAGTATTCAGTGTAACACTCTGGGTACAGTATTCAGTGGAACACTCTGTGTACAGTATTCAGTGTAACATACTGGGTACAGTATTCAGTGTAACACTGGTTACAGGATTCAGTGTAACACTGGGTACAGTATTCAGTGTAACTCTGGGTACAGTATTCAGTGTAACACACTGGGTACAGTATACAGTGTAACACTGGGTACAATATTCAGTGTAACACTCTGGGTACAGTATTCAGTGTAACACACTGGGTACAGTATTCAGTGTAACTCTGGGTACAGTGTTCAGTGTAACACACTAGGTACAGTATTCAGTGTAACACTGGGTACAGTATTCAGTGTAACACACTGGGTACAGTATTCAGTTTGACACTGGGTATAGTATTCTGTGTGTACCCAGAGTTTAACACTGAGAACAGTATTCAGTGTAACACTGAGAAGAGTATTCAGTGTAACACACTGGGTACAGTATTCAGTGTAACACAGGGCACAGTATTCAGTGTAACACTATGTATAGTATTCAGTGTAACACAGTGGATACAGTATTCATTGTAACACTGGGTACAGTATTCAGTGTAACACACTGGGTACAGTATTCAGTGTAACACACTGGGTACAGTATACAGGGTAACACTCTGGGTACAGTATTCAGTGTAACTCTGGGTACTATATTCAGTGTAACACACTGGGTACTGTATTCAGTGTAACACACTGGGTACATTATTCAGTGTAACACTCTGGGTACAGTATTCATTTTAACTCTGGGTACAATATTCAGTGTAACTCACTGATTACAGTATTCAGTGTAACACTCTGGGTACAGTATTCAGTGTAACACTGGGCACAGTATTCAGTGTAACACACTGGGTACAGTATTCAGTGTAACACTGGGTACAGTATTCAGTGTAACACAAGGTACAGGATTCAGTGTAAAACTGGGTACAGTATTCCGTGTAACAATCTGGGTACAGTATTCAGTGTAACACACTGGGTACAGTATTCAGTGTAACTCTGGGTACAGTATTCAGTGTAACACACTAGTACAGTATTCAGTCTAACACTGGGTGGAGGATTCAGTGTAACACACTGGGTACAGTATTCAGTGTAACACACTGGGTACAGTATTCAGTGTAACATACTGCGAACATTATTCAGAGTAACACTGTGGGTACAGAATTCAGTGTAACACACTGGGAACAGTATTCAGTGTAACACTGGGCACAAGATTCAGTGCAACACACTGGGTACATTATTCAGTGTAACGCTGGGTACAGTATTCAGTGTTACACTCTGGGTACAGTATTCAGTGTCACACTGGGTACAGTATTCAGTTTAACACTCTGAGTACAGTATTCAGTGTAATGCACTGGGTACAGTATTCAGTGTAACTCTGGGTACATTATTCAGTGTAACACTCTGGGTACAGTATTCAGTGGAACACTCTGTGTACAGTATTCAGTGTAACACACTGGGTACAGTATTCAGTGTAACACTGGTTACAGGATTCAGTGTAACACTGGGTACAGTATTCAGTGTAACTCTGGGTACAGTATTCAGTGTAACACACTGGTTACAATATTCAGTGTAACACTCTGGGTACAGTATTCAGTGTAACACACTGGGTACAGTATTCAGTGTAACTCTGGGTACAATATTCAGTGTAACACTGGGTACAGTATTCAGTGTAACACTGGGTACAGTATTCAGTGTAACACAGTGGATACAGTATTCATTGTAACACTGGGTACAGTATTCAGTGTAACTCTGGGTACAGTATTCAGTGTAACACACTGGGTACAGTATTCAGTGTAACACTCTGGGTACAGTAGTCAGTCTAACACTATGGGTGCAGTATTCAGAGTTACACTCTGGGTACAGTATTCAGTGTAACACTCTGGGTACAGTAGTCAGTCAAACACTCTGGGTACAGTATTCAGTGTAACACTCTGGGTACAGTATTCAGTGGAACACACTGGGTACTGTATTCAGTGTAACACACTGGGTACATTATTCAGTGTAACTCTGGGTACTATATTCAGTGTAACACACTGGGTACTGTATTCAGTGTAACACACTGGGTACATTATTCAGTGTAACACTCTGGGTACAGTATTCATTTTAACTCTGGGTACAATATTCAGTGTAACTCACTGATTACAGTATTCAGTGTAACACTCTGGGTACAGTATTCAGTGTAACACTGGGCACAGTATTCAGTGTAACACACTGGGTACAGTATTCAGTGTAACACTGGGTACAGTATTCAGTGTAACACAAGGTACAGGATTCAGTGTAAAACTGGGTACAGTATTCCGTGTAACAATCTGGGTACAGTATTCAGTGTAACACACTGGGTACAGTATTCAGTGTAACTCTGGGTACAGTATTCAGTGTAACACACTAGTACAGTATTCAGTCTAACACTGGGTGGAGGATTCAGTGTAACACACTGGGTACAGTATTCAGTGTAACACACTGGGTACAGTATTCAGTGTAACATACTGCGAACATTATTCAGAGTAACACTGTGGGTACAGAATTCAGTGTAACACACTGGGAACAGTATTCAGTGTAACACTGGGCACAAGATTCAGTGCAACACACTGGGTACATTATTCAGTGTAACGCTGGGTACAGTATTCAGTGTTACACTCTGGGTACAGTATTCAGTGTCACACTGGGTACAGTATTCAGTTTAACACTCTGAGTACAGTATTCAGTGTAATGCACTGGGTACAGTATTCAGTGTAACTCTGGGTACATTATTCAGTGTAACACTCTGGGTACAGTATTCAGTGGAACACTCTGTGTACAGTATTCAGTGTAACACACTGGGTACAGTATTCAGTGTAACACTGGTTACAGGATTCAGTGTAACACTGGGTACAGTATTCAGTGTAACTCTGGGTACAGTATTCAGTGTAACACACTGGGTACAATATTCAGTGTAACACTCTGGGTACAGTATTCAGTGTAACACACTGGGTACAGTATTCAGTGTAACTCTGGGTACAATATTCAGTGTAACACTGGGTACAGTATTCAGTGTAACACTGGGTACAGTATTCAGTGTAACACAGTGGATACAGTATTCATTGTAACACTGGGTACAGTATTCAGTGTAACTCTGGGTACAGTATTCAGTGTAACACACTGGGAGCAGTATTCAGTGTAACACTCTGGGTACAGTAGTCAGTCTAACACTATGGGTGCAGTATTCAGAGTTACACTCTGGGTACAGTATTCAGTGTAACACTCTGGGTACAGTAGTCAGTCAAACACTCTGGGTACAGTATTCAGTGTAACACTCTGGGTACAGTATTCAGTGGAACACTCTGTGTACAGTATTCAGTGTAACATACTGGGTACAGTATTCAGTGTAACACTGGTTACAGGATTCAGTGTAACACTGGGTACAGTATTCAGTGTAACTCTGGGTACAGTATTCAGTGTAACACACTGGGTACAGTATACAGTGTAACACTGGGTACAATATTCAGTGTAACACTCTGGGTACAGTATTCAGTGTAACACACTGGGTACAGTATTCAGTGTAACTCTGGGTACAGTGTTCAGTGTAACACACTAGGTACAGTATTCAGTGTAACACTGGGTACAGTATTCAGTGTAACACACTGGGTACAGTATTCAGTTTGACACTGGGTATAGTATTCTGTGTGTACCCAGAGTTTAACACTGAGAACAGTATTCAGTGTAACACTGAGAAGAGTATTCAGTGTAACACACTGGGTACAGTATTCAGTGTAACACAGGGCACAGTATTCAGTGTAACACTATGTATAGTATTCAGTGTAACACAGTGGATACAGTATTCATTGTAACACTGGGTACAGTATTCAGTGTAACACACTGGGTACAGTATTCAGTGTAACACACTGGGTACAGTATACAGGGTAACACTCTGGGTACAGTATTCAGTGTAACTCTGGGTACTATATTCAGTGTAACACACTGGGTACTGTATTCAGTGTAACACACTGGGTACATTATTCAGTGTAACACTCTGGGTACAGTATTCATTTTAACTCTGGGTACAATATTCAGTGTAACTCACTGATTACAGTATTCAGTGTAACACTCTGGGTACAGTATTCAGTGTAACACTGGGCACAGTATTCAGTGTAACACACTGGGTACAGTATTCAGTGTAACACTGGGTACAGTATTCAGTGTAACACAAGGTACAGGATTCAGTGTAAAACTGGGTACAGTATTCCGTGTAACAATCTGGGTACAGTATTCAGTGTAACACACTGGGTACAGTATTCAGTGTAACTCTGGGTACAGTATTCAGTGTAACACACTAGTACAGTATTCAGTCTAACACTGGGTGGAGGATTCAGTGTAACACACTGGGTACAGTATTCAGTGTAACACACTGGGTACAGTATTCAGTGTAACATACTGCGAACATTATTCAGAGTAACACTGTGGGTACAGAATTCAGTGTAACACACTGGGAACAGTATTCAGTGTAACACTGGGCACAAGATTCAGTGCAACACACTGGGTACATTATTCAGTGTAACGCTGGGTACAGTATTCAGTGTTACACTCTGGGTACAGTATTCAGTGTCACACTGGGTACAGTATTCAGTTTAACACTCTGAGTACAGTATTCAGTGTAATGCACTGGGTACAGTATTCAGTGTAACTCTGGGTACATTATTCAGTGTAACACTCTGGGTACAGTATTCAGTGGAACACTCTGTGTACAGTATTCAGTGTAACACACTGGGTACAGTATTCAGTGTAACACTGGTTACAGGATTCAGTGTAACACTGGGTACAGTATTCAGTGTAACTCTGGGTACAGTATTCAGTGTAACACACTGGGTACAATATTCAGTGTAACACTCTGGGTACAGTATTCAGTGTAACACACTGGGTACAGTATTCAGTGTAACTCTGGGTACAGTATTCAGTGTAACACTGGGTACAGTATTCAGTGTAACACTGGGTACAGTATTCAGTGTAACACAGTGGATACAGTATTCATTGTAACACTGGGTACAGTATTCAGTGTAACACTGGGTACAGTATTCAGTGTAACTCTGGGTACAGTATTCAGTGTAACACTGGGTACAGTATTCAGTGTAACACAGTGGATACAGTATTCATTGTAACACTGGGTACAGTATTCAGTGTTACAAACTGGGTACAGTATTCAGTGTAACACTGGTTACAGGATTCAGTGTAACACTGGGTACAGTATTCAGTGTAACACACTGGGTACAGTATACAGGGTAACACTCTGGGTGCAGTATTCAGTGTAACTCTGGGTACTGTATTCAGTGTAACACACTGGGTACTGTATTCAGTGTAACACACTGGGTACATTATTCAGTGTAACACTCTGGGTACAGTATTCAGTGTAACACACTGGGTACAGTATTCAGTGTAACTCTGGGTACAGTATTCAGTGTAACACACTGGGTACAGTATTCAGTGTAACACTCTGGGTACCGCATTCAGTGTAACACACTAATACAGTATTCAGTCTAAAACTGGGTAGAGGATTCAGTGTAACACACTGGGTACAGAATTCAGTGTAACACACTGGGAACTGTATTCAGTGTAACACTGGGCACAGGATTCAGTGCAACACACTGGGTACAGTATTCAGTGCAACGCTGGGTACAGTATTCAGTGTTACACTCTGGGTACAGTATTCAGTGTCACACTGGGTACAGTATTCAGTGTAACTCTGGGTACATTATTCAGTGTAACACTCTGGGTACAGTATTCAGTGTAACACTCTGGGTACAGTATTCAGTGTAACACTGGGTACAGTATTCAGTGAAACACGCTGGGTACAGTATTCAGTGTAACAATCTGAGTACAGTATTCAGTGTAACACTCTGGGTACAGCATTCAGTGTAACACACTAATACAGTATTCAGTCTAACACTGGGTAGAGGATTCAGTGTAACACACTGGGTACAATATTCAGTGTAACACTCTGGGTACAGCATTCAGTGTAACATACTGGGAACATTATTCAGAGTAACACTGTGGGTACAGAATTCAGTGTAACACACTGGGAACTGTATTCAGTGTAACACTGGGCACAGGATTCAGTGCAACACACTGGGTACAGTATTCAGTGTAACGCTGGGTACAGTATTCAGTGTTACACTCTGGGTACAGTATTCAGTGTCACACTGGGTACAGTATTCAGTGTAACTCTGGGTACATTATTCAGTGTAACACTCTGGGTACAGTAGTCAGTCTAACACTCTGGTTACAGGATTCAGTGTAACACTGGGTACAGTATTCAGTGTAACACACTGGGTACAGTATACAGGGTAACACTCTGGGTGCAGTATTCAGTGTAACTCTGGGTACTGTATTCAGTGTAACACACTGGGTACTGTATTCAGTGTAACACACTGGGTACATTATTCAGTGTAACACTCTGGGTACAGTATTCATTTTAACTCTGGGTACAATATTCAGTGTAACACACTGATTACAGTATTCAGTGTAACACTCTGGGTACAGTATTCAGTGTAACACTGGGTACAGTATTCAGTGTAACACACTGGGTACAGTATTCAGTGTAACACTGGGTACAGTATTCAGTGTAACACAAGGTACAGGATTCAGTGTAAAACTGGGTACAATATTCTGTGTAACAATCTGGGTACAGTATTCAGTGTAACACACTGGGTACAGTATTCAGTGTAACTCTGGGTACAGTATTCAGTGTAACACACTGGGTACAGTATTCAGTGTAACACTCTGGGTACAGCATTCAGTGTAACACACTAATACAGTATTCAGTCTAACACTGGGTAGAGGATTCAGTGTAACACACTGGGTACAGTATTCAGTGTAACATACTGGGAACATTATTCAGAGTAACACTGTGGGTACAGAATTCAGTGTAACACACTGGGAACTGTATTCAGTGTAACACTGGGCACAGGATTCAGTGCAACACACTGGGTACAGTATTCAGTGTAACGCTGGGTACAGTATTCAGTGTTACACTCTGGGTACAGTATTCAGTGTCACATTGGGTACAGTATTCAGTGTAACTCTGGGTACATTATTCAGTGTAACACTCTGGGTACAGTAGTCAGTCTAACACTCTGGGTACAGTATTCAGTGTAACACTCTGGGTACAGTATTCAGTGTAACACTGGGTACAGTATTCAGTGTAACACGCTGGGTACAGTATTCAGTGTAACACGCTGGGTACAGTATTCAGTGTAACAATCTGAGTACAGTATTCAGTGTAACACACTGGGTACAGTATTCAGTGTAACTCTGGGTACATTATTCAGTGTAACACTCTGGGTATAGTAGTCAGTCTAACACTCTGGGTACAGTATTCAGTGTAACACTCTGGGTACAGTATTCAGTGTAACACTGGGTACAGTATTCAGTGTAACACGCTGGGTACAGTATTCAGTGTAACACTCTGTGTACAGTATTCAGTGTAACACACTGGGTACAGTATTCAGTGTAACACTCTGTGTACAGTATACAGTGTTACACACTGGTTACATTATTCAGTGTAACACTGGTTACAGGATTCAGTGTAACACTGGGTACAGTATTCAGTGTAACTCTGGGTACAGTATTCAGTTTAACACACTGGGTACAGTGTACAGTATAACACTCTGGGTACAGTATTCAGTGTAACTCTGGGTACAGTATTCAGTGTAACACACTGGGTACAGTATTCAGTGTAACACTCTGGGTACAGTAGTCAGTCTAACAATATGGGTGCAGTATTCAGAGTTACACTCTGGGTACAGTATTCAGTGTAACACTCTGGGTACAGTAGTCAGTCAAACACTCTGGGTACAGTATTCAGTGTAACACTCTGGGTACAGTATTCAGTGGAACACTCTGTGTACAGTATTCAGTGTAACACACTGGGTACAGTATTCAGTGTAACACTGGTTACAGGATTCAGTGTAACACTGGGTACAGTATTCAGTGTAACTCTGGGTACAGTATTCAGTGTAACACACTGGGTACAGTATACAGTGTAACACTGGGTACAATATTCAGTGTAACACTCTGGGTACAGTATTCAGTGTAACACACTGGGTACAGTATTCAGTGTAACTCTGGGTACAGTGTTCAGTGTAACACACTAGGTACAGTATTCAGTGTAACACTGGGTACAGTATTCAGTGTAACACACTGGGTACAGTATTCAGTTTGACACTGGGTATAGTATTCTGTGTGTACCCAGAGTTTAACACTGAGAACAGTATTCAGTGTAACACTGAGAAGAGTATTCAGTGTAACACACTGGGTACAGTATTCAGTGTAACACAGGGCACAGTATTCAGTGTAACACTATGTATAGTATTCAGTGTAACACAGTGGATACAGTATTCATTGTAACACTGGGTACAGTATTCAGTGTAACACACTGGGTACAGTATTCAGTGTAACACACTGGGTACAGTATACAGGGTAACACTCTGGGTACAGTATTCAGTGTAACTCTGGGTACTATATTCAGTGTAACACACTGGGTACTGTATTCAGTGTAACACACTGGGTACATTATTCAGTGTAACACTCTGGGTACAGCATTCATTTTAACTCTGGGTACAATATTCAGTGTAACACACTGATTACAGTATTCAGTGTAACACTCTGGGTACAGTATTCAGTGTAACACTGGGCACAGTATTCAGTGTAACACACTGGGTACAGTATTCAGTGTAACACTGGGTACAGTATTCAGTGTAACACAAGGTACAGGATTCAGTGTAAAACTGGGTACAGTATTCCGTGTAACAATCTGGGTACAGTATTCAGTGTAACACACTAGTACAGTATTCAGTCTAACACTGGGTGGAGGATTCAGTGTAACACACTGGGTACAGTATTCAGTGTAACACACTGGGTACAGTATTCAGTGTAACACACTGCGAACATTATTCAGAGTAACACTGTGGGTACAGAATTCAGTGTAACACACTGGGTACAGTATTCAGTGTAACACACTGGGTACAGTATACAGGGTAACACTCTGGGTACAGTATTCAGTGTAACTCTGGGTACTATATTCAGTGTAACACACTGGGTACTGTATTCAGTGTAACACACTGGGTACATTATTCAGTGTAACACTCTGGGTACAGCATTCATTTTAACTCTGGGTACAATATTCAGTGTAACACACTGATTACAGTATTCAGTGTAACACTCTGGGTACAGTATTCAGTGTAACACTGGGCACAGTATTCAGTGTAACACACTGGGTACAGTATTCAGTGTAACACTGGGTACAGTATTCAGTGTAACACAAGGTACAGGATTCAGTGTAAAACTGGGTACAGTATTCCGTGTAACAATCTGGGTACAGTATTCAGTGTAACACACTAGTACAGTATTCAGTCTAACACTGGGAGGAGGATTCAGTGTAACACACTGGGTACAGTATTCAGTGTAACACACTGGGTACAGTATTCAGTGTAACACACTGCGAACATTATTCAGAGTAACACTGTGGGTACAGAATTCAGTGTAACACACTGGGAACAGTATTCAGTGCAACACTGGGCACAAGATTCAGTGCAACACACTGGGTACATTATTCAGTGTAACGCTGGGTACAGTATTCAGTGTTACACTCTGGGTACAGTATTCAGTGTCACACTGGGTACAGTATTCAGTTTAACACTCTGAGTACAGTATTCAGTGTAATGCACTGGGTACAGTATTCAGTGTAACTCTGGGTACATTATTCAGTGTAACACTCTGGGTACAGTAGTCAGTCTAACACTCTGGGTACAGTATTCAGTGTATCACACTGGGTACAGTATTCAGTGTAACACTCTGTGTACAGTATTCAGTGTAACACACTGGGTACAGTATTCAGTGTAACACTGGTTACAGGATTCAGTGTAACACTGGGTACAGTATTCAGTGTAACACACTGGGTACAGTATACAGTGTAACACTCTGGGTGCAGTATTCAGTGTAACTCTGGGTACAGTATTCAGTGTAACACTGGGTAGAGGATTCAGTGTAACACACTGGGTACAGTATTCAGTGTAATACTGGGTACAGTATTCAGTGTAACACTGGGTACAGTATTCAGTGTAACTCTGGGTACAGTATTCAGTGTAACACACTGGGTACAGTATTCAGTGTCACACTGGGTACAGTATTCAGTGTAACACTGTGTACAGTATTCAGTGTAACACACTGGGTACGGTATTCAGTGTAACACTGTGTACAGTATTCAGTGTAACACTCTGGGTACAGTATTCAGTGTAACACACTGGGTACAGTATTCAGTGTAACACTGTGTACAGTATTCAGTGTAACACTCTGGTTACAGTATTCAGTGTCACACTGGGTACAGTATACAGTGTAACACACTGGGTACAGTATTCAGTCTAACACTCTGGGGACAGTATTCAGTGTAACACACTGTTACAGTATTCAGTGTAACTCTGGGTACAGTATTCAGTGTAACTCTGGGTACAGTATTCAGTGTAACTCTGGGTACAGTATTCAGTGTAACACACTGGGTACATTATTCAGTGTGACTTCTGGGTACAGTATTCAGTGTAACACTGGGTAGAGGATTCAGTGTAACACACTGGGTACAGTATTCAGTGTAACACACTGGGTACAGTATTCAGTGTAACTCTGGGTACAGTATTCAATGTAACACACGGGGCACATTTTTCAGTGTAACGCTGGGTACAGTATTCAGTGTTACACTCTGGGTACAGTATTGACTGTAACACTCTGGGTACAGTAGTCAGTCTAACACTCTAGGTACAGTATTCAGAGTTACACTCTGAGTACAGTATTCAGTGTAACACAGGGTACAGTATTCAGTGTAACACTCTGTGTACAGTATTCAGTGTAACACACTGGGTACAGTATTCAGTGTAACACTCTGTGTACAGTATACAGTGTAACACACTGGTTACATTATTCAGTGGAACACTGGTTACAGGATTCAGTGTAACACTGGGTACAGTATTCAGTGTAACTCTGGGTACAGTATTCAGTGTAACATGCCGGGTACAGTATTCAGTGTAACACTCTGTGTACAGTATTCAGTGTAACACACTGGGTACAGTATTCAGTGTAACACTCTGTGTACAGTATACAGTGTAACACACTGGTTACATTATTCAGTGTAACACTGGTTACAGGATTCAGTGTAACACTGGGTACAGTATTCAGTGTAACTCTGGGTACAGTATTCAGTTTAACACATTGGGTACAGTATACAGTGTAACACTCTGGGTACAGTATTCAGTGTAACTCTGGGTACAGTATTCAGTGTAACACACTGGGTACATTATTCAGTGTAACACTCTGGGTGCAGTATTCAGTGTAACACTGGGTACAATATTCAGTGTAACACTCTGGGTACAGTATTCAGTGTAACACACTGGGTACAGTATTCAGTGTAACTCTGGGTACAATATTCCGTGTAACACACTACGTACAGTATTCAGTGTAACACTCTGGGTACAGTGTTCAGTGTAACACTGGGTACAGTATTCAGTGTAACACACTGGGTACAGTATACAGTGTAACAAACTGGGTGGAGGATTCAGTGTAACACTTGGGTACAGTATTCAGAGTTACACTCTGAGTACAGTATTCAGTGTAACACTCTGGGTACAGTAGTCAGTCTAACACTCTGGGTACAGTATTCAGTGTAACACTGGGTACAGTATTCAGTGTAACACGCTGGGTACAGTATGCAGTGTAACACTCTGTGTACAGTATACAGTGTAACACACTGGTTACATTATTCAGTGTAACACTGGTTACAGGATTCAGTGTAACACTGGGTACAGTATTCAGTGTAACTCTGGGTACAGTATTCAGTTTAACACACTGGGTACAGTATACAGTGTAACACTCTGGGTACAGTATTCAGTGTAACTCTGGGTACAGTATTCAGTGTAACACACTGGGTACATTATTCAGTGTAACACTCTGGGTACAGTATTCAGTGTAACACACTGGGTACAGTATTCAGTGTAACTCTGGGTACAATATTCCGTGTAACACACTACGTACAGTATTCAGTGTAACACTCTGGGTACAGTATTCAGTGTAACACTGGGTACAGTATTCAGTGTAACACACTGGGTACAGTATACAGTGTAACAAACTGGGTAGAGGATTCAGTGTAACACTTGGGTACAGTATTCAGTGTTAAACTCTGGGTACGGTATTCAGTGTAACACACTGGGTACAGTATTCAGTGCAACTCTGTGTACAGTATTGAGTGTAACACACTGGGTACAGTATTCAGTGTAACACTGGGTAGAGGATTCAGTGTAACACACTGGGTACAGTATTCAGTGTAACACACTGGGAACATTATTCAGTGTAACACTGTGGGTACAGTATTCAGTGTAACACACTGGGAGCAGTATTCAGTGTAACACTGGGCACAGGATTCAGTGTAACACACTGGGTACAGTATTCATTGTAATGCTGGGTACAGTATTCAGTGTAATACTCTGGGTACAGTATTCAGTGTAACACACTGGGTACAGTATTCAGTGTAAATCTGGGTACATTATTCAGTGTAACACTCTGGGTACAGTAGTCAGTCTAACACTCTGGGTACAGTATTCAGTGTATCACGCTGGGTACAATATTCAGTGTAACACTCTGGGTGCAGTATTCAGTGTAACACACTGGGAACATTATTCAGTGTAACACTGTGGGTACAGTATTCAGTGTAACACACTGGGAGCAGTATTCAGTGTAACACTGGGCACAGGATTCAGTGTAACACACTATGTACAGTACTCAGTGTAACACTGGTTACAGGATTCAGTGTAACACTGGGTACAGTATTCAGTGTAACTCTGGGTACATTATTCAGTGTAACACACTGGGTACAGTATACAGTGTAACACTCTGGGTACAGTATTCAGTGTAACTCTGGGTACAGTATTCAGTGTAACACACTGGGTACATTATTCAGTGTAACACTCTGTGTGCAGTATTCATTGAAACTCTGGGTACAATATTCAGTGTAACACACTGGGTACAGTATTCAGTGTAACACACTGGTACAGTATTCAGTGTAACACTGGGTAGAGCATTCAGTGTAACACACTGGGTACAGTATTCAGTGTAACACACTGGGTACAGTATTCAGTGTAACACTGTGTACAGTATTCAGTGTCACACACTGGGTACAGTATTCAGTGTAACACTCTGGGGACAGTATTCAGTGTAACACACTGTTACAGTATTCAGTGTAACTCTGGGTACATTATTCAGTGCAACTCTGGGTACAGTATTCAGTGTAACACTCTGGGTACAGTATTCAGTGTAACACTGGGTACAGTATTCAGTGTAACACACTGGGTACATTATTCAGTGTAACACTCTGGGTACAGTATTCAGTGTAACACTGGGTAGAGGATTCAGTGTAACCCACTGGGTACAGTATTCAGTGTAACACTTGGGTACAGTATTCCATGTAACACTCTGGGAACATTATTCAGTGTAACACACTGGGTACAGTATTCAGTGTAACTCTGGGTACAGTATTCAGTGTAACACACTGGGTACATTATTCAGTGTAACACTCTCTGTACAGTATTCAGTGTAACACACTGGGTACAGTATTTAGTGTAACACTGGTTACAGGATTCAGTGTAACACACTGGGTACAGTATTCAGTGTAACACACTTGGTACAGTATTCAGTGTAACACTCTGGGTACAGTATTCATTGTAACACACTGGTACAGTATTCAGTGTAACTCTGCGTACAGCATTCAGTGTAACACACTGGGTACAGTATTCAGTGTAACACTCTGGGTACAGTATTCAGTGTAACACTGTGTACAGTGTACAGTGTAACACACTGGGTACAGTATTCAGTGTAACACTGGGTACAGTTTACAGTGTAACACTCTGGGTACATTATTCATTGTAACACTGGGTACATTATTCAGCATAACACCGGGGACAACATTCAGTGCAACACTCTGGGTACGGTATTCAGTGTAACACACTGGGTACAGTATTCAGTGTAACACACTGGGAACATTATTCGGTGTAACACTCTGGGTACAGTATTCAGTGTAACACTCTGTGTACAGTATACAGTGTAACACACTGGTTACATTATTCAGTGTAACACTGGTTACAGGATTCAGTGTAACACTGTGTACAGTATTCAGAGTTACACTCTGGGTACAGTATTCAGTGTAACACTCTGGGTACAGTATTCAGTGTAACACTCTGCGTACAGTATACAGTGTAACACACTGGTTACATTATTCAGTGTAACACTGGTTACAGGATTCAGTGTAACACTGGGTACAGTATTCAGTGTAACACACTGGGAACATAATTCAGTGTAACACTGTGGGTACAGTATTCAGTGTAACATACTGGGAACAGTATTCAGTGTAACACTGGGCACAGGATTCAGTGTAACACACTGGGTACAGTATTCAGTGTAATGCTGGGTACAGTATTCAGTGTTACACTCTGGGTACAGTATTCAGTGTCACACTGTGTACATTATTCAGTGTAACACACTGGGTACAGTATTCAGTGTAAATCTGGGTACATTATTCAGTGTAACACTCTGGGTACAGTAGTCAGTCGAACACTCTGGGTGCAGTATTCAGTGTAACTCTGGGTACAGTATTCAGTGTAACACACTGGGTACAGTATTCAGTGTAACACACTGGGGACAGTTTTCAGTGTAACACTCTGTGTGCAGTTTTCAGAGTAACACTGGGAACAGTATTCAGTGTAACACACTGGGTACAGTATACAGTGTAACACTCTGGGTACAGTATTCAGTGCAACTCTGGGTACATTATTCAGTGTAACACTCTGGCTGCATTATTCATTGTAACTCTTGGTACAGTATTCAGTGTAACACACTGGGTACAGTATTCAGTGTAACACACTGGGAACAGTATTCAGTGTAACACTGGGCACAGCATTCAGTGTAACACACTGGTTACAGTATTCAGTGTAACGCTGGGTACAGTATTGAGTGTTACAATCTGGGTACAGTATTCAGTGTCACACTGGGTACAGTATTCAGTGTAACACTCTGGGTACAGTATTCCGTGTAACACACTGGGTTCAGTATTCAGTGTAACTCTGGGTACATTATTCAGTGTAACTCTGGGTACAGTATTCAGTGTAACACACTGGGTACAGTATTCTGTGTAGCTCTGGGTGCAGTATTCAGTGTAACACTGGGTACAGTATTCAGTGTAACACACTGGGTACAGTATTCAGTGTAACTCTGGGTACAGTATTCAGTGTAACACACTGGGTACAGTATTCAGTGCAACACTCTGGGTACAGTATTCAGTGTAACACACTGGTACAGTATTCAGTGTAACACTGGGTACAGGATTCAGTGTAACACATGGTACAGGATTCAGTGTAACTCTGGTTACAGTATTCAGTGTAACACACTGGGTACAGTATTCAGTATAACACTCTGGGTACAGTATTCAGTGCCACACACTGGTACAGTATTCAGTGGAACACTGGGTAGAGGATTCAGTGTAACACACTGGGTACAGTATTCAGTGTAACACTCGGGTACAGTATACAGTGTTATACTCTGGGTACGGTATTCAGTGTAACACACTGGGTACAGTATTCAGTGTAACTCTGGGTACATTATTCAGTGTAACACTCTGGGTACAGTAGTCACTCTAACACTCTGGGTACAGTATTCAGTGTAACACACTGGGTACAGTATTCAGTGTAACAATCTATGTACAGTATTCAGTGTAACACACTGGGTACAGTATTCAGTGTAACACTGGTTACAGGATTCAGTGTAACACTGGGTACAGTATTTAGTATAACACACTGGGTACAGTATACAGTGTAACACACTGGGTACAGTATTCAGTGTAACTCTGGGTACAGTATTCAGTGTAACACACTGGGTACAGTATTCAGTGTAACACTGGTTACAGGATTCAGTGTAACACTGGGTACAGTATTCAGTGTAACACACTGGGTACAGTATAGAGTGTAACATTCTGGGTACATTATTCAGTGTGACTCTGGGTACAGTATTCAGTGTACCACACTGGGTACATTATTCAGTGTAACACTCTGGGTGCAGTATCCATTGTATCTCTTGGTACAATATTCAGTGTAACACTAGGTGCAGTATTCAGTGTAACACTGGGTACAGTATTCCGTGTAACACTCTGGGTACAGTATTCAGTGTAACACACTGGGTACAGTATTCAGTGTAACTCTGGGTACAGTATACAGTGTAACACACTGGGTAAAGTATTCAGTATAACACTCTGGGTACAGTATTCAGTGTAACATACTGGTACAATATTCAGTGTAACTCTGGGAACAGTATTCTGTGTAAAACTGGGCACAGAATTCAGTGTAACACTCTGGGTACAGCATTCAGTGTAGCACACTGGTTACAGTATTCACTTTAACTCTGGGTACAGTATTTAGTGTGACACTGGGTACAGTATTCAGTGTTAAACTCTGGGTACGGTATTCAGTGTAACACTGAGAACGGTATTCAGTGTAACACTGAGAACAGTATTCAGTGTAACACTCTGGGTACAGTATACAGTGCAACACTGAGTACAGTATTCAGTGTAAAACACTGGGTACAGTATTCAGTGTAACACTGGGCACAGGATTCAGTGTAACACTGAGTACAGTATTCAGTGTAACACTCTGGGTACAGTATTCAATGTAACTCTGGGCACATGATTCAGTGTAACACACTGGGTACAGAATTCAGTGCAACGCTGGTTACAGGATTCAGTGTAACACTGGGTACAATATTCAGTGTAACTCTGGGTACAGTATTCAGTGTAAAACACTGGGTACTGTATTCAGTGTAACACTCTGGGTACAGTATTCATTGTAACACTGGGTACATCATTCAACATAACACTGGGGACAACATTCAGTGTAACACTCTGTGTTCAGTATTCAGTGCAACACACTGGGTGCAGTATTCAGTGTAACTCTGGGTACAGTATTCAGTGTAACACACTGGGTACAGTATTCAGTGTAACTCTGGGTACATTATTCAATGTAACACACTGGGTACAGTATTTAGTGTGACACTGGGTACAGTATTCAGTGTTAAACTCTGGGTACAGTATTCAGTGTAACACTGAGAACAGTATTCAGTGTAACACACTGGGTACAGTATTCAGTGTAACACTGGGTACTGTATTCAGTGTAACACACTGGGTACAGTATTAAGTGTAACACATTGGGTACAGTATTCAGTGTAACACTGGTTACAGGATTCAGTGTAACACACTGGGTACAATATACAGTGTAACACTCTGGGTACAGTATTCAGTGTAAAACACTGGGTACTGTATTCAGTGTAACACTCTGGGTACAGTATTCATTGTAACACTGGGTACATTATTCAACATAACACTGGGGACAACATTCAGTGTAACACTCTGTGTTCAGTATTCAGTGCAACACACTGGGTGCAGTATTCAGTGTAACTCTGGGTACAGTATTCAGTGTAACACACTGGGTACAGTATTCAGTGTAACTCTGGGTACATTATTCAATGTAACACACTGGGTACAGTATTTAGTGTGACACTGGGTACAGTATTCAGTGTTAAACTCTGGGTACAGTATTCAGTGTAACACTGAGAACAGTATTCAGTGTAACACACTGGGTACAGTATTCAGTGTAACACTGGGTACTGTATTCAGTGTAACACACTGGGTACAGTATTCAGTGTAACACATTGGGTACAGTATTCAGTGTAACACTGGTTACAGGATTCAGTGTAACACTGGGTACAGTATTCAGTGTAACACACTGGGTACAGTATTCAGTGTAACACACTGGGAACAGTATTCAGTGTAACACTGGGCACAGCATTCAGTGTAACACACTGGTTACAGTATTCAGTGTAAAGCTGGGTACAGTATTGAGTGTTACAATCTGGGTACAGTATTCAGTGTAACACAGGGTACAGTATTCAGTGTAACACTGAGAACAGTATTCAGTGTAACACTCTGGGTACAGTATACAGTGCAACACTGAGTACAGTATTCAGTGTAAAACACTGGGTACAGTATTCAGTGTAACACTGGGCACAGGATTCAGTGTAACACTGAGTACAGTATTCAGTGTAACACTCTGGGTACAGTATTCAATGTAACACTGGTTACAGGATTCAGTGTAACACTGGGTACAGTATTCAGTGTAACACACTGGGTACAGTATTCAGTGTAACACACTGGGAACAGTATTCAGTGTAACACTGGGCACAGCATTCAGTGTAACACACTGGTTACAGTATTCAGTGTAAAGCTGGGTACAGTATTGAGTGTTACAATCTGGGTACAGTATTCAGTGTCACACTGGGTACAGTATTCAGTGTAACACTCTGGGTACAGTATTCCGTGTAACACACTGGGTTCAGTATTCAGTGTAACTCTGGGTACATTATTCAGTGTAACTCTGGGTACAGTATTCAGTGTAACACACTGGGTACAGTATTCTGTGTAGCTCTGGGTGCAGTATTCAGTGTAACACTGGGTACAGTATTCAGTGTAACACACTGGGTACATTATTCAGTGTAACTCTGGGTACAGTATTCAGTGTAACACACTGGGTACAGTATTCAGTGCAACACTCTGGGTACAGTATTCAGTGTAACACACTGGTACAGTATTCAGTGTAACACTGGGTACAGGATTCAGTGTAACACATGGTACAGGATTCAGTGTAACTCTGGTTACAGTATTCAGTGTAACACACTGGGTACAGTATTCAGTATAACACTCTGGGTACAGTATTCAGTGCCACACACTGGTACAGTATTCAGTGCAACACTGGGTAGAGGATTCAGTGTAACACACTGGGTACAGTATTCAGTGTAACACTTGGGTACAGTATACAGTGTTATACTCTGGGTACGGTATTCAGTGTAACACACTGGGTACAGTATTCAGTGCAACACTCTGGGTACAGTATTCAGTGTAACACACTGGTACAGTATTCAGTGTAACACTGGGTACAGGATTCAGTGTAACACATGGTACAGGATTCAGTGTAACTCTGGTTACAGTATTCAGTGTAACACACTGGGTACAGTATTCAGTATAACACTCTGGGTACAGTATTCAGTGCCACACACTGGTACAGTATTCAGTGCAACACTGGGTAGAGGATTCAGTGTAACACACTGGGTACAGTATTCAGTGTAACACTTGGGTACAGTATACAGTGTTATACTCTGGGTACGGTATTCAGTGTAACACACTGGGTACAGTATTCAGTGTAACTCTGGGTACATTATTCAGTGTAACACTCTGGGTACAGTAGTCACTCCAACACTCTGGGTACAGTATTCAGTGTAACACACTGGGTACAGTATTCAGTGTAACAATCTGTGTACAGTATTCAGTGTAACACACTGGGTACAGTATTCAGTGTAACACTGGTTACAGGATTCAGTGTAACACTGGGTACAGTATTTAGTGTAACACACTGGGTACAGTATACAGTGTAACACACTGGGTACAGTATTCAGTGTAACTCTGGGTACAGTATTCAGTGTAACACACTGGGTACAGTATTCAGTGTAACACTCTGGTTACAGTATTCAGTGTAACACTCTGTGTACAATATTCAGTGTAACACACTGGGTACAGTATTCAGTGTAACACTGGTTACAGGATTCAGTGTAACACTGGGTACAGTATTCAGTGTAACACACTGGGTACAGTATACAGTGTAACATTCTGGGTACATTATTCAGTGTGACTCTGGGTACAGTATTCAGTGTAACACACTGGGTACATTATTCAGTGTAACACTCTGGGTGCAGTATCCATTGTATCTCTTGGTACAATATTCAGTGTAACACTAGGTGCAGTATTCAGTGTAACACTGGGTACAGTATTCCGTGTAACACTCTGGGTACAGTATTCAGTGTAACACACTGGGTACAGTATACAGTGTAACATTCTGGGTACATTATTCAGTGTGACTCTGGGTACAGTATTCAGTGTAACACACTGGGTACATTATTCAGTGTAACACTCTGGGTGCAGTATCCATTGTATCTCTTGGTACAATATTCAGTGTAACACTGGGTACAGTATTCAGTGTAACTCTGGGTACAGTATTCCGTGTAACACTCTGGGTACAGTATTCAGTGTAACACACTGGGTACAGTATTTAGTGTAACTCTGGGTACAGTATACAGTGTAACACACTGGGTAAAGTATTCAGTATAACACTCTGGGTACAGTATTCAGTGTAACATACTGGTACAATATTCAGTGTAACTCTGGGAACAGTATTCTGTGTAAAACTGGGCACAGAATTCAGTGTAACACTCTGGGTACAGCATTCAGTGTAGCACACTGGTTACAGTATTCACTTTAACTCTGGGTACAGTATTTAGTGTGACACTGGGTACAGTATTCAGTGTTAAACTCTGGGTACGGTATTCAGTGTAACACTGAGAACGGTATTCAGTGTAACACTGAGAACAGTATTCAGTGTAACACTCTGGGTACAGTATACAGTGTAACACTGAGTACAGTATTCAGTGTAAAACACTGGGTACAGTATTCAGTGTAACACTGGGCACAGGATTCAGTGTAACACTGAGTACAGTATTCAGTGTAACACTCTGGGTACAGTATTCAATGTAACTTTGGGCACAGGATTCAGTGTAACACACTGGGTACAGAATTCAGTGCAACGCTGGTTACAGGATTCAGTGTAACACTGGGTACAATATTCAGTGTAACTCTGGGTACAGTATACAGTGTAAAACACTGGGTACTGTATTCAGTGTAACACTCTGGGTACAGTATTCATTGTAACACTGGGTACATTATTCAACATAACACTGGGGACAACATTCAGTGTAACACTCTGTGTTCAGTATTCAGTGCAACACACTGGGTGCAGTATTTAGTGTGACACTGGGTACAGTATTCAGTGTTAAACTCTGGGTACAGTATTCAGTGTAACACTGAGAACAGTATTCAGTGTAACACACTGGGTACAGTATTCAGTGTAACACTGGGTACTGTATTCAGTGTAACACACTGGGTACAGTATTCAGTGTAACACATTGGGTACAGTATTCAGTGTAACACTGGTTACAGGATTCAGTGTAACACTGGGTACAGTATTCAGTGTACAACACTGGGTACAATATACAGTGTAACATTCTGGGTACAGTATTCAGTGTAACTCTGGGTACAGTATTCAGTGTAACACACTGGGTACATTATTCAGTGTAACACTCTGGGTACAGTATTCACTGTAACTCTGGGTACAATATTCAGTGTAACACACTGATTACAATATTCAGTGTAACACACTGGGTACAGTATTCAGTGTAACACTGGGTACAGTATTCAGTGTAACACAAGGTACAGGATTCAGTGTAAAACTGGGTACAGTATTCCATGTGACACTCTGGGTACAGTATTCAGTGTAACACACTGGGTACAGTATTCAGTGTAACTCTGGGTACAGTATTCAGTGTAACACACTGGGTACAGTATTCAGTGTAACACTCTGGGTACAGTATTCAGTGTAACACACTGGTACAGTATTCAGTGTAACACTGGGTAGAGGATTCAGTGTAACACACTGGGTATAGTATTCAGTGTAACACTCTGGTTACAGTATTCAGTGTAACACACTGGGAAGAGTATTCAGTATAACACTGGGCACATGATTCAGTGTAACACACTGGGTACAGTATTCAGTGTTACACTCTGGGTACAGTATTCAGTGTAACACACTGGAAACAGTATTCAGTGTAACTCTGGGTACAGTATTCAGTGTTAAACACTGGGTATTGTATTCAGTGTCACACTCTGGGTACAGTATTCAGTGTAACTCGGGGTACAATATTCAGTGTAACACACTGAGTACAGTATTCAGTGTAACACTGGGTACAGTATTCAGTGTAACACTGGGTACAGTATTCATTGTAACACTGGATACATTATTCAGCATAACACTGGGGACAACATTCAGTGTAACACTCTGGGTACAGTATTCAGTGTAACACACTGGGTACAGTATTCAGTGTAACTCTGGGTACAGTATTCAGTGTAACACACTGGGTACATTATTCAGTGTAACACTGGGTACAGTATTCAGTGTAACACATTGGGTACAGTATTTAGTGTAACACTGGTTACAGGATACAGTGTAACACTGGGTACAGTATTCAGTGTAACAAACTGGGTACAGTATACAGTGTAACACTCTGGGTAGAGTATTCAGTGTAACACACTGGGTACAGTATTCAGTGTAACACTTGGTACAGTATTTAGTGTAACACACTGGGTACAGTATTCAGTGTAAAACTGGGTACAGTATTCCGTGTAACAGTCTGGGTACAGTATTCAGTGTAACACACTGGGTACAGTATTCAGTGTAACTCTGGGTACAATATTCAGTGTAACACACTGGGTACAGTATTCAATGTAACACTCTGGGTACGGCATTCAGTGCAACACACTGGTTACAGTATTCAGTGTAACTCTGGGTACAGTATTCAGTGTAAAACACTGGGAACAGTATTCATTGTAACACTGGGTACAGTATTTAGTGTAACACAATGTACAGGATTCAGTGTAAAACTGGGTACAGTATTCTGTGTAACAGTCTGGGTACAGTATTCAGTGTAACACAACTGGGTACAGTATTCAGTGTAACGCTGTGTACAGTATTCAGTGTTACACACTGGGTACAGTATTCAGTGTCACACTGGGTACAGTATTCAGTGTAACACACTGGGTGCAGTATTCAGTGCAACTCTGGGTACATTATTCAGTGTAACACTCTGGGTACAGTAGTCAGTCTAACACTCTGGGTACAGTATTCAGTGTAACACTCTGGGGACAGTATTCAGTGTAACACTCTCTGTGCAGTATTCAGTGTAACACTGGGTACAGTATTCAGTGTAACACACTCGGTACAGGATTCAGTGTAACACTGGGGACAGTATTCAGTGTAACACACTGGGGACAGTATTCAGTGTAACACTCTCTGTGCAGTATTCAGTGTAACACACTCGGTACAGTATTCAGTGTAACACTGATTACAGGATTCAGTGTAACACTGGGTACATTATTCAGTGTAACACACTGGGTACAGTATACAGTTTAACACTCTGGGTACAATATTCTGTGTAACTCTGGGTACAGTATTCAGTGTAACACACTGGGTACATTATTCAGTGTAACACTCTGGGTGCAGTGTTCATTGTAACTCTTGGTACAGTATTCAGTGTAACACTTGGTACAATATTCAGTGTAACACTGGGTACAGTATTCGTGTAACACTCTGGGTACAGTATTCAGTGTAACACACCGGGTACAGTATTCAGTGTAACACACCGGGTACATTATTCAGTGCAACACTTGCGTACAGTATTCAGTGTTGCACTCTGGGTACGGTATTCAATGTAACACACTGGGTACAGTATTCAGTGTAACTCTGGGTACAGTATTCAGTGTAACACACTGGGTACAGTATTCAGTGCAACACTCTGGGTACAGTATTCAGTGTAACACACTGGTACAGTATTCAGTGTAACACTGGGTACAGGATTCAGTGTAACACATGGTACAGGATTCAGTGTAACTCTGGTTACAGTATTCAGTGTAACACACTGGGTACAGTATTCAGTATAACACTCTGGGTACAGTATTCAGTGCCACACACTGGTACAGTATTCAGTGCAACACTGGGTAGAGGATACAGTGTAACACACTGGGTACAGTATTCAGTGTAACACTTGGGTACAGTATACAGTGTTATACTCTGGGTACGGTATTCAGTGTAACACACTGGGTACAGTATTCAGTGTAACTCTGGGTACATTATTCAGTGTAACACTCTGGGTACAGTAGTCACTCTAACACTCTGGGTACAGTATTCAGTGTAACACACTGGGTATAGTATTCAGTGTAACAATCTGTGTACAGTATTCAGTGTAACACACTGGGTACAGTATTCAGTGTAACACTGGTTACAGGATTCAGTGTAACACTGGGTACAGTATTTAGTGTAACACACTGGGTACAGTATACAGTGTAACACTCTGGGTACAGTATTCAGTGTAACTCTGGGTACAGTATTCAGTGTAACACACTGGGTACAGTATTCAGTGTAACACTCTGGTTACAGTATTCAGTGTAACACTCTGTGTACAATATTCAGTGTAACACACTGGGTACAGTATTCAGTGTAACACTGGTTACAGGATTCAGTGTAACACTGGGTACAGTATTCAGTGTAACACACTGGGTACAGTATACAGTGCAACATTCTGGGTACATTATTCAGTGTGACTCTGGGTACAGTATTCAGTGTAACACACTGGGTACATTATTCAGTGTAACACTCTGGGTGCAGTATCCATTGTATCTCTTGGTACAATATTCAGTGTAACACTAGGTGCAGTATTCAGTGTAACACTGGGTACAGTATTCCGTGTAACACTCTGGGTACAGTATTCAGTGTAACACACTGGGTACAGTATTCAGTGTAACTCTGGGTACAGTATACAGTGTAACACACTGGGTACAGTATTCAGTGTAACACTCTGGGTACAGTATTCAGTGTAACATACTGGTACAATATTCAGTGTAACTCTGGGCACAGAATTCAGTGTAACACTCTGGGTACAGCATTCAGTGTAGCACACTGGTTACAGTATTCACTTTAACTCTGGGTACAGTATTTAGTGTGACACTGGGTACAGTATTCAGTGTTAAACTCTGGGTACGGTATTCAGTGTAACACTGAGAACGGTATTCAGTGTAACACTGAGAACAGTATTCAGTGTAACACTCTGGGTACAGTATACAGTGTAACACTGAGTACAGTATTCAGTGTAAAACACTGGGTACAGTATTCAGTGTAACACTGGGCACAGGATTCAGTGTAACACTGAGTACAGTATTCAGTGTAACATTCTGGGTACAGTATTCAATGTAACTCTGGGCACAGGATTCAGTGTAACACACTGGGTACAGAATTCAGTGCAACGCTGGTTACAGGATTCAGTGTAACACTGGGTACAATATTCAGTGTAACTCTGGGTACAGTATTCAGTGTAAAACACTGGGTACTGTATTCAGTGTAACACTCTGGGTACAGTATTCAGTGTAACTCTGGGTACATTATTCAGTGTAACACACTGAGTACAATATTCAGTGTAACACTGGGTACAGTATTCATTGTAACACTGGGTACATTATTCAACATAACACTGGGGACAACATTCAGTGTAACACTCTGTGTTCAGTATTCAGTGTAACTCTGGGTACATTATTCAATGTAACACACTGGGTACAGTATTTAGTGTGACACTGGGTACAGTATTCAGTGTAACACACTGGGTACAGTATTCAGTGTAACACATTGGGTACAGTATTCAGTGTAACACTGGTTACAGGATTCAGTGTAACACTGGGTACAGTATTCAGTGTAACACACTGGGTACAGTATTCAGTGTAACACACTGGGAACAGTATTCAGTGTAACACTGGGCACAGCATTCAGTGTAACACACTGGTTACAGTATTCAGTGTAAAGCTGGGTACAGTATTGAGTGTTACAATCTGGGTACAGTATTCAGTGTAACACAGGGTACAGTATTCAGTGTAACACTGAGAACAGTATTCAGTGTAACACTCTGGGTACAGTATACAGTGCAACACTGAGTACAGTATTCAGTGTAAAACACTGGGTACAGTATTCAGTGTAACACTGGGCACAGGATTCAGTGTAACACTGAGTACAGTATTCAGTGTAACACACTGGTTACAGTATTCAGTGTAACACACTGGGAACAGTATTCAGTGTAACACTGGGCACAGCATTCAGTGTAACACACTGGTTACAGTATTCAGTGTAAAGCTGGGTACAGTATTGAGTGTTACAATCTGGGTACAGTATTCAGTGTAACACAGGGTACAGTATTCAGTGTAACACTGAGAACAGTATTCAGTGTAACACTCTGGGTACAGTATACAGTGCAACACTGAGTACAGTATTCAGTGTAAAACACTGGGTACAGTATTCAGTGTAACACTGGGCACAGGATTCAGTGTAACACTGAGTACAGTATTCAGTGTAACACACTGGTTACAGTATTCAGTGTAAAGCTGGGTACAGTATTGAGTGTTACAATCTGGGTACAGTATTCAGTGTCACACTGGGTACAGTATTCAGTGTAACACTCTGGGTACAGTATTCCGTGTAACACACTGGGTTCAGTATTCAGTGTAACTCTGGGTACATTATTCAGTGTAACTCTGGGTACAGTATTCAGTGTAACACACTGGGTACAGTATTCTGTGTAGCTCTGGGTGCAGTATTCAGTGTAACACTGGGTACAGTATTCAGTGTAACACACTGGGTACATTATTCAGTGTAACTCTGGGTACAGTATTCAGTGTAACACACTGGGTACAGTATTCAGTATAACACTCTGGGTACAGTATTCAGTGCCACACACTGGTACAGTATTCAGTGTAACACTGGGTACAGGATTCAGTGTAACACATGGTACAGGATTCAGTGTAACTCTGGTTACAGTATTCAGTGTAACACACTGGGTACAGTATTCAGTATAACACTCTGGGTACAGTATTCAGTGCCACACACTGGTACAGTATTCAGTGCAACACTGGGTAGAGGATTCAGTGTAACACACTGGGTACAGTATTCAGTGTAACACTTGGGTACAGTATACAGTGTTATACTCTGGGTACGGTATTCAGTGTAACACACTGGGTACAGTATTCAGTGCAACACCCTGGGTACAGTATTCAGTGTAACACACTGGTACAGTATTCAGTGTAACACTGGGTACAGGATTCAGTGTAACACATGGTACAGGATTCAGTGTAACTCTGGTTACAGTATTCAGTGTAACACACTGGGTACAGTATTCAGTATAACACTCTGGGTACAGTATTCAGTGCCACACACTGGTACAGTATTCAGTGCAACACTGGGTAGAGGATTCAGTGTAACACACTGGGTACAGTATTCAGTGTAACACTTGGGTACAGTATACAGTGTTATACTCTGGGTACGGTATTCAGTGTAACACACTGGGTACAGTATTCAGTGTAACTCTGGGTACATTATTCAGTGTAACACTCTGGGTACAGTAGTCACTCCAACACTCTGGGTACAGTATTCAGTGTAACACACTGGGTACAGTATTCAGTGTAACAATCTGTGTACAGTATTCAGTGTAACACACTGGGTACAGTATTCAGTGTAACACTGGTTACAGGATTCAGTGTAACACTGGGTACAGTATTTAGTGTAACACACTGGGTACAGTATACAGTGTAACACACTGGGTACAGTATTCAGTGTAACTCTGGGTACAGTATTCAGTGTAACACACTGGGTACAGTATTCAGTGTAACACTCTGGTTACAGTATTCAGTGTAACACTCTGTGTACAATATTCAGTGTAACACACTGGGTACAGTATTCAGTGTAACACTGGTTACAGGATTCAGTGTAACACTGGGTACAGTATTCAGTGTAACACACTGGGTACAGTATACAGTGTAACATTCTGGGTACATTATTCAGTGTGACTCTGGGTACAGTATTCAGTGTAACACACTGGGTACATTATTCAGTGTAACACTCTGGGTGCAGTATCCATTGTATCTCTTGGTACAATATTCAGTGTAACACTAGGTGCAGTATTCAGTGTAACACTGGGTACAGTATTCCGTGTAACACTCTGGTTACAGTATTCAGTGTAACACACTGGGTACAGTATTCAGTATAACACTCTGGGTACAGTATTCAGTGCCACACACTGGTACAGTATTCAGTGCAACACTGGGTAGAGGATTCAGTGTAACACACTGGGTACAGTATTCAGTGTAACACTTGGGTACAGTATACAGTGTTATACTCTGGGTACGGTATTCAGTGTAACACACTGGGTACAGTATTCAGTGTAACTCTGGGTACATTATTCAGTGTAACACTCTGGGTACAGTAGTCACTCCAACACTCTGGGTACAGTATTCAGTGTAACACACTGGGTACAGTATTCAGTGTAACAATCTGTGTACAGTATTCAGTGTAACACACTGGGTACAGTATTCAGTGTAACACTGGTTACAGGATTCAGTGTAACACTGGGTACAGTATTTAGTGTAACACACTGGGTACAGTATACAGTGTAACACACTGGGTACAGTATTCAGTGTAACTCTGGGTACAGTATTCAGTGTAACACACTGGGTACAGTATTCAGTGTAACACTCTGGTTACAGTATTCAGTGTAACACTCTGTGTACAATATTCAGTGTAACACACTGGGTACAGTATTCAGTGTAACACTGGTTACAGGATTCAGTGTAACACTGGGTACAGTATTCAGTGTAACACACTGGGTACAGTATACAGTGTAACATTCTGGGTACATTATTCAGTGTGACTCTGGGTACAGTATTCAGTGTAACACACTGGGTACATTATTCAGTGTAACACTCTGGGTGCAGTATCCATTGTATCTCTTGGTACAATATTCAGTGTAACACTAGGTGCAGTATTCAGTGTAACACTGGGTACAGTATTCCGTGTAACACTCTGGGTACAGTATTCAGTGTAACACACTGGGTACAGTATACAGTGTAACATTCTGGGTACATTATTCAGTGTGACTCTGGGTACAGTATTCAGTGTAACACACTGGGTACATTATTCAGTGTAACACTCTGGGTGCAGTATCCATTGTATCTCTTGGTACAATATTCAGTGTAACACTGGGTACAGTATTCAGTGTAACTCTGGGTACAGTATTCCGTGTAACACTCTGGGTACAGTATTCAGTGTAACACACTGGGTACAGTATTTAGTGTAACTCTGGGTACAGTATACAGTGTAACACACTGGGTAAAGTATTCAGTATAACACTCTGGGTACAGTATTCAGTGTAACATACTGGTACAATATTCAGTGTAACTCTGGGAACAATATTCTGTGTAAAACTGGGCACAGAATTCAGTGTAACACTCTGGGTACAGCATTCAGTGTAGCACACTGGTTACAGTATTCACTTTAACTCTGGGTACAGTATTTAGTGTGACACTGGGTACAGTATTCAGTGTTAAACTCTGGGTACGGTATTCAGTGTAACACTGAGAACGGTATTCAGTGTAACACTGAGAACAGTATTCAGTGTAACACTCTGGGTACAGTATACAGTGTAACACTGAGTACAGTATTCAGTGTAAAACACTGGGTACAGTATTCAGTGTAACACTGGGCACATGATTCAGTGTAACACTGAGCACAGTATTCAGTGTAACACTCTGGGTACAGTATTCAATGTAACTTTGGGCACAGGATTCAGTGTAACACACTGGGTACAGAATTCAGTGCAACGCTGGTTACAGGATTCAGTGTAACACTGGGTACAATATTCAGTGTAACTCTGGGTACAGTATACAGTGTAAAACACTGGGTACTGTATTCAGTGTAACACTCTGGGTACAGTATTCATTGTAACACTGGGTACATTATTCAACATAACACTGGGGACAACATTCAGTGTAACACTCTGTGTTCAGTATTCAGTGCAACACACTGGGTGCAGTATTTAGTGTGACACTGGGTACAGTATTCAGTGTTAAACTCTGGGTACAGTATTCAGTGTAACACTGAGAACAGTATTCAGTGTAACACACTGGGTACAGTATTCAGTGTAACACTGGGTACTGTATTCAGTGTAACACACTGGGTACAGTATTCAGTGTAACACATTGGGTACAGTATTCAGTGTAACACTGGTTACAGGATTCAGTGTAACACTGGGTACAGTATTCAGTGTAACACACTGGGTACAATATACAGTGTAACATTCTGGGTACAGTATTCAGTGTAACTCTGGGTACAGTATTCAGTGTAACACACTGGGTACATTATTCAGTGTAACACTCTGGGTACAGTATTCACTGTAACTCTGGGTACAATATTCAGTGTAACACACTGATTACAATATTCAGTGTAACACACTGGGTACAGTATTCAGTGTAACACTGGGTACAGTATTCAGTGTAACACAAGGTACAGGATTCAGTGTAAAACTGGGTACAGTATTCCATGTGACACTCTGGGTACAGTATTCAGTGTAACACACTGGGTACAGTATTCAGTGTAACTCTGGGTACAGTATTCAGTGTAACACACTGGTACAGTATTCAGTGTAACACTGGGTAGAGGATTCAGTGTAACACACTGGGTATAGTATTCAGTGTAACACTCTGGTTACAGTATTCAGTGTAACACACTGGGAAGAGTATTCAGTATAACACTGGGCACAGTATTCAGTGTAACACACTGGAAACAGTATTCAGTGTAACTCTGGGTACAGTATTCAGTGTTAAACACTGGGTATTGTATTCAGTGTCACACTCTGGGTACAGTATTCAGTGTAACTCGGGGTACAATATTCAGTGTAACACACTGAGTACAGTATTCAGTGTAACACTGGGTACAGTATTCAGTGTAACACTGGGTACAGTATTCATTGTAACACTGGATACATTATTCAGCATAACACTGGGGACAACATTCAGTGTAACACTCTGGGTACAGTATTCAGTGTAACACACTGGGTACAGTATTCAGTGTAACTCTGGGTACAGTATTCAGTGTAACACACTGGGTACATTATTCAGTGTAACACTGGGTACAGTATTCAGTTTAACACACTGGGTACAATATTCAGTGTAACACTGGGTACAGTATTCAGTGTAACACATTGGGTACAGTATTTAGTGTAACACTGGTTACAGGATACAGTGTAACACTGGGTACAGTATTCAGTGTAACAAACTGGGTACAGTATACAGTGTAACACTCTGGGTAGAGTATTCAGTGTAACACACTGGGTACAGTATTCAGTGTAACACTTGGTACAGTATTTAGTGTAACACACTGGGTACAGTATTCAGTGTAAAACTGGGTACAGTATTCCGTGTAACAGTCTGGGTACAGTATTCAGTGTAACACACTGGGTACAGTATTCAGTGTAACTCTGGGTACAATATTCAGTGTAACACACTGGGTACAGTATTCAATGTAACACTCTGGGTACGGCATTCAGTGCAACACACTGGTTACAGTATTCAGTGTAACTCTGGGTACAGTATTCAGTGTAAAACACTGGGAACAGTATTCATTGTAACACTGGGTACAGTATTTAGTGTAACACAATGTACAGGATTCAGTGTAAAACTGGGTACAGTATTCTGTGTAACAGTCTGGGTACAGTATTCAGTGTAACACAACTGGGTACAGTATTCAGTGTAACGCTGTGTACAGTATTCAGTGTTACACACTGGGTACAGTATTCAGTGTCACACTGGGTACAGTATTCAGTGTAACACACTGGGTGCAGTATTCAGTGCAACTCTGGGTACATTATTCAGTGTAACACTCTGGGTACAGTAGTCAGTCTAACACTCTGGGTACAGTATTCAGTGTAACACTCTGGGGACAGTATTCAGTGTAACACTCTCTGTGCAGTATTCAGTGTAACACTGGGTACAGTATTCAGTGTAACACACTCGGTACAGGATTCAGTGTAACACTGGGTACAGTATTCAGTGTAACACACTGGGGACAGTATTCAGTGTAACACTCTCTGTGCAGTATTCAGTGTAACACACTCGGTACAGTATTCAGTGTAACACTGATTACAGGATTCAGTGTAACACTGGGTACATTATTCAGTGTAACACACTGGGTACAGTATACAGTTTAACACTCTGGGTACAATATTCTGTGTAACTCTGGGTACAGTATTCAGTGTAACACACTGGGTACATTATTCAGTGTAACACTCTGGGTGCAGTGTTCATTGTAACTCTTGGTACAGTATTCAGTGTAACACTTGGTACAATATTCAGTGTAACACTGGGTACAGTATTCGTGTAACACTCTGGGTACAGTATTCAGTGTAACACACCGGGTACATTATTCAGTGCAACACTTGCGTACAGTATTCAGTGTTGCACTCTGGGTACGGTATTCAATGTAACACACTGGGTACAGTATTCAGTGTAACTCTGGGTACAGTATTCAGTGTAACACACTGGGTACAGTATTCAGTGCAACACTCTGGGTACAGTATTCAGTGTAACACACTCGTACAGTATTCAGTGTAACACTGGGTACAGGATTCAGTGTAACACATGGTACAGGATTCAGTGTAACTCTGGTTACAGTATTCAGTGTAACACACTGGGTACAGTATTCAGTATAACACTCTGGGTACAGTATTCAGTGCCACACACTGGTACAGTATTCAGTGCAACACTGGGTAGAGGATACAGTGTAACACACTGGGTACAGTATTCAGTGTAACACTTGGGTACAGTATACAGTGTTATACTCTGGGTACGGTATTCAGTGTAACACACTGGGTACAGTATTCAGTGTAACTCTGGGTACATTATTCAGTGTAACACTCTGGGTACAGTAGTCACTCTAACACTCTGGGTACAGTATTCAGTGTAACACACTGGGTATAGTATTCAGTGTAACAATCTGTGTACAGTATTCAGTGTAACACACTGGGTACAGTATTCAGTGTAACACTGGTTACAGGATTCAGTGTAACACTGGGTACAGTATTTAGTGTAACACACTGGGTACAGTATACAGTGTAACACACTGGGTACAGTATTCAGTGTAACTCTGGGTACAGTATTCAGTGTAACACACTGGGTACAGTATTCAGTGTAACACTCTGGTTACAGTATTCAGTGTAACACTGTGTACAATATTCAGTGTAACACACTGGGTACAGTATTCAGTGTAACACTGGTTACAGGATTCAGTGTAACACTGGGTACAGTATTCAGTGTAACACACTGGGTACAGTATACAGTGCAACATTCTGGGTACATTATTCAGTGTGACTCTGGGTACAGTATTCAGTGTAACACACTGGGTACATTATTCAGTGTAACACTCTGGGTGCAGTATCCATTGTATCTCTTGGTACAATATTCAGTGTAACACTAGGTGCAGTATTCAGTGTAACACTGGGTACAGTATTCCGTGTAACACTCTGGGTACAGTATTCAGTGTAACACACTGGGTACAGTATTCAGTGTAACTCTGGGTACAGTATACAGTGTAACACACTGGGTACAGTATTCAGTGTAACACTCTGGGTACAGTATTCAGTGTAACATACTGGTACAATATTCAGTGTAACTCTGGGCACAGAATTCAGTGTAACACTCTGGGTACAGCATTCAGTGTAGCACACTGGTTACAGTATTCACTTTAACTCTGGGTACAGTATTTAGTGTGACACTGGGTACAGTATTCAGTGTTAAACTCTGGGTACGGTATTCAGTGTAACACTGAGAACGGTATTCAGTGTAACACTGAGAACAGTATTCAGTGTAACACTCTGGGTACAGTATACAGTGTAACACTGAGTACAGTATTCAGTGTAAAACACTGGGTACAGTATTCAGTGTAACACTGGGCACAGGATTCAGTGTAACACTGAGTACAGTATTCAGTGTAACATTCTGGGTACAGTATTCAATGTAACTCTGGGCACAGGATTCAGTGTAACACACTGGGTACAGTATTCAGTGTAAAACACTGGGTACAGTATTCAGTGTAAAACACTGGGTACAGTATTCAGTGCAACGCTGGTTACAGGATTCAGTGTAACACTGGGTACAATATTCAGTGTAACTCTGGGTACAGTATTCAGTGTAAAACACTGGGTACTGTATTCAGTGTAACACTCTGGGTACAGTATTCAGTGTAACTCTGGGTACATTATTCAGTGTAACACACTGAGTACAATATTCAGTGTAACACTGGGTACAGTATTCATTGTAACACTGGGTACATTATTCAACATAACACTGGGGACAACATTCAGTGTAACACTCTGTGTTCAGTATTCAGTGCAACACACTGGGTGCAGTATTCAGTGTAACTCTGGGTACAGTATTCAGTGTAACACACTGGGTACAGTATTCAGTGTAACTCTGGGTACATTATTCAATGTAACACACTGGGTACAGTATTTAGTGTGACACTGGGTACAGTATTCAGTGTTAAACTCTGGGTACAGTATTCAGTGTAACACTGAGAACAGTATTCAGTGTAACACACTGGGTACAGTATTCAGTGTAACACTGGGTACTGTATTCAGTGTAACACACTGGGTACAGTATTCAGTGTAACACATTGGGTACAGTATTCAGTGTAACACTGGTTACAGGATTCAGTGTAACACTGGGTACAGTATTCAGTGTAACACACTGGGTACAATATACAGTGTAACACTCTGGGTACAGTATTCAGTGTAACTCTGGGTACAGTATTCAGTGTAACACACTGGGTACATTATTCAGTCTAACACTCTGGGTACAGTATTCACTGTAACTCTTGGTACTATATTCAGTGTAACACACTGATTACAATATTCAGTGTAACACACTGGGTACAGTATTCAGTGTAACACTGGGTACAGTATTCAGTGTAACACAAGGTACAGGATTCAGTGTAAAACTGGGTACAGTATTCCATGTGACACTCTGGGTACAGTATTCAGTGTAACACACTGGGTACAGTATTCAGTGTAACTCTGGGTACAGTATTCAGTGTAACACACTGGGTACAGTATTCAGTGTAACACTCTGGGTACAGTATTCAGTGTAACACACTGGTACAGTATTCAGTGTAACACTGGGTAGAGGATTCAGTGTAACACACTGGGTACAGTATTCAGTGTAACACTCTGGTTACAGTATTCAGTGTAACACACTGGGAAGAGTATTCAGTATAATACTGGGCACATGATTCAGTGTAACACACTGGGTACAGTATTCAGTGTTACACTCTGGGTACGGCATTCAGTGTAACACACTGGGTACAGTATTCAGTGTAATTCTGGGTGCAGTATTCAGTGTTACACGCTGGGTACAGTATTCAGTGTAACACACTAGTGCAGTAATCAGTCCAACACTGGGTAGAGGATTCAGTCTAACACACTGGGTACAGTATTCAGTCTAACACTCTGGGTACAGTATTCAGTGTAACACACTGGAAACAGTATTCAGTGTAATACTGGGCACAGGATTCAGTGTAACACACTGGTACAGTATTCAGTGTAACGCTGGGTACAGTATTCAGTGTTACACTCTGGGTACAGTATTCAGTGACATAATGGGTGCAGTATTCAGTGTAACACTCTGGGTACAGTATTCAGTGTAACACACTGGGTGCAGTATTCAGTGTAACTCTGGGTACATTATTCAGTGTAACACTCTTGGTACAGTAGTCAGTCTAACACTCTGGGTACAGTATTCAGTGTAACACACTGGTTACAGGATTCAGTGTAACACTGGGTACATTATTCAGTGTAACACACTGGGTACAGTATACAGTGTAACACTCTGGGTACATTATTCAGTGCAACTCTGGGTACAGTATTCAGTGTAACACTTGGCACAGGATTCAGTGTAACTAACTGGGTACAGTATTCAGAATAACACTCTGGGTACAGTATTCAGTTTAACACTGGGCACAGGATTCAGTGTAACACACTGGGTACAGTATTCAGTGTAACTCTGGGTACAGTATTCAGTGTTAAACACTGGGTATAGTATTCAGTGTCACACTCTGGGTACAGTATTCAGTGTAACTCTGGGTACAATATTCAGTGTAACACACTGAGTACAGTATTCAGTGTAACACTGGGTACAGTATTCAGTGTAACACTGGGTACAGTATTCATTGTAACACTGGATACATTATTCAGCATAACACTGGGGACAACATTCAGTGTAACACTCTGGGTACAGTATTCAGTGTAACACACTGGGTACAGTATTCAGTGTAACTCTGGGTACAATATTCAGTGTAACACACTGGGTACAGTATTCAGTGTAACACTGGGTACAGTATTCAGTGTAACACACTGGGTACAATATTCAGTGTAACACTGGGTACAGTATTCAGTGTAACACATTGGGTACAGTATTTAGTGTAACACTGGTTACAGGATACAGTGTAACACTGGGTACAGTATTCAGTGTAACAAACTGGGTACAGTATACAGTGTAACACTCTGGGTAGAGTATTCAGTGTAACACACTGGGTACAGTATTCAGTGTAACACTGGGTACAGTATTTAGTGTAACACACTGGGTACAGTATTCAGTGTAAAACTGGGTACAGTATTCCGTGTAACACTCTGGGTACAGTATTCAGTGTAACACACTGGGTACAGTATTCAGTGTAACTCTGGGTACAATATTCAGTGTAACACACTGGGTACAGTATTCAGTGTAACACTCTGGGTACGGCATTCAGTGTAACACACTGGTTACAGTATTCAGTGTAACTCTGGGTACAGTATTCAGTGTAAAACACTGGGAACAGTATTCATTGTAACACTGGGTACAGTATTTAGTGTAACACAATGTACAGGATTCAGTGTAAAACTGGGTGCAGTATTCTGTGTAACACAACTGGGTACAGTATTCAGTGTAACGCTGTGTACAGTATTCAGTGTTACACACTGGGTACAGTATTCAGTGTAACACAACTGGGTACAGTATTCAGTGTAACGCTGTGTACAGTATTCAGTGTTACACACTGGGTACAGTATTCAGTGTAACACAACTGGGTACAGTATTCAGTGTAACGCTGTGTACAGTATTCAGTGTTACACACTGGGTACAGTATTCAGTGTCACACTGGGTACAGTATTCAGTGTAACACACTGGGTGCAGTATTCAGTGCAACTCTGGGTACATTATTCAGTGTAACACTCTGGGTACAGTAGTCAGTCTAACACTCTGGGTACAGTATTCAGTGTAACACACTGGGGACAGTATTCAGTGTAACACTCTCTGTGCAGTATTCAGTGTAACACCCTCGGTACAGGATTCAGTGTAACACTGGGTACATTATTCAGTGTAACACTCTGGGAGCAGTGTTCATTGTAACTCTTGGTACAGTATTCAGTGTAACACTAGGTACAATATTCAGTGTAACACTGGGTACAGTATTCCGTGTAACACTCTGGGTACAGTATTCAGTGTAACACACCGGGTACAGTATTCAGTGTAACTCTGGGTACAGTATTCAGTGTAACACACTGGGTACAGTATTCAGTGTAACACTCTGGGTACAGTATTCAGTGTAACATACTGGTACAATATTCAGTGTAACACTGGGTAGAGGATTCAGTTTAACACACTGGGTACATTATTCAGTGCAACACTTGCGTACAGTATTCAGTGTTGCACTCTGGGTACGGTATTCAATGTAACACACTGGGTACAGTATTCAGTGTAACTCTGGGTACAGTATTCAGTGTAACACTCTGGGTACAGTATTCAGTGTAACACACTGGGACAGTATTCAGTTTAAATCTGGGTAGAGGATTCAGTGTAACACACTAGGTACAGTACTCAGTGTAACTCTGGGTACAGTATTCAGTGTAACACACTGGGTACAGTATTTAGTGTGACACTGGGTACATTATTCAGTGTTAAACTCTGGGTACAGTATTCAGTGTAACGCAGGGTACAGTATTCAGTGTAACACTGAGAACAGTATTCAGTGTAACACACTGGGTAGAGTATTCAGTGTAACACCGGGTACAGTATTCAGTGTAACACTCTGGGTACAGTATTCAGTGTAACACAGTGGATACAATATTCAGTCTAACACACTGGGTACAATATTCAGTGTAACTCTGGGTACAATATTCAGTGTAACACTGGGTACAGTATTCAGTGTAACACTAATTACAGGATTCAGTGTAACACTGGGTACAGTATTCAGTGTAACTCTGGGTACAGTGTTCAGTGTAAAACACTGAGTACAGTATTGAGTGTAACACTCTGGGTACAGTATTCAGTGTAACTCTGGGTACAGTATTCAGTGTAACTCTGGGTACAGTATTCATTGTAACTCTGGGTACAGTATTCAGTGTAACACTCTGGGTACAGTATTCAGCGTAGCACACTGGGTACAGTATTCAGTGTAAATCGGTACAATATTCAGTGTAACACTGGTACAGTATTCAGTGTAACACACTGGGTACAGTATTCAGTGTAACACTGGGTACTGGATTCAGTGTAACACACTGGGTCCAGTATTCAGTGTAACTCTGGGTACAGTATTCAGTGTAACACTCTGGGTACAGTATTCAGTCTAACACTCTGGGTACAGTATTCAGTGTAACACACGTGGTACAGTATTAAGTGTAACACTGGTTACAGGATTCAGTGTAACACTGGGTACAGTATTCAGTGTAACACACTGGGTACAGTATACAGTGTAACACTCTGGGTATAGAATTCAGTGTAACTCTGGATACAGTATTCAGTGTAACACACTGGGTACAGTATTCAGTGTAATTCTGGGTACAGTGTTCAGTGTAACACACTGGGTACAGTATTCCGTGTAACACTCTGGGTACAGTACTCAATGTAACACACTGGGTACAGTATTCAGTGCAACACTGGGTACAGTATTCAGTGTAACACTCTGGGTACAGTATTCAGTGTAACATAGTGGATACAGTATTCAGTGTAACATACTGGTACAATATTCAGTGTAACACTGGGTAGAGGATTCAGTTTAACACACTGGGTACATTATTCAGTGCAACACTTGCGTACAGTATTCAGTGTTGCACTCTGGGTACGGTATTCAATGTAACACACTGGGTACAGTATTCAGTGTAACTCTGGGTACAGTATTCAGTGTAACACACTGGGTGCAGTATTCAGTGTAACACTCTGGGTACAGTATTCAGTGTAACACACTGGGACAGTATTCAGTTTAAATCTGGGTAGAGGATTCAGTGTAACACACTAGGTACAGTATTCAGTGTATCTCTTGGTACATTACTCAGTGTAACACACTGGGTACAGTATTCAGTGTAACTCTGGGTACAGTATTCAGTGTAACACACTGGGTACAGTATTTAGTGTGACACTGGGTACATTATTCAGTGTTAAACTCTGGGTACAGTATTCAGTGTAACACAGGGTACAGTATTCAGTGTAACACTGAGAACAGTATTCAGTGTAACACACTGGGTAGAGTATTCAGTGTAACACTGGGTACAGTATTCAGTGTAACACTCTGGGTACAGTATTCAGTGTAACACAGTGGATACAATATTCAGTCTAACACACTGGGTACAATATTCAGTGTAACTCTGGGTACAATATTCAGTGTAACACTGGGTACAGTATTCAGTGTAACACTAATTACAGGATTCAGTGTAACACTGGGTACAGTATTCAGTGTAACTCTGGGTACAGTGTTCAGTGTAAAACACTGAGTACAGTATTCAGTGTAACACTCTGGGTACAGTATTCAGTGTTACTCTGGGTACAGTATTCAGTGTAACTCTGGGTACAGTATTCATTGTAACTCTGGGTACAGTATTCAGTGTAACACTCTGGGTACAGTATTCAGCGTAGCACACTGGGTACAGTATTCAGTGTAAATCGGTACAATATTCAGTGTAACACTGGTACAGTATTCAGTGTAACACACTGGGTACAGTATTCAGTGTAACACTGGGTACTGGATTCAGTGTAACACACTGGTTCCAGTATTCAGTGTAACTCTGGGTACAGTATTCAGTCTAACACTCTGGGTACAGTATTCAGTGTAACACACGTGGTACAGTATTAAGTGTAACACTGGTTACAGGATTCAGTGTAACACTGGGTACAGTATTCAGTGTAACACACTGGGTACAGTATACAGTGTAACACTCTGGGTATAGAATTCAGTGTAACTCTGGATACAGTATTCAGTGTAACACACTGGGTACAGTATTCAGTGTAATTCTGGGTACAGTATTCAGTGTAACACACTGGGTACAGTATTCCGTGTAACACTCTGGGTACAGTACTCAATGTAACACACTGGGTACAGTATTCAGTGCAACACTGGGTACAGTATTCAGTGTAACACTCTGGGTACAGTATTCAGTGTAACATAGTGGATACAGTATTCAGTATAACACACTGGGTACAGTATTCAGTGTAACACAGGGAACAATATTCAGTGTAACTCTGGGTACAATATTCAGTGTAACACGGAGTACAGTATTCAGTGTAACACTGGTTACATGATTCAGTGTAACACTGGGTACAGTATTCAGTGTAACTCTGGGTGCAGTATTCAGTGTAAAACACTGGGTACAGTATTCAGTCTAGCTCTGGGTACAGTATTCAGTGTAACACACTGAGTACAGTATTCAGTGCAACACTCTGGGTACAGTATTCAGCGTAGCACACTGGGTACAGTATTCAGTGTAACTCGGTACAGTATTCAGTGTAACACTGGTACAGTATTCAGTGTAACACACTGGGTACAGTATTCAGTGTAACACTGGGTACTGGATTCAGTGTAACACACTGGGTCCAGTATTCAGTGTAACTCTGGGTACAGTATTCAGTGTAACACTCTGGGTACAGTATTTAGTGTAACACTCTGAGTACAGTATTCAGTTAAACACTGGGTACAGTATTCAATGCAAGTCTGGGTACAGTATTCCGTGTAACACTCTGGGTACAGTATTCAGTGTAACACACTGGGTAGAGTATTCAGTGTAACACTCTGGGTACAGTATTCAGTGTAACACACTGGTACAGTATTCAGTGTAACACTGGGTACAGGATTCAGTGTAACACACTGGGTACAGTATTCAATGTAACACTGGGTACCGGATTCAGTCTAACACTCTGGGTACAGTATTCAGTCTAACACTCTGGGTACAGTATTCAGTGTAACACACTGGGTACAGTATTCAGAGTAGCACTCTGGGTACAGTATGCTGTGTAACACACTGGGTACAGTGCACATTGTCACACTCTGGGTACAATATTCAGTGTAATTCTGGGTACAGTATTCATTGTAACTCTGGGTACAGTATTCAGTGCAACACTGGGTATGCAGTGTAACACTGGGTACAGTATTCAGTGTAACACACTGGGTACAGTATTCAGTGTAACTCTGGGTACAGTATTCAATGTAACACACTGGGTAGAGTATTCAGTGCAACACTCTGGGTACAGTATTCAGTGTAACACACCGGTACAGTATTCAGTGTAACACTGGGTACAGGATTCAGTGTAACACACTGGGTATAGTATTCAATGTAACCCTGGGTACCGGATTCAGTCTAACACTCTGGGTACAATATTCAGTGTAACACACTGGGTATAGTATTCAGAGTAGCACTCTGGGTACAGTATGCAGTGTAACACACTGGGTACAGTGCACAGTGCCACACTCTGGGTACAATATTCAGTGTAACTCTGGGTACAGTATTCAGTGTAACATCTGGGTACATTATTCAGTGTAACGCTCTGGGTACAGTATACATTGTAACACTGGGTGCAGTATTCAGTGCAACACTGGTTATGCAGTGTAACACTGGGTACATTATTCAGTGTAACACTGGGTACAGTATTCAGTGTAACTCTGGGTACAGTATTCAGTTAAACACTGGGTACAGTATGCAATGTAACACTGGGTACAGTATTCCGTGTAACACTCTTGGTACAGTATTCAGTGTAACACACTGGGTACTGTATTCAGTGTAACTCTGGGTACAGTATTCAGTGTAACACACTGGGTACAGTATTCAGTGTAACACTCTGGGTACAGTATTCAGTGTAACACACTGGTACAGTATTCAGTGTAACACTGGGTACAGGATTCAGTGTAACACATTGGGTACAGTATTCAATGTAACACTGGGTAGCGGATTCAGTCTAACACTCTGGGTACAGTATTCAGTCTAACACTCTGGGTACAGTATTCAGTGTAACACACTGGGTACATATTCAGAGTAGCACTCTGGGTACAGTATGCAGTGTAACACACTGGGTACAGTGCAGAGTTTCACACTCTGGGTACAATATTCAGTGTAACTCTGGGTACAGTATTCAGTGTAACACACTGGATACATTATTCAGTGTAACACTCTGGGTACAGTATTCATTGTAACTCTGGGTACAGTATTCAGTGCAACACTCGGTATGCAGTGTAACACTGGGTACAGTATTCAGTGTAACACACTGGGTACATTATTCAGTGTAACACTTTGGGTATAGTATTCATTGTAACTCTGGGTACAATATTCACTGTAACACGCTGGATACAGTATTCAGTGCAACCCTGGGTACAGTATTCAGTGTAACACACTGGGTACATTATTCAATGTAACACTCTGGGTACAGTATTCAGTGTAACACTGGGTACAGTATTCAGTGTAACACACTGGGTACAGTATTCAGTGTAACACTGGGCACAGGATTCAAAGTAACACACTGGGTACTGTATTCAGTGTAACACTGGGTACTGCATTCAGTGCAACACTCTGGGTACAGTATTCAATGGAACTCTGGGTACAGTATTCAGTGCAACTCTGGGTACAGTATTCAGTGTAACACACTGGGTACGGTATTCAGTGCAACTCTGGGTACAGTATTCAGTGTAACACACTGGGTACAGTATTCAGTGTAACACACTGGGTACAGTATTCAGTGTAACACAATGTATAGTATTCACTGTAACACAGTGGATACAGTATTCAGTGTAACACACTGGGTACAGTATTCAGTGTAACACACTGGGTACAGTATTCAGTGTAACACTGGGTACAGTATTCAGTGTAACACACTGGGTACAATATTCAGTGTAACACTCTGTGTACAGTATTCAGTGTAACACTGGGTACAGTGTTCAGTGTAACACACTGGGTACAGTATACAGTGTAACACTCTGGGTACAGTATTCAGTGTAACTCTGAGTACAGTATTCAGTGTAACACACTGGTTACATTATTCAGTGTAACACTCTGGGTAGAGTATTTATTGTAACTCTGGGTACAATATTCAGTGTAACACACTGATTACAGTATTCAGTGTAACACTCTGGGTACAGTATTCAGTGTAACACTGGGTACAGTATTCAGTGTAACACACTGGGTACAGTATTCAGTGTAACACTGGGTACAGTATTCAGTATAACACAAGTTACAGGATTCAGTGTAAAACTGGGTACAGTATTACGTGCAACACTCTGGGTAAAGTATTCAGTGTAACACACTGATTACAGTATTCAGTGTAACACTCTGGGTACAGTATTAAGTGTAACATTGGTTACAGTATTCAGTGTAACTCTGGGTACAGTATTCAGTGTAACACTCTGGGTACAGTATTCAGTCTAACACTCTGGGTACAGTATTCAGTGTAACACACTGGTACATTATTCAGTGTAACACTCTGGGTACAGTATGCATTGTAACTCTGGGTACATTACTCAGTGTAACACACTTATTACAGTATTTAGTGTAACACTCTGAGTACAGTATTCAGTTAAACACTGGGTACAGTATTCAATGTAAGTCTGGGTACAGTATTCCATGTAACACTCTGGGTAAAGTATTCAGTGTAACACACTGGGTACAGTATTCAGTGTAACTCCGGGTACAGTATTCAGTGTAACACACTGGGTAGAGTATTCAGTGTAACACGCTGGGTACAGTATTCAGTGTAACACACTGGTACAGTATTCAGTGTAACACTGGGTACAGGATTCAGTGTAACACACTGGGTACAGTATTCAATGTAACACTGGGTACCGGATTCAGTCTAACACTCTGGGTGCTGTATTCTGTCTAACACTCTGGGTGCAGTATTCAGTGTAACACACTGGGTACAGTATTCAGAGTAGCACTCTGGGTACAGTATGCAGTGTAACACACTGGGTACAGTGCACAGTGTCACACTCTGGGTACAATATTCAGTGTAACTCTGGGTACAGTAATCAGTGTAACACACTGGGTACATTATCCAGTGTAACACTCTGGGTACAGTATTCATTGTAACTCTGGGTACAGTAATCAATGCAACACTGCGTATGCAGTGCAACACTGGGTACAGTATTCAGTGTAACACTCTGGGTACAGTATTCAGTTAAACACTGGGTACAGTATGCAATGTAACACTGGGTACAGTATTCCGTGTAACACTCTGGGTACAGTATTCAGTGTAACACACTGGGTACTGTATTCAATGTAACTCTGGGTACAATATTCAGTGTAACACACTGGGTACAGTATTCAGTGTAACACTGTGGGTACAGTATTCAGTGTAACACACTGGTACAGTATTCAGTGTAACACACTGGGTACAGTATTCAGTGTAAAACTGGGCACAGGATTCAGTGTAACACACTGGGTACAGTATTCAGTGTAACACTGGGCACAGGATTCAAAGTAACACACTGGGTACAGTATTCAGTGTAACACTGGGTACTCTATTCAGTGTAACACTCTGGGTACAGTATTTAGTGTAACTCTGGGTACAATATTCAGTGCAACACTGGTTACAGGATTCAGTGTAACACTGAGAACGGTATGCAGTGTAACACTGAGAACAGTATTCAGTGTAACAGTCTGGGTACAGTATTCAGTGTAACACACTGGGTACAGTATTCAGTGTAACACTGGGCACAGGATTCAAAGTAACACACTGGGTACAGTATTCAGTGTAACACTGGGTACTCTATTCAGTGTAACACTCTGGGTACAGTATTTAGTGTAACTCTGGGTACAGTATTCAGTGCAACACTTGTTACAGGATTCAGTGTAACACTGGGTACAGTATTCAGTGTAACTCTGGGTACAATATTCAGTTCAACACTGGTTACAGTATTCAGTGTAACACTCTGGGTACAATATCCAGTGTAACTCTGGGTGCAGGATTCAGTGTAACACAGTGGGAACGGTATTCAGTGCAACTCTGAGAACAGTATTCAGTGTAACACATTGGGTACAGTATTCAGTGTAACACCGGGTACAGTATTCAGTGTAATACAATGTATAGTACTCACTGTAACACAGTGGATACAGTATTCAGTGTAACACACTGGTTCGGTATTCAGTGTAACACTGGGTACAGTATTCAGTGTAAGACACTGGGTACAGTATTCAGTGTAGCACTCTGTGTACAGTATTCAGTGTAACACACTGGGTACAGTATTCAGTGTAACACTGGTTACAGGATTCAGTGTAACACTGGGTACAGTATTCAGTGTACAACACTGGGTACAGTATACAGTGTAACACTCTGGGTACAGTATTCAGTGTAACTCTGGGTACAGTATTCAGTGTAACACACTGGTTACATTATTCAGTGTAATACTCTGGGTAGAGTATTCATTGTAACTCTGGGTACAATATTCAGTGTAACACACTGATTACAGTATTCAGTGTAACACTCTGGGTAAAGTATTCAGTGTAACACTGGGTACAGTATTCAGTGTAACACACTGGGTACAGTATTCAGTGTAACACTGGGTACAGTATTCAGTATATCACAAGGTACAGGATTCAGTGTAAAACTGGGTACAGTATTCCGTGCAACACTCTGGGTACAGTATTCAGTGTAACACACGGTACAGTATTCAGTATAACTCTTGGTACAGTATTCAGTGTAAGACACTGGGTACAGTCTTCAGTGTAACACTCTGGGTACAGTATTCAGTGTAACACTTGGGTACAGTATTCAGTGTAACACTTTGGGTACAGTATTCAGTGTAACACTTGGGAACAGTATTCAGTGTTACACTCTGGGTACGGTATTCAGTGTAACACACTGGGTACAGTATTCAGTGTAAAACCCTGGGCACAGTATTCAGTGTAACACTGGGTACAGTATACAGTGTAACACTGGTTACAGAATTCAGTGTAACACTGGGTACAGTATTCAATGTAACACACTAGGTACAGTATACAGTGTAACACTCTGGGTACAGTATTCAGTGTAACTCTGGGTACAATATTCAGTGTAACACACTGGGTACATTATTCAGTGTAACATTTTGTGTACAGTATTCATTGTAACTCTGGGTACAATATTCAGTGTAACACTGGTTACAGGATTCAGTGTAACACTCTGGGAACAGTATTCAGTGTTACTCTGGGTACAGTATTCAGTGTAACACTGAGAACAGTATTCAGTGTAACACTCTGGGTACAGTATTCAGTGTAACACACTGGGTACAGTATTCAGTGTAACACTCTGGGTACAGTATTCAGTGTAACACTCTGGGTAGAGTATTCAGTGTAACACTCTGGGAACAGTATTCAGTGTCGCACACTGGGTACAGTATTAAGTGTAACTCTGGATACAGTAGTCCGCGTAACACTCTGGGTACAATATTCTGTGTAACACACTGGGTACAGTATTCAGTGTAACTCTGGGTACAGTATTCAGTGTAACACAATGGGTACAGTATTCAGTGTAACACTCTGGGTACAGTATTCAGTGTAACACACTGGTACAGTATTCAGTGTAACACAGGGCACAGTGTGCAGTGTTACACTTTGGGTACAGTATTTAATGTAACACACTGGTACAGTATTCAGTGTAACACTGGGTACAGTATTCAGTGTAACACACTGGGTACAGTATTCAGTGTAACACTCTGGGTACAGTATTCAGTGTAGCACACTGGGTACAGTATTAAGTGTAACTCTGGATACAGTAGTCCGTGTAACACTCTGGGTACAGTATTCTGTGTAACACACTGGGTACAGTATTCAGTGTAACTCTGGGTACAGTATTCAGTTTAACACACTGGGTACAGTATTCACTGTAACACACTGGTACAGTATTCAGTGTAACACAGGGCACAGTGTGCAGTGTTACACTTTGGGTACAGTATTTAGTGTAACACACTGGTACAGTATTCTGTGTAACACTGGGTACAGTATTCAGTGTAATACTTGGTACAGTATTCCGTGTAACTCTGGGTACAGTATTCAGTGTAACACACTGGGTACAGTATTCAGTGTAACACTCTGGGTACAGTATTCAGTGCAACACACTGGTACAGTTTTCATTGTAACACTGGGTACAGGATTCAGTGTAACACACTACACTGGGTACAGTATTCAGTGTAACACTGGGTACAATATTCAGTGTAACACAGGGTACAGTATTCAGTTAAACACTGGGTAGAGTATGCAGTGCAACACTGGGTACAGTAGTCCGTGTAACACTCTGGGTACAGTATACTGTGTAACACACTGGATACAGTATTCAGTGTAACTCTGGGTACAGTATTCAGCGTAACACACTGGGTACAGTATTCAGTGTAACACTCTGAGTACAGTATTCAGTGTAACACACTGGTACAGTATTCAGTGTAACACTGGGTACTGTATTCAGTGTAACAGAGGGTACAGTATTCAGTGCAACACGGTACAGTATGCAGTGTAACACTGGGTACAGTATTCAGTGTAACATTCTGGGTACAGTATTCAGTTAAACACTGGGTTGAGTATGCAGTGTAACACACTGGGTACAGTAGTCCGTGTAACACTCTGGGTACAGTATTCAGTGTAACAAACTGGGTACTGTATTCAGTGTAACACAGGGTACAGTATTCAGTGCAACACTGGGTACAGTATGCAGTGTAACACTGGGTACAGTATTCAGTGTAACATTCTGGGTAAAGTATTCAGTTAAACACTGGGTTAAGTATGCAGTGTAACACTGGGTACAGTAGTCCGTGTAAAACTCTGGGTACAGTATTCAGTGTAACAAACTGGGTTCAGTATTCAGTGTAACTCTGGGTACAGTATTCAGTGTAACACTAGGTACAGTATTCAGTGTAACACTCTGAGTACAGTATTCAGTTAAACACTGGGTGGAGTATGCAGTGTAACACTGGGTACAGTATTCAGTGTAACACTGGGTACAGTATTCCGTGGAACACTCTGGGTACAGTATTCAGTGTAACAAACTGAGTACAGTATTCAGTTTAACTCTGGGTACAGTATTCAGTGTAACACACTGGGTACAGTATTCAGTGTAACACTCTGGGTACAGTATTCAGTGCAACACACTGGTACAGTTTTCATTGTAACACTGGGTACAGGATTCAGTGTAACACACTACACTGGGTACAGTATTCAGTGTAACACTGGGTACAGTATTCAGTGTAACACAGGGTACAGTATTCAGTGCAACACTGGGTACAGTATGCAGTGTAACACTGGGTACAGTATTCAGTTAAACACTGGGTTGAGTATGCAGTGTAACACTGGGTACAGTAGTCCGTGTAACACTCTGGGTACAGTATTCTGTGTAGCACACTGTGTACAGTATTAAGTGTAACTCTGGATACAGTAGTCCGTGTAACACTCTGGGTACAGTATTCAGTGTAACACTGGGTACAGTATTCAGTGTAACACACTGGGTGCAGTATTCAGTGTAACACACTGGGTACAGTATTCAGTGTAACAAACTGGGTACAGTATTCAGTGTAACTCTGGGTACAGTATTCAGTGTAACACACTGGGTACAGTATTCAGTGTAACACTCTGGGTACAGTATTCAGTACAACACACTGGTACAGTTTTCATTGTAACACTGGGTACAGGATTCAGTGTAACACACTACACTGGGTACAGTATTCAGTGTAACACTGAATACAGTATTCAGTATAAAACACTCTGTACAGTATTCAGTGTAACTCTTTGGGTACAGTATTCAGTGTAACTCTGGGTACAGTATTCAGTGTAACACACTGAGTACAGTGTTCAGTGAAACACTCTGGGTACAGTATTCAGTGTAACACTGGGTACAGTATTCAGTGTAACTCGGTACATTATTCAGTGTAACACTGGGTACATTATTCAGTGTAACACACTGGGTACAGTATTCAGTGCAAAACTCTGGGTACAGTATTCAGTGTAACACTGGGTACAGTAGTCAGTGTAACACACTGGGTACAGTATACAGTGTAACATTCTGGGTACAGTATTCAGTGTAACTCTGGGTACAATATTCAGTGTAACACACTGGGTACATTATTCAGTGTAAACTTTGGGTACAGTATTCATTGTAACTCTGGGTACAATATTCAGTGTAACACTGGTTACAGGATTCAGTGTAACACTCTGGGTACAGTATTCAGTGTAACTCTGGGGACAGAATTTAGTGTAACACACTGGGTACATTATTCAGTGTAACACTCTGGGTACAGTATTCAGTGTAACACTGGGTACAGTATTCAGTGTAACACACTGGGTACAGTATTCAGTGTAACACTGGGACAGTATTCAGTGTAACACTGAGAACGGTATGCAGTGTAACACTGAGAACAGTATTCAGTGTTACACTTTGGGTACAGTATTTAGTGAAACACACTGGTACAGTATTCAGTGTAACACTGGGTACAGTATTCAGTGTAACACTGGGTACAGTATTCCGTGGAACACTCTGGGTACAGTATTCAGTGTAAAAAACTGGGTACAGTATTCAGTGTAACTCTGGGTACAGTATTCAGTGTAACACACTGGGTACAGTATTCAGTGTAACACTCTGGGTACAGTATTCAGTGCAACAGACTGGTACAGTTTTCATTGTAAAACTGGGTACAGTATTCAGTGTAACTCTGGGTACAGTATTCAGTGTAACACACTGGGTACAGTATTCAGTGTAACTCTCTGGGTACAGTATTCAGTGTAACTCTGGGTACAGTATTCAGTTTTACACACTGAGTACAGTGTTCAGTGTAACACTCTGGGTACAGTATTCAGTGTAACACTGGGTACAGTATTCAGTATAACTCGGTACATTATTCAGTGTAACACTGGGTACAATATTCAGTGTAACACACAGGGTACAGTATTCAGTGTAAAACTCTGGGTACAGTATTCAGTGTAACACTGGGTACAGTATACAGTGTAACACTGGTTACAGAATTCAGTGTAACACTGGGTACAGTAGTCAGTGTAACACACTGGGTACAGTATACAGTGTAACACTCTGGGTACAGTATTCAGTGTAACTCTGGGTACAATATTCAGTGTAACACACTGGGTACATTATTCAGTGTCAACTTTGGGTACAGTATTCATTGTAACTCTGGGTACAATATTCAGTGTAACACTGGTTACAGGATTCAGTGTAACACTCTGGGTACAGTATTCAGTGTAACTCTGGGGACAGAATTCAGTGTAACACACTGGGTACATTATTCAGTGTAACACTCTGGGTACAGTATTCAGTGTAACACTGGGTACAGTATTCAGTGTAACACACTGGGTACATTATTCAGTGTAACATTGGGTACAGTATTCAGTGTAACACTGAGAACGGTATGCAGTGTAACACTGAGAACAGTATTCAGTGTAACACTCTGGGTACAGTATTCAGTGTAACACACTGGTACAGTATTCAGTGTAACACTGGGTACTGTATTCAGTGTAACAGAGGGTACAGTATTCAGTGCAACACGGTACAGTATGCAGTGTAACACTGGGTACAGTATTCAGTGTAACATTCTGGGTACAGTATTCAGTTAAACACTGGGTTGAGTATGCAGTGTAACACACTGGGTACAGTAGTCCGTGTAACACTCTGGGTACAGTATTCAGTGTAACAAACTGGGTACTGTATTCAGTGTAACACAGGGTACAGTATTCAGTGCAACACTGGGTACAGTATGCAGTGTAACACTGGGTACAGTATTCAGTGTAACATTCTGGGTAAAGTATTCAGTTAAACACTGGGTTAAGTATGCAGTGTAACACTGGGTACAGTAGTCCGTGTAACACTCTGGGTACAGTATTCAGTGTAACAAACTGGGTTCAGTATTCAGTGTAACTCTGGGTACAGTATTCAGTGTAACACTAGGTACAGTATTCAGTGTAACACTCTGAGTACAGTATTCAGTTAAACACTGGGTGGAGTATGCAGTGTAACACTGGGTACAGTATTCAGTGTAACACTGGGTACAGTATTCCGTGGAACACTCTGGGTACAGTATTCAGTGTAACAAACTGAGTACAGTATTCAGTTTAACTCTGGGTACAGTATTCAGTGTAACACACTGGGTACAGTATTCAGTGTAACACTCTGGGTACAGTATTCAGTGCAACACACTGGTACAGTTTTCATTGTAACACTGGGTACAGGATTCAGTGTAACACACTACACTGGGTACAGTATTCAATGTAACACTGGGTACAGTATTCAGTGTAACACAGGGTACAGTATTCAGTGCAACACTGGGTACAGTATGCAGTGTAACACTGGGTACAGTATTCAGTTAAACACTGGGTTGAGTATGCAGTGTAACACTGGGTACAGTAGTCCGTGTAACACTCTGGGTACAGTATTCTGTGTAGCACACTGTGTACAGTATTAAGTGTAACTCTGGATACAGTAGTCCGTGTAACACTCTGGGTACAGTATTCAGTGTAACACTGGGTACAGTATTCAGTGTAACACACTGGGTGCAGTATTCAGTGTAACACACTGGGTACAGTATTCAGTGTAACAAAAAGGGTACAGTATTCAGTGTAACTCTGGGTACAGTATTCAGTGTAACACACTGGGTACAGTATTCAGTGTAACACTCTGGGTACAGTATTCAGTACAACACACTGGTACAGTTTTCATTGTAACACTGGGTACAGGATTCAGTGTAACACACTACACTGGGTACAGTATTCAGTGTAACACTGAATACAGTATTCAGTATAAAACACTCTGTACAGTATTCAGTGTAACTCTTTGGGTACAGTATTCAGTGTAACTCTGGGTACAGTATTCAGTGTAACACACTGAGTACAGTGTTCAGTGAAACACTCTGGGTACAGTATTCAGTGTAACACTGGGTACAGTATTCAGTGTAACTCGGTACATTATTCAGTGTAACACTGGGTACATTATTCAGTGTAACACACTGGGTACAGTATTCAGTGCAAAACTCTGGGTACAGTATTCAGTGTAACACTGGGTACAGTAGTCAGTGTAACACACTGGGTACAGTATACAGTGTAACATTCTGGGTACAGTATTCAGTGTAACTCTGGGTACAATATTCAGTGTAACACACTGGGTACATTATTCAGTGTAAACTTTGGGTACAGTATTCATTGTAACTCTGGGTACAATATTCAGTGTAACACTGGTTACAGGATTCAGTGTAACACTCTGGGTACAGTATTCAGTGTAACTCTGGGGACAGAATTTAGTGTAACACACTGGGTACATTATTCAGTGTAACACTCTGGGTACAGTATTCAGTGTAACACTGGGTACAGTATTCAGTGTAACACACTGGGTACAGTATTCAGTGTAACACTGGGACAGTATTCAGTGTAACACTGAGAACGGTATGCAGTGTAACACTGAGAACAGTATTCAGTGTTACACTTTGGGTACAGTATTTAGTGAAACACACTGGTACAGTATTCAGTGTAACACTGGGTACAGTATTCAGTGTAACACTGGGTACAGTATTCCGTGGAACACTCTGGGTACAGTATTCAGTGTAAAAAACTGGGTACAGTATTCAGTGTAACTCTGGGTACAGTATTCAGTGTAACACACTGGGTACAGTATTCAGTGTAACACTCTGGGTACAGTATTCAGTGCAACAGACTGGTACAGTTTTCATTGTAAAACTGGGTACAGTATTCAGTGTAACTCTGGGTACAGTATTCAGTGTAACACACTGGGTACAGTATTCAGTGTAACTCTCTGGGTACAGTATTCAGTGTAACTCTGGGTACAGTATTCAGTTTTACACACTGAGTACAGTGTTCAGTGTAACACTCTGGGTACAGTATTCAGTGTAACACTGGGTACAGTATTCAGTATAACTCGGTACATTATTCAGTGTAACACTGGGTACAATATTCAGTGTAACACACAGGGTACAGTATTCAGTGTAAAACTCTGGGTACAGTATTCAGTGTAACACTGGGTACAGTATACAGTGTAACACTGGTTACAGAATTCAGTGTAACACTGGGTACAGTAGTCAGTGTAACACACTGGGTACAGTATACAGTGTAACACTCTGGGTACAGTATTCAGTGTAACTCTGGGTACAATATTCAGTGTAACACACTGGGTACATTATTCAGTGTCAACTTTGGGTACAGTATTCATTGTAACTCTGGGTACAATATTCAGTGTAACACTGGTTACAGGATTCAGTGTAACACTCTGGATACAGTATTCAGTGTAACTCTGGGGACAGAATTCAGTGTAACACACTGGGTACATTATTCAGTGTAACACTCTGGGTACAGTATTCAGTGTAACACTGGGTACAGTATTCAGTGTAACACACTGGGTACATTATTCAGTGTAACATTGGGTACAGTATTCAGTGTAACACTGAGAACGGTATGCAGTGTAACACTGAGAACAGTATTCAGTGTAACACTCTGGGTACAGTATTCAGTGTAACACACTTGGTACAGTATTCAGTGTAACACTCTGGGTACAGTATTCAGTGTAACACTCTGGGTACAGTATTCAGTGTAGCACACTGGGTACAGTATTAAGTGTAACGCTGGATACAGTAGTCCCTGTAACACTCTGGGTACAGTATTCTGTGTAACACACTGGGTACAGTATTCAGTGTAACACTGGGTACAGTATTCAGTGTAACACACTGGGTACAGTATTCAGTGTAACACTCTGGGTACAGTATTCAGTGTAACACACTGGTACAGTATTCAGTGTAACACAGGGCACAGTGTGCAGTGTTACACTTTGGGTACAGTATTTAGTGTAACACACTGGTACAGTATTCAGTGTAACACTGGGTACAGTATTCAGTGTAACACTGGGTACAGTATTCCGTGGAACACTCTGGGTACTGTATTCAGTGTAACAAACTGGGTACAGTATTCAGTGTAACTCTGGGTACAGAATTCAGGGTAACACACTGGTACAGTATTCAGTGTAACACAGGGCACAGTATTCAGTGTTACACTTTGGGTACAGTATTTAGTGTAACACACTGGTCCAGTATTCAGTGTAACACTGGGTACAGTATTCAGTGTAACACACTGGGTACAGTATTCAGTGCAACACACTGGTACAGTTTTCATTGTGACACTGGGTACAGGATTCAGTGTAACACACTACACTGGGTACAGTATTCAGTGTAACTCTGGGTACAGTATTCAGTGCAACACACTGGGTACAGTATTCAGTGCAACACACTGGGTACAGTATTCAGTGCAACACACTGGTACAGTTTTCATTGTGACACTGGGTACAGGATTCAGTGTAACACACTACACTGGGTACAGTATTCAGTGTAACACTGAATACAGTATTCAGTATAAAACACTGTACAGTATTCAGTGTAACTCTCTGGGTACAGTATTCAGTGTAACTCTGGGTACAGTATTCAGTGTAACACACTGAGTACAGTGTTCAGTGTAACACTCTGGGTACAGTATTCAGTGTAACACTGGGTACGGTATTCAGTGTAACTCGGTACATTATTCAGTGTAACACTGGGTACAGTATTCAGTGTAACACACTGGGTACAGTGTTCAGTGTAAAACTTTGGGTACAGTATTCAGTGTCACACTGGGTACAGTATACAGTGTAACACTGGTTACAGAATTCAGTGTAACACTGGGTACAGTATTCAGTGTAACACACTGGGTACAGTATACAGTGTAACACTCTGGTTACAGTATTCAGTTTAACTCTGGGTACAATATTCAGTGTAACACACTGGGTACATTATTCAGTGTAACACTTTGGGTACAGTATTCAGTGTAACTCTGGGTACAATATTCAGTGTAACACTGGTTACAGGACTCAGTGTAACACACTGGGTACAGTATTCAGTGTAACACTCTGGGTACTGTATTCAGTGTAACACTGTGTACAGTATTCAGTGTAACACACTGGGTACAGTATTCAGTGTAACACTGGGCACAGGATTCAAAGTAACACACTGGGTACAGTATTCAGTGTAACACTGGGTACTCTATTCAGTGTAACACTCTGGGTAAAGTATTTAGTGTAACTCTGGGTACAGTATTCAGTGCAACACTGGTTACAGGATTCAGTGTAACACTGAGAACTGTATGCAGTGTAACACTGAGAACAGTATTCAGTGTAACAGTCTGGGTACAGTATTCAAAGTAACACACTGGGTACAGTTTTCAGTGTAACACTGGGTACTCTATTCAGTGTAACACTCTGGGTACAGTATTTAGTGTAACTCTGGGTACAGTATTCAGTGCAACACTGGTTACAGGATTCAGTGTAACACTGGGTACAGTATGCAGTGTAACACTGGGTACAGTAGTCAGTGCAACACTCTGGGTACAGTATTCTGTGTAACACACTGGATACAATATTCAGTGTAACTCTGGGTACAGTATTCAGTGTAACACACTGGTCCTGTATTCAGTGTAACACTGGGTACAGTATTCAGTGTAACACTGGGTACTGTATTCCGTGCAACACTCTGGGTACAGTATTCAGTGTAACAAACTGGGCACAGTATTCAGTGTAACTCTGGGTACAGTATTCAGTGTAACACACTGGGTACAGTATTCAGAGTAACACTCTGGGTAGAGTATTCTATGCAACACACTGGTACAGTTTTCATTGTAACACTGGGTACAGGATTCAGTGTAACACACTACACTGGGTACAGTATTCAGTGTAACACTGAATACATTATTCAGTATAAAACACTCTGTACAGTATTCAGTGTAACTCTCTGGGTACAGTATTCAGTGTAACTCTGGGTACAGTATTCAGTGTAACACACTGAGTACAGTGTTCAGTGTAACACTCTGGGTACAGTATCCAGTGTAACACTGGGTACAGTATTCAGTGTAACTCGGTACATTATTCAGTGTAACACTGGGTACAGTATTCAGTGTAACACACTGGGTACAGTATTCAGTGTAAAACTCTGGGTACAGTATTCAGTGTAACACTGGGTACAGTATACAGTGTAACACTGGTTACAGAATTCAGTGTAACACTGGGTACATTATTCAGTGTAACACACTGGGTACAGTATACAGTGTAACACTCTGGTTACATTATTCAGTGTAACTCTGGGTACAATATTCAGTGTAACACACTGGGTACATTATTCAGTGTAACACTTTGGGTACAGTATTCATTGTAACTCTGGGTACAATATTCAGTGTAACACTGGTTACAGGATTCAGTGTAACACTCTGGGTACAGTATTCAATGTAACTCTGGGTACAGTATTCAGTGTAATACACTAGGTACATTATTCAGTGTAACACTCTGGGAGCAGTATTCAGTGTAACACTGGGTACAGTATTCAGTGTAACACACTGGGTACAGTATTCAGTGTAACACTCGGTACAGTATTCAGTGTAACACTGAGAACGGTATGCAGTTTAACACTGAGAACAGTATTCAGTGTAACACTCTGGGTACAGTATTCACTGTAACACACTGGGTACAGTATTCAGTGTAACACTGGGCACAGGATTCAAAGTAACACACTGGGTACAGTATTCAGTGTAACGCTTGGTACTGTATTCAGTGTAACACTCTGGGTACAGTATTCAGTGCAACTCTGGGTACAGTATTCAGTGCAACACTGGTTACAGGATTCAGTGTAACACTGGGTACAGTATTCAGTGTAACTCTGGGTACAGTATTCAGTGTAAAACACTGGGTACAGTATTCAGTGTAACTCTGGGTACAGTCTTCAGTGTAACACACTGAGTACAGTATTCAGTGTAACACTCTGGGTACAGTATTCATTGTAACACTGGGTGCATTATTCAGTATAACACTGGGGACAACATTCAGTCTAACACTCTGGGTACAGTATTCAGTGTAACACACTGTGTACAGTATTCAGTGTAACTCTGGGTACATTATTCAGTGTAACACACTGGGTACAGTATTTAGTGTGACACTGGGTACAGAATTCAATGTTACACTGAATACTGTACCCAGAGTTTAACACTGAGTACAGTATTCAGTGTAACACACTGGGTACAGTATTCAGTGTAACACCGGATACAGTATTCAGTGTAACACAATGTATAGTATTGACTGTAACACAGTGGATACAGTATTCAGTGTAACACACTGGGTACAGTATTCAGTGTAACACTGGGTACAGTATTCAGTGTAACAAACTGGGTACAGTATTCAGTGTAACACCGGATACAGTATTCAGTGTAACACAATGTATAGTATTCACTGTAACACAGTGGATACAGTATTCATTGTAACACACTGGGTACAGTATTCAGTGTAACACTCGATACAGTATTCAGTGAAACTCACAGGGTACAGTATTCAGTGTAACACTCTGTGTACAGTATTCAGTGTAACACACTGGGTACAGTAATCAGTGTAACACTGGTTACAGGATTCAGTGTAACACTGGGTACAGTATTCAGTGTAACACACTGGGTGCAGTATTCAGTTTAACACACTGGGTACAGTATTCAGTGTAACAAACTGGGTACAGTATTCAGTGTAACTCTGGGTACACTATTCAGTGTAACACACTGGGTACAGTATTCAGTGTAACACTCTGGGTGCAGTATTCAGTGCAACACACTGGTACAGTTTTCATTGTAACACTGGGTACAGGATTCAGTGTAACACACCCTGCACAGTATTCAGTGTAACTCTCTGGGTACAGTATTCAGTGTAACTCTGGGTACAGTATTCAGTGTAACACACTGAGTACAGTGTTCAGTGTAACACTCTGGGTACAGTATTCAGTGTAACACTGGGTACAGTATTCAGTGTAACTCGGTACATTATTCAGTGTAACACTGGGTACAATATTCAGTGTAACACACTGGGTACAGTATTCAGTGTAAAACTCTGGGTACAATATTCAGTGTAACACTGGGTACAGTATACAGTGTAACACTGGTTACAGAATTCAGTGTAACACTGGGTACAGTATTCAGTTTAGCACACTGGGTACAGTATACAGTGTAACACTCTGGGTACAGTATTCAGTGTAACTCTGGGTACAATATTCAGTGTAACACACTGGGTACAGTATTCAGTGTAACACTTTGGGTACAGTATTCATTGTAATTCTGGGTACAATATTCAGTGTAACACTGGTTACAGGATTCAGTGTAACACTCTGGGTACAGTATTCAGTGTAACTCTGGGGACAGTATTCAGTGTAACACACTGCGTACATTATTCAGTGTAACACTCTGGGTACAGTATTCAGTGTAACACTGGGTACAGTATTCAGTGTAACACACGGTACATTATTCAGTATAACTCTTGGTACAGTATTCAGTGTAACACACTGGGTACAGTATTCAGTGTAACACAATGTATAGTATTCACTGTAACACAGTGGATACAGTATTCAGTGTAACACACTGGGTACAGTATTCAGTGTAACACTGGGTACAGTATTCAGTGTAACAAACTGGGTACAGTATTCAGTGTAACACCAGGTACAGTATTCAGTGTAACACAATGTATAGTATTCACTGTAACACAGTGGATACAGTATTCATTGTAACACACTGGGTACAGTATTCAGTGTAACACTGGGTACAGTATTCAGTGAAACACACTGGGTACAGTATTCAGTGTAACATTCTGTGTACAGTATTCAGTGTAACACACTGGGTACAGTATTCAGTGTAACACTGGGTACAGTATTCAGTGTAACACAAGGAACAGGATTCAGTGTAAAACTGGGTACAGTATTCCGTGCAACACTCTGGGTACAGTATTCAGTGTAACACACGGTACAGTATTCAGTATAACTCTTGGTACAGTATTCAGTGTAACGACTGGGTACAGTATTCAGTGTAACACTCTGGGTACAGTATTCAGTGTAACACTTGGGTACAGTATTCAGTGTAACACACTGATTACAGTATTTAGTGTAACACACTGAGTAAAGTATTCAGTGTAACACACTGGGTACAGTATTCAGTGTAACTCTGGGTACAGTATTCAGTGTAACACACTGGTACAGTATTCAGTGTAACACTGGGTACAGGATTCAGTGTAACAAACTGGGTAAAGTATTCAGTGTAACACTGGGTACAGGATTCAGTCTAACACTCTGGGTACAGTATTCATTGTAACTCTGGGTACATTATTCAGTGCAACACTGGGTACAGTATGCAGTGTAACACTGGGTACAGTATTCAGTGTAACACTCTGGGTACAGTATTCAGTTAAACACTGGGCACAGTATGCAATGTAACACTGGGTACAGTATTCTGTGTAAAACTCTGGGTACAGTATTCAGTGTAACACACTGGGTACAGTATCCAGTGTAACTCTGGGTACAGTATTCAGTGTAACACACTGGTACAGTATTCAGTGTAACACACTGAATACAGTATTCAGTGTAACACTGTGTACAATATCCAGTGTAACACACTGGGTATAGCATTCAGTGTAACACTGGTTACAGGATTCAGTGTAACACTGGGTACAGTATTTTGTGTAACACACTGGGTACAGTATACAGTGTTAACACTCTGGGTACAGTATTCAGTGTAACTCTGGGTACAGTATTCAGTGTAACACACTGGGTACATTATTCAGTGTAACACTCTGGGTATAGTATTCATTGTAACTCTGGGTACAATATTCAGTGTAACAGTGGTTACAGGATTCAATGTAACACTGGGTACAATATTCAGTACAACACACTGGGTACAGTATTCAGTGTAACACTGGGCACAGGATTCAGTGTAACACACTGGGTACAGTATTCAGTGTAACACTCTGGGTACAGTGTTCAGTGTAACTCTGGGTACAGTATTCAGTTTAACACTGGGTACAGTATTCAGTGCAACACTGGTTACAGGATTCAGTGTAACACTGGGTACAGTATTCAGTGTAACTCTGGGTACAGTATTCAGTGTAAAACACTGGGTACAGTATTCAGTGTAACACTCTGGGTACAGTGTTCAGTGTAACTCTGGGTACAGTATTCAGTTTAACACTGGGTACAGTATTCAGTGCAACACTGGTTACAGGATTCAGTGTAACACTGGGTACAGTATTCAGTGTAACTCTGGGTACAGTATTCAGTGTAAAACACTGCGTACAGTATTTAGTGTAACACTCTGGGTACAGTATTCAGTGTAACTCTGGGTACATTATTCAGTGTAACACACTGGTACAGTATTCAGTGTAACACTCTGGGTAGAGTATTCAGTGTAACACACTGGTACAGTATTCAGTGTAACACACTGGGTACAGTATTCAGTGTAACACTGTGTACAATATCCAGTGTAACACACTGGGTACAGCATTCAGTGTAACACTGGTTACAGGATTCAGTGTAACACTGGGTACAGTATTCTGTGTAACACACTGGGTACAGTATACAGTGTAACACTCTGGGTACAGTATTCAGTGTAACTCTGGGTACAGTATTCAGTGTAACACACTGGGTACATTATTCAGTGTAACACTTTGGGTATAGTATTCATTGTAACTCTGGGTACAATATTCAGTGTAACACTGGTTACAGGATTCAGTGTAACACTGGGTACAGTATTCATTGTAACACACTGGGTACAGTATACAGTGTAACACTCTGGGTACAGTATTCAGTGTAACTCTGGGTACAGTATTCAGTGTAACACTGGGCACAGGAATCAGTGTAACACACTGAGTACAGTATTCAGTGTAACACTGGGTACAGTTTTCAGTGTAACACTCTGGGTACAGTGTTCAGTGTAACTCTGGGTACATTATTCAGTTTAACACTGGGTACAGTATTCAGTGCAACACTGGTTACAGGATTCAGTGTAACACTGGGTACAGTATTCAGTGTAACTCTGGGTAAAGTATTCAGTGTAAAACACTGGGTACAGTATTCAGTGTAACACTCTGGGTACAGTATTCAGTTTAACACTGGGTACAGTATTCAGTGCAACACTTGTTACAGGATTCAGTGTAACACTGGGTACAGTATTCAGTGTAACTCTGGGTACAGTATTCAGTGTAAAACACTGGGTACAGTATTCAGTGTAACACTCTGGGTACAGTGTTCAGTGTAACTCTGGGTACAGTATTCAGTTTTACACTGGGTACAGTATTCAGTGCAACACTGGTTACAGGATTCAGTGTAACACTGGGTACAGTATTCAGTGTAACTCTGGGTACAGTATTCAGTGTAAAACACTGCGTACAGTATTCAGTGTAACTCTGGGTACAGTATTCAGTGTAACACACTGAGTAGAGTATTCAGTGTAACACTCTGGGTACAGTATTCATTGTAACACTGGGTACATTATTCAGCATAACACTGGGGACAACATTCAGTGTTACACTCTGGGTACATTATTCAGTATAACACACTGGGTACAGTATTCAGTGTAACTCTGGGTACAGTATTCAGTGTAACACACTGGGTACAGTATTCAGTGTAACACTCTGGGTAGAGTATTCAGTGTAACACACTGGTACAGTATTCAGTGTAACACACTGGGTACAGTATTCAGTGTAACACTGTGTACAATATCCAGTGTAACACACTGGGTACAGCATTCAGTGTAACACTGGTTACAGGATTCAGTGTAACACTGGGTACAGTATTCTGTGTAACACACTGGGTACAGTATACAGTGTAACACTCTGGGTACAGTATTCAGTGTAACTCTGGGTACAGTATTCAGTGTAACACACTGGGTACATTATTCAGTGTAACACTTTGGGTATAGTATTCATTGTAACTCTGGGTACAATATTCAGTGTAACACTGGTTACAGGATTCAGTGTAACACTGGGTACAGTATTCATTGTAACACTCTGGGTAGAGTATTCAGTTAAACACTGGATACAGTATGCAGTGTAACACTGGGTACAGTAGTCCGTGTAACACTCTGGGTACAGTATTCAGTGTAGCACACTGGGTACAGTATTCAGTGTAACTCTGGGTACAGTAATCAGTGTACCACACTGGGTACAGTATTCAGTGTAACACTCTGGGTACAGTATTCAGTGTAACACACTTGTACAGTATTCAGTGTAACACAGGGCACAGTATTCAGTGTTACACTCTGGGTACAATATTTAGTGTAACACACTGATACTGTATTCAGTGTAACACTGGGTACAGTATTTAGTGTAACACTGGGTACAGTATTCCGTGTAACACTCTGGGTGCAGTATTCAGTTTAAAAACTGGGTACAGTATTCAGTGTAACTCTGGGTACAGTATTCAGTGTAACACACTGGGTACAGTATTCAGTGTAACACTCTGGGTAGAGTATTCAGTGTAAAACACTGGTACAGTATTCAGTGTAACACACTGGGTACAGTATTCAGTGTAACACTGTGTACAATATCCAGTGTAACACACTGGGTACAGCATTCAGTGTAACACTGGTTACAGGATTCAGTGTAACACTGGGTACAGTATTCTGTGTAACACACTGGGTACAGTATACAGTGTAACACTCTGGGTACAGTATTCAGTGTAACTCTGGGTACAAATTCAGTGTAACACACTGGGTACATTATTCAGTGTAACACTTTGGGTATAGTATTCATTGTAACTCTGGGTACAATATTCAGTGTAACACTGGTTACAGGATTCAGTGTAACACTGGGTACAGTATTCATTGTAACACACTGGGTACAGTATACAGTGTAACACTCTGGGTACAGTATTCAGTGTAACTCTGGGTACAGTATTCAGTGTAACACTGGGCACAGGAATCAGTGTAACACACTGAATACAGTATTCAGTGTAACACTGGGTACAGTTTTCAGTGTAACACTCTGGGTACAGTGTTCAGTGTAACTCTGGGTATAGTATTCAGTTTAACACTGGGTACAGTATTCAGTGCAACATTGGTTACAGGATTCAGTGTAACACTGGGTTCAGTATTCAGTGTAACTCTGGGTAAAGTATTCAGTGTAAAACACTGGGTACAGTATTCAGTGTAACACTCTGGGTACAGTATTCAGTGTAACTCTGGGTACAGTATTCAGTGTAACACACTGAGTACAGTATTCAGTGTAACACTCTGGGTACAGTATTCATTTTAACACTGGGTACATTATTCAGCATAACACTGGGTACAGTATTCAGTGTAACTCTGGGTACAGTATTCAGTGTAACACACTGGGTACAGTATTTAGTGTGACACTGGGTACAGTATTTAGTGTAACACTCTGGGTACAGTATTCAGTATAACACACTGGGTAGAGTATTCAGTGTAATTTTCTGGGCACAGTATTCAGTGTAACACACTGGGTACAGTATTTAGTTTGACACTGGGTACAGTATTCAGTGTTAAACCCTGGGTACAGTATTCAGTGTAACACTGAGAACAGTATTCAGTGTAACACACTGGGTACAGTATTCAGTGTAACACCGGGTACAGTATTCAGTGTAACACTATGTATGGAATTCACTGTAACACACTGGGTACAGTATTCAGTGTAACACTGGGTACAGTTTTCAGTGTAACACACTGGGTATAGTATTCAGTGTAACACTCTGTGTACAGTATTCAGTGTAACACACTGGTTACAGGATTGAGTGTAACACTGGGTACAGTATTCAGTGTAACTCTGGGTACAATATTCAGTGTAACACACTGATTACAGTATTCAGTGTAACACTCTGGGTACAGTATTCAGTGTAACACTGGGTACAGTATTAAGTGTAACACACTGGGTACAGTATTCAGTGTAACACTGGGTACAGTATTCAGTGTAACACAAGGTACAGGATTCAGCGTAACACTCTGCTTACAGTATTCAGTGTAACACACTGGGAACAGTATTCAGTGTAACACTGGGCACAGGATTCAGTGTAACACACTGGGTACAGTATTCAGTGTAACGCTGGGTACAGTATTCAGTGTTACACTCTGGGTACGGCATTCAGTGTAACACACTGGGTACAGTATTCAGTGTAACTCTGGGTACAGTATTCAGTGTAACACACTGGGTAGAGTATTCAGTGTAACACTCTTCGTACAGTATTCAGTGTAACACACGGTACAGTATTCAGCGTAACACTCTGAGTACAGTATTCAGTGTAACACACTGGGAACAGTATTCAGTGTAACACTGGGCACAGGATTCAGTGTAACACACTGGGTACAGTATTCAGTGTGACGTTGGGTACAGTATTCAGTGTCACACTGGGTACAGTATTCAGTGTAACACTCTGGGTACAGTATTCAATATAACACACTGGGTACAGTATTCAGTGTAACACTCTGGGTACAGTATGCAGTGTAACACACTGGGTGCAGTATACAGTGTCACACTCTGGGTACAGTATTCAGTGTAACACTGGGTACAGGATTTAGTTTAACACACTGGGTACAGTATTCAGTGTAACACTGGGAACATTATTCAGTGTTACATTCTGGGTACAGTATTCAGTTTAACACACTGGGTACAGTATTAGTGTAACTCTGGGTACAGAATTCAGTGTAACACTCTGGGTACAGTATTCAGTCTAACACTCTGGGTACAGTATTCAGTGTAACAAACGGGATACAGTATTCAGTGTAACACTCTGGGTACAGTATTCAGTGTAACACTGGGTACAGTATTAAGTGTAACACACTGGGTACAGTATACAGTGTAACAATCTGGGTACAGTATTAAGTGTAACTCTGGGTACAATATTCAGTGTAACACACTGATTAAAGTATTCAGTGTAACACTCTGGATACAGTATTCAGTGTAACACTGGGTACAGTATTAAGTGTAACACACTGGGTACAGTATTCAGTGTAACACTGGGTACAGTATTCAGTGTAACACAAGGTACAGGATTCAGTGTAAAACTGGGTACACTATTCCGTGCAACACTCTGGGTACAGTATTCAGTGTAACACACTGGTTACAGTATTCAGTGTTACACTCTGGGTACGGCATTCAGTGTAACACGCTGGGTACAGTATTCAGTGTAACTCTGGGTACAGTATTCAGTGTAACACTCTGGGTACAGTATTCAGGGTAACACTCTGCGTACAGTATTCAGTGTAACACACTGGGTACAGTATACAGGGTAACACTCTGGGTACAGTATTCAGTGTAACTCTGGGTACTGTATTCAGTGTAACACACTGGGTACTGTATTCAGTGTAACACACTGGGTACATTATTCAGTGTAACACACTGGGTACAGTATTCATTTTCACTCTGGGTACAATATTCAGTGTAACACACTGATTACAGTATTCAGTGTAACACTCTGTGTTCAGTATTCAGTATAATACACTGGGTACAGTATTCAGTGTAACACTCTGGGTACAGTATGCACTGTATCACTGGGTACAGTATTCAGTGTAACACACTGGGTACAGTATTCAGTGTAGCACACTGGGTACAATATTCAGTGTAACACTCGGTACAGTATTCAGTGTCACACTGGGTACAGTATTCAGTGTAACACTGGGTACAGGATTTAGTTTAACACACTGGGTACAGTATTCAGTGTAACACTGGGAACATTATTCAGTGTTACACTCTGGGTACAGTATTCAGTGTAACAAACTGGGTACATTATTAGTGTAACTCTGGGTACAGTATTCAGTGTAACACTCTGGGTACAGTATTCAGTCTAACACTCTGGGTACAGTATTCAGTGTAACAAACGGGATACAGTATTAAGTTTAACACTGGTTACAGGATTCAGTGTAACACTGGGCACAGTATTCAGTGTAACACTGGGTACAGTATTCAGTGTAACATACTGGGTACAGTATTCAGTGTAACACTCTGGGTACAGTATTCAGTGTAACACACTGGGTACAGTATTCAGTGTAACACTCTGGGTACAGTATTCAGTCTAACACTCTGGGTACAGTAGTCAGTGTAACAAACGGGATACAGTATTAAGTTTAACACTGGTTACAGGATTCAGTGTAACACTGGGTACAGTATTCAGTGTAACACTGGGTACAGTATTCAGTGTAACACACTGGGTACAGTATTCAGTGTAACACTCTGGGTACAGTATTCAGTGTAGCACACTGGGTACAGTATTCAGTGTAACTCTGGATACAGTATTCAGTGTAACACATTTGTACATTATTCAGTGTAACACTCTGGGTACAGTATTCATTGTAACTGTGGGTACAATACTCAGTGTAACACACTGATTAAAGTATTCAATGTAACACTCTGAGTACAGTATTCAGTTAAACACTGGGTACAGTATTCAGTGTAACACTGGGTACAGTATTCCGTGTAACACTCTGGGTACAGTATTCAGTGTAACACTGGGAACAGTATTCAGTGTAACACTGGGCACAGGATTCAGTGTAACACACTGGGTACAGTATTCAGGGTAACACTGGGCACAGGATTCAGTGTAACACACTGGGTACAGTATTCAGTGTAACGCTGGGTACAGTATTCAGTGTTACACTCTGGGTACAGTATTCAGTGTCACACTGGGTACAGTATTCAGTGTAACACTCTGGGTACAGTATTCAGTATAACACACTGGGTACAGTATTCAGTGTAACACTCTGGGTACAGTATGCAGTATAACACACTGGGTACAGTATACAGTGTCACACTCTGGGTACAATGTGCAGTGTATCTCTGGGTACAGTATTCAGTGTAACACACTGGGTACAGTATTCAGTGTAGCACACTGGGTACAGTATTCAGTGTAACACTGGGTACAGTATTCAGTGTCACACTGGGTACAGTATTCAGTGTAACACTGGGTACAGGATTTAGTTTAACACACTGGGTACAGTATTCAGTGTAACACTGGGAACATTATTCAGTGTTACACTCTGGGTACAGTATTCAGTGTAACACACTGGGTACAGTATTAGTGTAACTCTGGGTACAGTATTCAGTGTAACACTCTGGGTACAGTATTCAGTCTAACACTCTGGGTACAGTATTCAGTGTAACAAACGGGATACAGTATTAAGTTTAACACTGGTTACAGGATTCAGTGTAACACTCGGTACAGTATTCAGTGTAACACTGGGTACAGTATTTAGTGTAACACACTGGGTACAGTATGCAGTGTAACACACTGGGTACAGTATACAGTGTCACACTCTGGGTACAATGTGCAGTGTGTCTCTGGGTACAGTATTCAGTGTAACACACTGGGTACAGTATTCAGTGTAGCACACTGGGTACGATATTCAGTGTAACACTGGGTACAGTATTCAGTGTCACACTGGGTACAGTATTCAGTGTAACACTGGGTACAGGATTTAGTTTAACACACTGGGTACAGTATTCAGTGTAACACTGGGAACATTATTCAGTGTAACACTCTGGGTACAGTATTCAGTCTAACACTCTGGGTACAGTATTCAGTGTAACAAACGGGATACAGTATTCAGTGTAACATTCTGGGTACAGTATTCAGTGTAACACACTGGGTACAGTATTCAGTGTAACACTCTGGGTACAGTATTCAGTGTAGCACACTGGGTACAGTATTCAGTGTAACTCTGGATACAGTATTCAGTGTAACACATTGGTACATTATTCAGTGTAACACTCTGGGTACAGTATTCATTGTAACTGTGGGTACAATACTCAGTGTAACACACTGATTAAAGTATTTAATGTAACACTCTGAGTACAGTATTCAGTTAAACTCTGGGTACAGTATTCAGTGTAACACTTGGTACAGTATTCCGTGTAACACTCTGGGTACAGTATTCAGTGTAACACACTGGGTACAGTATTCAGTGTAACTCTGGGTGAGGTATTCAGTGTAACACTGGGAACAATATTCAGTGTAACATTGGGCACAGGATTCAGTGTAACACACTGGGTACAGTATTCAGTGTAACGCTGGGTACAGTATTCAGTGTTACACTCTGGGTACAGTATTCAGTGTCACACTGGGTACAGTATTCAGTGTAACACTCTGGGTACAGTATTCAGTGTAACACTGGGTACAGTATTCAGTGTAACACTATGGGTACAGTATGCAGTGTAACACACTGGGTACAGTATACAGTGTCACACTCAGGGTACAATGTGCAGTGTATCTCTGGGTACAGTATTCAGTGTAACACACTGGGTACAGTATTCAGTGTAACACTGGGTACAGGATTCAGTGTAAAACTGGGGATAGTATTCCGTGCAACACTCTGGGTACAGTATTCAGTGTAACACACGGTACAGTATTCAGTATAACTCTTGGTACAGTATTCAGTGTAACACACTGGGTACAGTATTCAGTGTAACACTCTGGGTACAGTATTCAGTGTAACACTTGGGTACAGTATTCAGTGTAACACTCTGGGTACAGTATTCAGTGTAACACTTGGGAACAGTAATCAGTGTTACACTCTGGGAACGGTATTCAGTGTAACACACTGGGTACAGTATTCAGTGTAACTCTGGGTACAGTATTCAGTGTAACACACTGGGTACAGTATAAAGTGTAACACTCTGGGTACAGTATTCAGTGTAGCACACTGGGTACAGTATTCAGTGTAACTCTGGATACAGTATTCAGTGTAACACATTGGTACATTATTCAGTGTAACACTCTGGGTACAGTATTCATTGTAACTGTGGGTACAATACTCAGTGTAACACACTGATTAAAGTATTTAATGTAACACTCTGAGTACAGTATTCAGTTAAACTCTGGGTACAGTATTCAGTGTAACACTTGGTACAGTATTCCGTGTAACACTCTGGGTACAGTATTCAGTGTAACACACTGGGTACAGTATTCAGTGTAACTCTGGGTGAGGTATTCAGTGTAACACTGGGAACAATATTCAGTGTAACATTGGGCACAGGATTCAGTGTAACACACTGGGTACAGTATTCAGTGTAACGCTGGGTACAGTATTCAGTGTTACACTCTGGGTACAGTATTCAGTGTCACACTGGGTACAGTATTCAGTGTAACACTCTGGGTACAGTATTCAGTGTAACACTGGGTACAGTATTCAGTGTAACACTATGGGTACAGTATGCAGTGTAACACACTGGGTACAGTATACAGTGTCACACTCAGGGTACAATGTGCAGTGTATCTCTGGGTACAGTATTCAGTGTAACACACTGGGTACAGTATTCAGTGTAACACTGGGTACAGGATTCAGTGTAAAACTGGGGATAGTATTCCGTGCAACACTCTGGGTACAGTATTCAGTGTAACACACGGTACAGTATTCAGTATAACTCTTGGTACAGTATTCAGTGTAACACACTGGGTACAGTATTCAGTGTAACACTCTGGGTACAGTATTCAGTGTAACACTTGGGTACAGTATTCAGTGTAACACTCTGGGTACAGTATTCAGTGTAACACTTGGGAACAGTAATCAGTGTTACACTCTGGGAACGGTATTCAGTGTAACACACTGGGTACAGTATTCAGTGTAACTCTGGGTACAGTATTCAGTGTAACACACTGGGTACAGTATAAAGTGTAACACTCTGGGTACAGTATTCAGTGTAACACTCTGGGTACAGTATTCAGTCTAACACTCTGGGTACAGTATTCAGTGTAACACACGTGGTACAGTATTAAGTGTAGCACTGGTTACAGGATTCAGTGTAACACTGGGTACTGTATTCTGTGTAGCACACTGGGTACAGTATTCAGTGTAACTCTGGATACAGTATTCAGTGTAACACATTGGTACATTATTCAGTGTGACACTCTGGGTGCAGTATTCATTGTAACTGTGGGTACAATAATCAGTGTAACACACTGATTAAAGTATTTAATGTAACACTCTGAGTACAGTATTCAGTTAAGCTCTGGGTACAGTATTCAGTGTAACACTTGGTACAGTATTCCGTGTAACACTCTGGGTACAGTATTCAGTGTAACACACTGGGTACAGTATTCAGTGTAACTCTGGGTGAGGTATTCAGTGTAACACTGGGAACAATATTCAGTGTAACATTGGGCACAGGATTCAGTGTAACACACTGGGTACAGTATTCAGTGTAACGCTGGGTACAGTATTCAGTGTTACACTCTGGGTACAGTATTCAGTGTAACACTGGGTACAGTATTCAGTGTAACACTATGGGTACAGTATGCAGTGTAACACACTGGGTACAGTATACAGTGTCACACTCAGGGTACAATGTGCAGTGTATCTCTGGGTACAGTATTCAGTGTAACACTCTGGGTACAGTATTCAGTGTAACACTGGGTACAGTATTCAGTGTAACACTATGGGTACAGTATGCAGTGTAACACACTGGGTACAGTATACAGTGTCACACTCAGGGTACAATGTGCAGTGTATCTCTGGGTACAGTATTCAGTGTAACACACTGGGTACAGTATTCAGTGTAACACTGGGTACAGTATTCAGTGTAAGACAAGGTACAGGATTCAGTGTAAAACTGGGGACAGTATTCCGTGCAACACTCTGGGTACAGTATTCAGTGTAACACACGGTACAGTATTCAGTATAACTCTTGGTACAGTATTCAGTGTAACACACTGGGTACAGTATTCAGTGTAACACTCTGGGTACAGTATTCAGTGTAACACTTGGGTACAGTATTCAGTGTAACACTCTGGGTACAGTATTCAGTGTAACACTTGGGAACAGTAATCAGCGTTACACTCTGGGAACGGTATTCAGTGTAACACACTGGGTACAGTATAAAGTGTAACACTCTGGGTACAGTATTCAGTGTAACACTCTGGGTACAGTATTCAGTCTAACACTCTGGGTACAGTATTCAGTGTAACACACGTGGTACAGTATTAAGTGTAGCACTGGTTACAGGATTCAGTGTAACACACTGGTACATTATTCAGTGTAACACTCTGGGTACAGTATTCATTGTAACTCTGGGTACAGTACTCAGTGTAACACACTGATTACAGTATTTAGTGTAACACTCTGAGTACAGTATTCAGTTAAACACTGGGTACAGTATTCAATTTAATCTGGGTACAGTATTCCGTGTAACACTCTGGGTACAGTATTCAGTGTAACACACTGGGTACAGTATTCAGTGTAACTCTGGGTACAGTATTCAGTGTAACACACTGGGTACAGCATTCAGTGTAACACTCTGGGTACAGTATCCAGTGTAACACACTGGTACAGTATTCAGTGTAACACTGTGTACAGGATTCAGTGTAACACACTGGGTACAGTATACAGTGTAACACTGGGTACAGGATTCAGTCTAACACTTTGGTACAGTATTCAGTCTAACATTCTGGGTACAGTATTCAGTGTAAGACACTGGGTACAGTATTCAGTGTAACACACTGGGTACAGTATTCAGTGTAACACTCTGGGGACAGTATTCAGTGTAACACACTGGTACTGTATTCAGTGTAACACACTGGGTACAGTATTCAGTGTTACACTGGTTACAGGATTCAGTGTAACACTGGGTACTGTATTCTGTGTAACACACTGGGTACAGTATACAGTGTAACACTCTGGGTACAGTATTCAGTGTAACTCTGGGTACAGTATTCAGTGTAACACACTGTGTACATTATACAGTGTAACACTCTGGGTACAGTATTCAGTGTAACACAGGGTACAATATTCAGTGTAACACACTGGGTACAGTATTCAGTGTAACACTGGGTACAGTATTCAGTGTAACACACTGGGTACAGTATTCAGTGTAACTCTGGGTACAGTATTCAGTGTAACATTCTGGGTACAGTATTCAGTGTAACAAACGGGATACAGTATTAAGTTTAACACTGGTTACAGGATTCAGTGTAACACTGGGCACAGTATTCAGTGTAACACTGGGTACAGTATTCAGTGTAACATACTGGGTACAGTATTCAGTGTAACACTCTGGGTACAGTATTCAGTGTAACACTCTGGGTACAGTATTCAGTCTAACACTCTGGGTACAGTATTCAGTGTAACAAACGGGATACAGTATTAAGTTTAACACTGGTTACAGGATTCAGTGTAACACTGGGTACAGTATTCAGTGTAACACTGGGTACAGTATTCAGTGTAACACACTGGGTACAGTATTCAGTGTAACACTCTGGGTACAGTATTCAGTGTAGCACACTGGGTACAGTATTCAGTGTAACTCTGGATACAGTATTCAGTGTAACACATTGGTACATTATTCAGTGTAACACTCTGGGTACAGTATTCATTGTAACTGTGGGTACAATACTCAGTGTAACACACTGATTAAAGTATTCAATGTAACACTCTGAGTACAGTATTCAGTTAAACACTGGGTACAGTATTCAGTGTAACACTGGGTACAGTATTCCGTGTAACACTCTGGGTACAGTATTCAGTGTAACACTGGGAACAGTATTCAGTGTAACACTGGGCACAGGATTCAGTGTAACACACTGGGTACAGTATTCAGGGTAACACTGGGCACAGGATTCAGTGTAACACACTGGGTACAGTATTCAGTGTAACGCTGGGTACAGTATTCAGTGTTACACTCTGGGTACAGTATTCAGTGTCACACTGGGTACAGTATTCAGTGTAACACTCTGGGTACAGTATTCAGTATAACACACTGGGTACAGTATTCAGTGTAACACTCTGGGTACAGTATGCAGTGTAACACACTGGGTACAGTATACAGTGTCACACTCTGGGTACAATGTGCAGTGTATCTCTGGGTACAGTATTCAGTGTAACACACTGGGTACAGTATTCAGTGTAGCACACTGGGTACAGTATTCAGTGTAACACTGGGTACAGTATTCAGTGTCACACTGGGTACAGTATTCAGTGTAACACTGGGTACAGGATTTAGTTTAACACACTGGGTACAGTATTCAGTGTAACACTGGGAACATTATTCAGTGTTACACTCTGGGTACAGTATTCAGTGTAACACACTGGGTACAGTATTAGTGTAACTCTGGGTACAGTATTCAGTGTAACACTCTGGGTACAGTATTCAGTCTAACACTCTGGGTACAGTATTCAGTGTAACAAACGGGATACAGTATTAAGTTTAACACTGGTTACAGGATTCAGTGTAACACTCGGTACAGTATTCAGTGTAACACTGGGTACGTATTTAGTTTAACACACTGGGTACAGTATTCAGTGTAACACTGGGAACATTATTCAGTGTAACACTCTGGGTACAGTATTCAGTCTAACACTCTGGGTACAGTATTCAGTGTAACAAACGGGATACAGTATTCAGTGTAACATTCTGGGTACAGTATTCAGTGTAACACACTGTGTACAGTATTCAGTGTAACACTCTGGGTACAGTATTCAGTGTAGCACACTGGGTACAGTATTCAGTGTAACTCTGGATACAGTATTCAGTGTAACACATTGGTACATTATTCAGTGTAACACTCTGGGTACAGTATTCATTGTAACTGTGGGTACAATACTCAGTGTAACACACTGATTAAAGTATTTAATGTAACACTCTGAGTACAGTATTCAGTTAAACTCTGGGTACAGTATTCAGTGTAACACTTGGTACAGTATTCCGTGTAACACTCTGGGTACAGTATTCAGTGTAACACACTGGGTACAGTATTCAGTGTAACTCTGGGTGAGGTATTCAGTGTAACACTGGGAACAATATTCAGTGTAACATTGGGCACAGGATTCAGTGTAACACACTGGGTACAGTATTCAGTGTAACGCTGGGTACAGTATTCAGTGTTACACTCTGGGTACAGTATTCAGTGTCACACTGGGTACAGTATTCAGTGTAACACTCTGGGTACAGTATTCAGTGTAACACTGGGTACAGTATTCAGTGTAACACTATGGGTACAGTATGCAGTGTAACACACTGGGTACAGTATACAGTGTCACATTCAGGGTACAATGTGCAGTGTATCTCTGGGTACAGTATTCAGTGTAACACACTGGGTACAGTATTCAGTGTAACACTGGGTACAGGATTCAGTGTAAAACTGGGGACAGTATTCCGTGCAACACTCTGGGTACAGTATTCAGTGTAACACACGGTACAGTATTCAGTATAACTCTTGGTACAGTATTCAGTGTAACACACTGGGTACAGTATTCAGTGTAACACTTGGGTACAGTATTCAGTGTAACACTCTGGGTACAGTATTCAGTGTAACACTTGGGAACAGTAATCAGTGTTACACTCTGGGAACGGTATTCAGTGTAACACACTGGGTACAGTATTCAGTGTAACTCTGGGTACAGTATTCAGTGTAACACACTGGGTACAGCATAAAGTGTAACACTCTGGGTACAGTATTCAGTGTAACACTCTGGGTACAGTATTCAGTCTAACACTCTGGGTACAGTATTCAGTGTAACACACGTGGTACAGTATTAAGTGTAGCACTGGTTACAGGATTCAGTGTAACACTGGGTACTGTATTCTGTGTAGCACACTGGGTACAGTATTCAGTGTAACTCTGGATACAGTATTCAGTGTAACACATTGGTACATTATTCAGTGTAACACTCTGGGTACAGTATTCATTGTAACTGTGGGTACAATACTCAGTGTAACACACTGATTAAAGTATTTAATGTAACACTCTGAGTACAGTATTCAGTTAAGCTCTGGGTACAGTATTCAGTGTAACACTTGGTACAGTATTCCGTGTAACACTCTGGGTACAGTATTCAGTGTAACACACTGGGTACAGTATTCAGTGTAACTCTGGGTGAGGTATTCAGTGTAACACTGGGAACAATATTCAGTGTAACATTGGGCACAGGATTCAGTGTAACACACTGGGTACAGTATTCAGTGTAACGCTGGGTACAGTATTCAGTGTTACACTCTGGGTACAGTATTCAGTGTCACACTGGGTACAGTATTCAGTGTAACACTCTGGGTACAGTATTCAGTGTAACACTGGGTACAGTATTCAGTGTAACACTATGGGTACAGTATGCAGTGTAACACACTGGGTACAGTATACAGTGTCACACTCAGGGTACAATGTGCAGTGTATCTCTGGGTACAGTATTCAGTGTAACACACTGGGTACAGTATTCAGTGTAACACTGGGTACAGTATTCAGTGTAAGACAAGGTACAGGATTCAGTGTAAAACTGGGGACAGTATTCCGTGCAACACTCTGGGTACAGTATTCAGTGTAACACACGGTACAGTATTCAGTATAACTCTTGGTACAGTATTCAGTGTAACACACTGGGTACAGTATTCAGTGTAACACTCTGGGTACAGTATTCAGTGTAACACTTGGGTACAGTATTCAGTGTAACACTCTGGGTACAGTATTCAGTGTAACACTTGGGAACAGTAATCAGCGTTACACTCTGGGAACGGTATTCAGTGTAACACACTGGGTACAGTATTCAGTGTAACTCTGGATACAGTATTCAGTGTAACACACTGGGTACAGTATAAAGTGTAACACTCTGGGTACAGTATTCAGTGTAACACTCTGGGTACAGTATTCAGTCTAACACTCTGGGTACAGTATTCAGTGTAACACACGTGGTACAGTATTAAGTGTAGCACTGGTTACAGGATTCAGTGTAACACACTGGTACATTATTCAGTGTAACACTCTGGGTACAGTATTCATTGTAACTCTGGGTACAGTACTCAGTGTAACACACTGATTACAGTATTTAGTGTAACACTCTGAGTACAGTATTCAGTTAAACACTGGGTACAGTATTCAATTTAATCTGGGTACAGTATTCCGTGTAACACTCTGGGTACAGTATTCAGTGTAACACACTGGGTACAGTATTCAGTGTAACTCTGGGTACAGTATTCAGTGTAACACACTGGGTACAGCATTCAGTGTAACACTCTGGGTACAGTATCCAGTGTAACACACTGGTACAGTATTCAGTGTAACACTGTGTACAGGATTCAGTGTAACACACTGGGTACAGTATACAGTGTAACACTGCGTACAGGATTCAGTCTAACACTTTGGTACAGTATTCAGTCTAACATTCTGGGTACAGTATTCAGTGTAAGACACTGGGTACAGTATTCAGTGTAACACACTGGGTACAGTATTCAGTGTAACACTCTGGGGACAGTATTCAGTGTAACACACTGGTACTGTATTCAGTGTAACACACTGGGTACAGTATTCAGTGTAACACTGTGTACAATATTCAGTGTAACACACTGGGTACAGCATTCAGTGTTACACTGGTTACAGGATTCAGTGTAACACTGGGTACTGTATTCTGTGTAACACACTGGGTACAGTATACAGTGTAACACTCTGGGTACAGTATTCAGTGTAACTCTGGGTACAGTATTCAGTGTAACACACTGTGTACATTATACAGTGTAACACTCTGGGTACAGTATTCAGTGTAACACTGGGTACAGTATTCAGTGTAACACACTGGGTACAGTATTCAGTGTAACTCTGGGTACAGTATTCAGTGTAACACTGGGAACAGTATTCAGTGTAACACTGGGCACAGGATTCAGTGTAACACACTGGGTACAGTATTCAGTGTAACGCTGGGTACAGTATTCAGTGTTACACTCTGGGTACAGTATTCAGAGTCACACTGGGTACAGTATTCAGTGTAACACTCTGGGTACAGTATTCAGTGTAACACTCTGGGTACAGTATGCAGTGTAACACACTTGGTACAGCATACAGTGTCACACTCTGGGTACAATGTGCAGTGTATCTCTGGGTACAATATTCAGTGTAACACACTGGGTACAGTATTCAGTGTAACACTGGTTACAGTATTCAGTGTAACACAAGGTACAGGATTCAGTGTAACACACTGGGTACAGTATTCAGTGTAACACTCTGGGTACAGTATTCAGTGTAACACTTGGGTACATTATTCAGTGTAACACACTGGGTACAGTATTCAGTGTAACACTCTGGGTACAGTATTCAGTGTAACACTTGGGAACATTATTCAGTGTTACACTCTGGGTACGGTATTCAGTGTAACACACTGGGTACAGTATTCAGTGTAACTCTGGGTACAGTATTCAGTGTAACACACTGGGTACAGTATAAAGTGTAACACGCTGGGTACAGTATTCAGTGTAACACTCTGGGTACAGTATTCAGTGTAGCACACTGGGTACAGTATTCAGTGTAACTCTGGATACAGTATTCAGTGTAACACATTGGTACATTATTCAGTGTAACACTCTGGGTACAGTATTCATTGTAACGCTCTGGGTACAGTATTCAGTGTAACTCTGGGTGAGGTATTCAGTGTAACACTGGGAACAATATTCAGTGTAACATTGGGCACAGGATTCAGTGTAACACACTGGGTACAGTATTCAGTGTAACGCTGGGTACAGTATTCAGTGTTACACTCTGGGTACAGTATTCAGTGTCACACTGGGTACAGTATAAAGTGTAACACTCTGGGTACAGTATTCAGTGTAACACTCTGGGTACAGTATTCAGTCTAACACTCTGGGTACAGTATTCAGTGTAACACACGTGGTACAGTATTAAGTGTAGCACTGGTTACAGGATTCAGTGTAACACTGGGTACTGTATTCTGTGTAGCACACTGGGTACAGTATTCAGTGTAACTCTGGGTACTGTATTCAGTGTAACACACTGGGTACTGTATTCAGTGTAACACACTGGGTACATTATTCAGTGTAACACACTGGGTACAGTATTCATTTTCACTCTGGGTACAATATTCAGTGTAACACACTGATTACAGTATTCAGTGTAACACTCTGGGTTCAGTATTCAGTATAATACACTGGGTACAGTATTCAGTGTAACACTCTGGGTACAGTATGCACTGTATCACTGGGTACAGTATTCAGTGTAACACACTGGGTACAGTATTCAGTGTAGCACACTGGGTACAATATTCAGTGTAACACTCGGTACAGTATTCAGTGTCACACTGGGTACAGTATTCAGTGTAACACTGGGTACAGGATTTAGTTTAACACACTGGGTACAGTATTCAGTGTAACACTGGGAACATTATTCAGTGTTACACTCTGGGTACAGTATTCAGTGTAACAAACTGGGTACATTATTAGTGTAACTCTGGGTACAGTATTCAGTGTAACACTCTGGGTACAGTATTCAGTCTAACACTCTGGGTACAGTATTCAGTGTAACAAACGGGATACAGTATTAAGTTTAACACTGGTTACAGGATTCAGTGTAACACTGGGCACAGTATTCAGTGTAACACTGGGTACAGTATTCAGTGTAACATACTGGGTACAGTATTCAGTGTAACACTCTGGGTACAGTATTCAGTGTAACACACTGGGTACAGTATTCAGTGTAACACTCTGGGTACAGTATTCAGTCTAACACTCTGGGTACAGTATTCAGTGTAACAAACGGGATACAGTATTAAGTTTAACACTGGTTACAGGATTCAGTGTAACACTGGGTACAGTATTCAGTGTAACACTGGGTACAGTATTCAGTGTAACACACTGGGTACAGTATTCAGTGTAACACTCTGGGTACAGTATTCAGTGTAGCACACTGGGTACAGTATTCAGTGTAACTCTGGATACAGTATTCAGTGTAACACATTGGTACATTATTCAGTGTAACACTCTGGGTACAGTATTCATTGTAACTGTGGGTACAATACTCAGTGTAACACACTGATTAAAGTATTCAATGTAACACTCTGAGTACAGTATTCAGTTAAACACTGGGTACAGTATTCAGTGTAACACTGGGTACAGTATTCCGTGTAACACTCTGGGTACAGTATTCAGTGTAACACTGGGAACAGTATTCAGTGTAACACTGGGCACAGGATTCAGTGTAACACACTGGGTACAGTATTCAGGGTAACACTGGGCACAGGATTCAGTGTAACACACTGGGTACAGTATTCAGTGTAACGCTGGGTACAGTATTCAGTGTTACACTCTGGGTACAGTATTCAGTGTCACACTGGGTACAGTATTCAGTGTAACACTCTGGGTACAGTATTCAGTATAACACACTGGGTACAGTATTCAGTGTAACACTCTGGGTACAGTATGCAGTGTAACACACTGGGTACAGTATACAGTGTCACACTCTGGGTACAATGTGCAGTGTATCTCTGGGTACAGTATTCAGTGTAACACACTGGGTACAGTATTCAGTGTAGCACACTGGGTACAGTATTCAGTGTAACACTGGGTACAGTATTCAGTGTCACACTGGGTACAGTATTCAGTGTAACACTGGGTACAGGATTTAGTTTAACACACTGGGTACAGTATTCAGTGTAACACTGGGAACATTATTCAGTGTTACACTCTGGGTACAGTATTCAGTGTAACACACTGGGTACAGTATTAGTGTAACTCTGGGTACAGTATTCAGTGTAACACTCTGGGTACAGTATTCAGTCTAACACTCTGGGTACAGTATTCAGTGTAACAAACGGGATACAGTATTAAGTTTAACACTGGTTACAGGATTCAGTGTAACACTCGGTACAGTATTCAGTGTAACACTGGGTACAGTATTTAGTGTAACACTCTGGGTACAGTATGCAGTGTAACACACTGGGTACAGTATACAGTGTCACACTCTGGGTACAATGTGCAGTGTGTCTCTGGGTACAGTATTCAGTGTAACACACTGGGTACAGTATTCAGTGTAGCACACTGGGTACGATATTCAGTGTAACACTGGGTACAGTATTCAGTGTCACACTGGGTACAGTATTCAGTGTAACACTGGGTACAGGATTTAGTTTAACACACTGGGTACAGTATTCAGTGTAACACTGGGAACATTATTCAGTGTAACACTCTGGGTACAGTATTCAGTCTAACACTCTGGGTACAGTATTCAGTGTAACAAACGGGATACAGTATTCAGTGTAACATTCTGGGTACAGTATTCAGTGTAACACACTGGGTACAGTATTCAGTGTAACACTCTGGGTACAGTATTCAGTGTAGCACACTGGGTACAGTATTCAGTGTAACTCTGGATACAGTATTCAGTGTAACACATTGGTACATTATTCAGTGTAACACTCTGGGTACAGTATTCATTGTAACTGTGGGTACAATACTCAGTGTAACACACTGATTAAAGTATTTAATGTAACACTCTGAGTACAGTATTCAGTTAAACTCTGGGTACAGTATTCAGTGTAACACTTGGTACAGTATTCCGTGTAACACTCTGGGTACAGTATTCAGTGTAACACACTGGGTACAGTATTCAGTGTAACTCTGGGTGAGGTATTCAGTGTAACACTGGGAACAATATTCAGTGTAACATTGGGCACAGGATTCAGTGTAACACACTGGGTACAGTATTCAGTGTAACGCTGGGTACAGTATTCAGTGTTACACTCTGGGTACAGTATTCAGTGTCACACTGGGTACAGTATTCAGTGTAACACTCTGGGTACAGTATTCAGTGTAACACTGGGTACAGTATTCAGTGTAACACTATGGGTACAGTATGCAGTGTAACACACTGGGTACAGTATACAGTGTCACACTCAGGGTACAATGTGCAGTGTATCTCTGGGTACAGTATTCAGTGTAACACACTGGGTACAGTATTCAGTGTAACACTGGGTACAGGATTCAGTGTAAAACTGGGGATAGTATTCCGTGCAACACTCTGGGTACAGTATTCAGTGTAACACACGGTACAGTATTCAGTATAACTCTTGGTACAGTATTCAGTGTAACACACTGGGTACAGTATTCAGTGTAACACTCTGGGTACAGTATTCAGTGTAACACTTGGGTACAGTATTCAGTGTAACACTCTGGGTACAGTATTCAGTGTAACACTTGGGAACAGTAATCAGTGTTACACTCTGGGAACGGTATTCAGTGTAACACACTGGGTACAGTATTCAGTGTAACTCTGGGTACAGTATTCAGTGTAACACACTGGGTACAGTATAAAGTGTAACACTCTGGGTACAGTATTCAGTGTAACACTCTGGGTACAGTATTCAGTCTAACACTCTGGGTACAGTATTCAGTGTAACACACGTGGTACAGTATTAAGTGTAGCACTGGTTACAGGATTCAGTGTAACACTGGGTACTGTATTCTGTGTAGCACACTGGGTACAGTATTCAGTGTAACTCTGGATACAGTATTCAGTGTAACACATTGGTACATTATTCAGTGTGACACTCTGGGTGCAGTATTCATTGTAACTGTGGGTACAATAATCAGTGTAACACACTGATTAAAGTATTTAATGTAACACTCTGAGTACAGTATTCAGTTAAGCTCTGGGTACAGTATTCAGTGTAACACTTGGTACAGTATTCCGTGTAACACTCTGGGTACAGTATTCAGTGTAACACACTGGGTACAGTATTCAGTGTAACTCTGGGTGAGGTATTCAGTGTAACACTGGGAACAATATTCAGTGTAACATTGGGCACAGGATTCAGTGTAACACACTGGGTACAGTATTCAGTGTAACGCTGGGTACAGTATTCAGTGTTACACTCTGGGTACAGTATTCAGTGTAACACTGGGTACAGTATTCAGTGTAACACTATGGGTACAGTATGCAGTGTAACACACTGGGTACAGTATACAGTGTCACACTCAGGGTACAATGTGCAGTGTATCTCTGGGTACAGTATTCAGTGTAACACTCTGGGTACAGTATTCAGTGTAACACTGGGTACAGTATTCAGTGTAACACTATGGGTACAGTATGCAGTGTAACACACTGGGTACAGTATACAGTGTCACACTCAGGGTACAATGTGCAGTGTATCTCTGGGTACAGTATTCAGTGTAACACACTGGGTACAGTATTCAGTGTAACACTGGGTACAGTATTCAGTGTAAGACAAGGTACAGGATTCAGTGTAAAACTGGGGACAGTATTCCGTGCAACACTCTGGGTACAGTATTCAGTGTAACACACGGTACAGTATTCAGTATAACTCTTGGTACAGTATTCAGTGTAACACACTGGGTACAGTATTCAGTGTAACACTCTGGGTACAGTATTCAGTGTAACACTTGGGTACAGTATTCAGTGTAACACTCTGGGTACAGTATTCAGTGTAACACTTGGGAACAGTAATCAGCGTTACACTCTGGGAACGGTATTCAGTGTAACACTCTGGGTACAGTATAAAGTGTAACACTCTGGGTACAGTATTCAGTGTAACACTCTGGGTACAGTATTCAGTCTAACACTCTGGGTACAGTATTCAGTGTAACACACGTGGTACAGTATTAAGTGTAGCACTGGTTACAGGATTCAGTGTAACACACTGGTACATTATTCAGTGTAACACTCTGGGTACAGTATTCATTGTAACTCTGGGTACAGTACTCAGTGTAACACACTGATTACAGTATTTAGTGTAACACTCTGAGTACAGTATTCAGTTAAACACTGGGTACAGTATTCAATTTAATCTGGGTACAGTATTCCGTGTAACACTCTGGGTACAGTATTCAGTGTAACACACTGGGTACAGTATTCAGTGTAACTCTGGGTACAGTATTCAGTGTAACACACTGGGTACAGCATTCAGTGTAACACTCTGGGTACAGTATCCAGTGTAACACACTGGTACAGTATTCAGTGTAACACTGTGTACAGGATTCAGTGTAACACACTGGGTACAGTATACAGTGTAACACTGGGTACAGGATTCAGTCTAACACTTTGGTACAGTATTCAGTCTAACATTCTGGGTACAGTATTCAGTGTAAGACACTGGGTACAGTATTCAGTGTAACACACTGGGTACAGTATTCAGTGTAACACTCTGGGGACAGTATTCAGTGTAACACACTGGTACTGTATTCAGTGTAACACACTGGGTACAGTATTCAGTGTTACACTGGTTACAGGATTCAGTGTAACACTGGGTACTGTATTCTGTGTAACACACTGGGTACAGTATACAGTGTAACACTCTGGGTACAGTATTCAGTGTAACTCTGGGTACAGTATTCAGTGTAACACACTGTGTACATTATACAGTGTAACACTCTGGGTACAGTATTCAGTGTAACACAGGGTACAATATTCAGTGTAACACACTGGGTACAGTATTCAGTGTAACACTGGGTACAGTATTCAGTGTAACACACTGGGTACAGTATTCAGTGTAACTCTGGGTACAGTATTCAGTGTAACATTCTGGGTACAGTATTCAGTGTAACAAACGGGATACAGTATTAAGTTTAACACTGGTTACAGGATTCAGTGTAACACTGGGCACAGTATTCAGTGTAACACTGGGTACAGTATTCAGTGTAACATACTGGGTACAGTATTCAGTGTAACACTCTGGGTACAGTATTCAGTGTAACACTCTGGGTACAGTATTCAGTCTAACACTCTGGGTACAGTATTCAGTGTAACAAACGGGATACAGTATTAAGTTTAACACTGGTTACAGGATTCAGTGTAACACTGGGTACAGTATTCAGTGTAACACTGGGTACAGTATTCAGTGTAACACACTGGGTACAGTATTCAGTGTAACACTCTGGGTACAGTATTCAGTGTAGCCCACTGGGTACAGTATTCAGTGTAACTCTGGATACAGTATTCAGTGTAACACATTGGTACATTATTCAGTGTAACACTCTGGGTACAGTATTCATTGTAACTGTGGGTACAATACTCAGTGTAACACACTGATTAAAGTATTCAATGTAACACTCTGAGTACAGTATTCAGTTAAACACTGGGTACAGTATTCAGTGTAACACTGGGTACAGTATTCCGTGTAACACTCTGGGTACAGTATTCAGTGTAACACTGGGAACAGTATTCAGTGTAACACTGGGCACAGGATTCAGTGTAACACACTGGGTACAGTATTCAGGGTAACACTGGGCACAGGATTCAGTGTAACACACTGGTTACAGTATTCAGTGTAACGCTGGGTACAGTATTCAGTGTTACACTCTGGGTACAGTATTCAGTGTCACACTGGGTACAGTATTCAGTGTAACACTCTGGGTACAGTATTCAGTATAACACACTGGGTACAGTATTCAGTGTAACACTCTGGGTACAGTATGCAGTGTAACACACTGGGTACAGTATACAGTGTCACACTCTGGGTACAATGTGCAGTGTATCTCTGGGTACAGTATTCAGTGTAACACACTGGGTACAGTATTCAGTGTAGCACACTGGGTACAGTATTCAGTGTAACACTGGGTACAGTATTCAGTGTCACACTGGGTACAGTATTCAGTGTAACACTGGGTACAGGATTTAGTTTAACACACTGGGTACAGTATTCAGTGTAACACTGGGAACATTATTCAGTGTTACACTCTGGGTACAGTATTCAGTGTAACACACTGGGTACAGTATTAGTGTAACTCTGGGTACAGTATTCAGTGTAACACTCTGGGTACAGTATTCAGTCTAACACTCTGGGTACAGTATTCAGTGTAACAAACGGGATACAGTATTAAGTTTAACACTGGTTACAGGATTCAGTGTAACACTCGGTACAGTATTCAGTGTAACACTGGGTACAGTATTTAGTTTAACACACTGGGTACAGTATTCAGTGTAACACTGGGAACATTATTCAGTGTAACACTCTGGGTACAGTATTCAGTCTAACACTCTGGGTACAGTATTCAGTGTAACAAACGGGATACAGTATTCAGTGTAACATTCTGGGTACAGTATTCAGTGTAACACACTGTGTACAGTATTCAGTGTAACACTCTGGGTACAGTATTCAGTGTAGCACACTGGGTACAGTATTCAGTGTAACTCTGGATACAGTATTCAGTGTAACACATTGGTACATTATTCAGTGTAACACTCTGGGTACAGTATTCATTGTAACTGTGGGTACAATACTCAGTGTAACACACTGATTAAAGTATTTAATGTAACACTCTGAGTACAGTATTCAGTTAAACTCTGGGTACAGTATTCAGTGTAACACTTGGTACAGTATTCCGTGTAACACTCTGGGTACAGTATTCAGTGTAACACACTGGGTACAGTATTCAGTGTAACTCTGGGTGAGGTATTCAGTGTAACACTGGGAACAATATTCAGTGTAACATTGGGCACAGGATTCAGTGTAACACACTGGGTACAGTATTCAGTGTAACGCTGGGTACAGTATTCAGTGTTACACTCTGGGTACAGTATTCAGTGTCACACTGGGTACAGTATTCAGTGTAACACTCTGGGTACAGTATTCAGTGTAACACTGGGTACAGTATTCAGTGTAACACTATGGGTACAGTATGCAGTGTAACACACTGGGTACAGTATACAGTGTCACACTCAGGGTACAATGTGCAGTGTATCTCTGGGTACAGTATTCAGTGTAACACACTGGGTACAGTATTCAGTGTAACACTGGGTACAGGATTCAGTGTAAAACTGGGGACAGTATTCCGTGCAACACTCTGGGTACAGTATTCAGTGTAACACACGGTACAGTATTCAGTATAACTCTTGGTACAGTATTCAGTGTAACACACTGGGTACAGTATTCAGTGTAACACTTGGGTACAGTATTCAGTGTAACACTCTGGGTACAGTATTCAGTGTAACACTTGGGAACAGTAATCAGTGTTACACTCTGGGAACGGTATTCAGTGTAACACACTGGGTACAGTATTCAGTGTAACTCTGGGTACAGTATTCAGTGTAACACACTGGGTACAGCATAAAGTGTAACACTCTGGGTACAGTATTCAGTGTAACACTCTGGGTACAGTATTCAGTCTAACACTCTGGGTACAGTATTCAGTGTAACACACGTGGTACAGTATTAAGTGTAGCACTGGTTACAGGATTCAGTGTAACACTGGGTACTGTATTCTGTGTAGCACACTGGGTACAGTATTCAGTGTAACTCTGGATACAGTATTCAGTGTAACACATTGGTACATTATTCAGTGTAACACTCTGGGTACAGTATTCATTGTAACTGTGGGTACAATACTCAGTGTAACACACTGATTAAAGTATTTAATGTAACACTCTGAGTACAGTATTCAGTTAAGCTCTGGGTACAGTATTCAGTGTAACACTTGGTACAGTATTCCGTGTAACACTCTGGGTACAGTATTCAGTGTAACACACTGGGTACAGTATTCAGTGTAACTCTGGGTGAGGTATTCAGTGTAACACTGGGAACAATATTCAGTGTAACATTGGGCACAGGATTCAGTGTAACACACTGGGTACAGTATTCAGTGTAACGCTGGGTACAGTATTCAGTGTTACACTCTGGGTACAGTATTCAGTGTCACACTGGGTACAGTATTCAGTGTAACACTCTGGGTACAGTATTCAGTGTAACACTGGGTACAGTATTCAGTGTAACACTATGGGTACAGTATGCAGTGTAACACACTGGGTACAGTATACAGTGTCACACTCAGGGTACAATGTGCAGTGTATCTCTGGGTACAGTATTCAGTGTAACACACTGGGTACAGTATTCAGTGTAACACTGGGTACAGTATTCAGTGTAAGACAAGGTACAGGATTCAGTGTAAAACTGGGGACAGTATTCCGTGCAACACTCTGGGTACAGTATTCAGTGTAACACACGGTACAGTATTCAGTATAACTCTTGGTACAGTATTCAGTGTAACACACTGGGTACAGTATTCAGTGTAACACTCTGGGTACAGTATTCAGTGTAACACTTGGGTACAGTATTCAGTGTAACACTCTGGGTACAGTATTCAGTGTAACACTTGGGAACAGTAATCAGCGTTACACTCTGGGAACGGTATTCAGTGTAACACACTGGGTACAGTATTCAGTGTAACTCTGGATACAGTATTCAGTGTAACACACTGGGTACAGTATAAAGTGTAACACTCTGGGTACAGTATTCAGTGTAACACTCTGGGTACAGTATTCAGTCTAACACTCTGGGTACAGTATTCAGTGTAACACACGTGGTACAGTATTAAGTGTAGCACTGGTTACAGGATTCAGTGTAACACACTGGTACATTATTCAGTGTAACACTCTGGGTACAGTATTCATTGTAACTCTGGGTACAGTACTCAGTGTAACACACTGATTACAGTATTTAGTGTAACACTCTGAGTACAGTATTCAGTTAAACACTGGGTACAGTATTCAATTTAATCTGGGTACAGTATTCCGTGTAACACTCTGGGTACAGTATTCAGTGTAACACACTGGGTACAGTATTCAGTGTAACTCTGGGTACAGTATTCAGTGTAACACACTGGGTACAGCATTCAGTGTAACACTCTGGGTACAGTATCCAGTGTAACACACTGGTACAGTATTCAGTGTAACACTGTGTACAGGATTCAGTGTAACACACTGGGTACAGTATACAGTGTAACACTGCGTACAGGATTCAGTCTAACACTTTGGTACAGTATTCAGTCTAACATTCTGGGTACAGTATTCAGTGTAAGACACTGGGTACAGTATTCAGTGTAACACACTGGGTACAGTATTCAGTGTAACACTCTGGGGACAGTATTCAGTGTAACACACTGGTACTGTATTCAGTGTAACACACTGGGTACAGTATTCAGTGTAACACTGTGTACAATATTCAGTGTAACACACTGGGTACAGCATTCAGTGTTACACTGGTTACAGGATTCAGTGTAACACTGGGTACTGTATTCTGTGTAACACACTGGGTACAGTATACAGTGTAACACTCTGGGTACAGTATTCAGTGTAACTCTGGGTACAGTATTCAGTGTAACACACTGTGTACATTATACAGTGTAACACTCTGGGTACAGTATTCAGTGTAACACTGGGTACAGTATTCAGTGTAACACACTGGGTACAGTATTCAGTGTAACTCTGGGTACAGTATTCAGTGTAACACTGGGCACAGGATTCAGTGTAACACACTGGGTACAGTATTCAGTGTAACGCTGGGTACAGTATTCAGTGTTACACTCTGGGTACAGTATTCAGAGTCACACTGGGTACAGTATTCAGTGTAACACTCTGGGTACAGTATTCAGTGTAACACTCTGGGTACAGTATGCAGTGTAACACACTTGGTACAGCATACAGTGTCACACTCTGGGTACAATGTGCAGTGTATCTCTGGGTACAATATTCAGTGTAACACACTGGGTACAGTATTCAGTGTAACACTGGTTACAGTATTCAGTGTAACACAAGGTACAGGATTCAGTGTAAAACTGGGTACAGTATTCCGTGCAACACTCTGTGTACAGTATTCAGTGTAACACACGGTACAGTATTCAGTATAACTCTTGGTACAGTATTCAGTGTAACACACTGGGTACAGTATTCAGTGTAACACTCTGGGTACTGTATTCAGTGTAACACTTGGGTACATTATTCAGTGTAACACACTGTGTACAGTATTCAGTGTAACACTCTGGGTACAGTATTCAGTGTAACACTTGGGAACATTATTCAGTGTTACACTCTGGGTACGGTATTCAGTGTAACACACTGGGTACAGTATTCAGTGTAACTCTGGGTACAGTATTCAGTGTAACACACTGGGTACAGTATAAAGTGTAACACGCTGGGTACAGTATTCAGTGTAACACTCTGGGTACAGTATTCAGTGTAGCACACTGGGTACAGTATTCAGTGTAACTCTGGATACAGTATTCAGTGTAACACATTGGTACATTATTCAGTGTAACACTCTGGGTACAGTATTCATTGTAACGCTCTGGGTACAGTATTCAGTGTAACTCTGGGTGAGGTATTCAGTGTAACACTGGGAACAATATTCAGTGTAACATTGGGCACAGGATTCAGTGTAACACACTGGGTACAGTATTCATTGTAACGCTGGGTACAGTATTCAGTGTTACACTCTGGGTACAGTATTCAGTGTCACACTGGGTACAGTATAAAGTGTAACACTCTGGGTACAGTATTCAGTGTAACACTCTGGGTACAGTATTCAGTCTAACACTCTGGGTACAGTATTCAGTGTAACACACGTGGTACAGTATTAAGTGTAGCACTGGTTACAGGATTCAGTGTAACACTGGGTACTGTATTCTGTGTAGCACACTGGGTACAGTATTCAGTGTAACTCTGGATACAGTATTCAGTGTAACACATTGGTACATTATTCAGTGTAAAACTCTGGGTACAGTATTCATTGTAACTGTGGGTACAATACTCAGTGTAACACTGGGTACAGCATTCAGTGTAACTCTGGGTGAGGTATTCAGTGTAACACTGGGAACAATATTCAGCGTAACATTGGGCACAGGATTCAGTGTAACACACTGGGTACAGTATTCAGTGTAACGCTGGGTACAGTATTCAGTGTTACACTCTGGGTACAGTATTCAGTGTAACACTGGGTACAGTATTCAGTGTAACACTATGGGTACAGTATGCAGTGTAACACACTGGGTACAGTATACAGTGTCACACTCAGGGTACAATGTGCAGTGTATCTCTGGGTACAGTATTCAGTGTAACACACTGGATACAGTATTCAGTGTAACACTGGGTACAGTATTCAGTGTAAGACAAGGTACAGGATTCAGTGTAAAACTGGGGACAGTATTCCGTGCAACACTCTGGGTACAGTATTCAGTGTAACACACGGTACAGTATTCAGTATAACTCTTGGTACAGTATTCAGTGTAACACACTGGGTACAGTATTCAGTGTAACACTCTGGGTACAGTATTCAGTGTAACACTTGGGTACAGTATTCAGTGTAACACTCTGGGTACAGTATTCAGTGTAACACTTGGGAACAGTAATCAGTGTTACACTCTGGGAATGGTATTCAGTGTAACACACTGGGTACAGTATTCAGTGTAACTCTGGGTACAGTATTCAGTGTAACACACTGGGTACAGTATAAAGTGTAACACTCTGGGTACAGTATTCAGTGTAACACTCTGGGTACAGTATTCAGTCTAACACTCTGGGTACAGTATTCAGTGTAACACACGTGGTACAGTATTAAGTGTAGCACTGGTTACAGGATTCAGTGTAACACACTGGTACATTATTCAGTGTAACACTCTGGGTACAGTATTCATTGTAACTCTGGGTACAGTACTCAGTGTAACACACTGATTACAGTATTTAGTGTAACACTCTGAGTACAGTATTCAGTTAAACACTGGGTACAGTATTCAATTTAATCTGGGTACAGTATTCCGTGTAACACTCTGGGTACAGTATTCAGTGTAACACACTGGGTACAGTATTCAGTGTAACTCTGGGTACAGTATTCAGTGTAACATACTGGGTACAGCATTCAGTGTAACACTCTGGGTACAGTATCCAGTGTAACACACTGGTACAGTATTCAGTGTAACACTGGGTACAGGATTCAGTGTAACACACTGGGTACAGTATACAGTGTAACACTGGGTACAGGATTCAGTCTAACACTTTGGTACAGTATTCAGTCTAACATTCTGGGTACAGTATTCAGTGTAAGATACTGGGTACAGTATTCAGTGTAACACACTGGGTACAGTATTCAGTGTAACACTCTGGGGACAGTATTCAGTGTAACACACTGGTACTGTATTCAGTGTAACACACTGGGTACAGTATTCAGTGTAACACTGTGTACAATATTCAGTGTAACACACTGGGTACAGCATTCAGTGTTACACTGGTTACAGGATTCAGTGTAACACTGGGTACTGTATTCTGTGTAACACACTGGGTACAGTATACAGTGTAACACTCTGGGTACAGTATTCAGTGTAACTCTGGGTACAGTATTCAGTGTAACACACTGGTTACAGGATTCAGTGTAACACTGGGTACAGTATTCAGTGTAACACTCTGGGTACACTATAAAGTGTAACACTCCAGGTACAGTATTCAGTGTAACTCTGGATACAGTATTCAGTGTAACACACTGGTACATTATTCAGTGTAACACTGTGGGTACAATATTCAGTGTAACTCTGGGTACATTACTCAGTGTAACACACTGATTACAGTATTTAGTGTAACACTCTGAGTACAGTATTCATTTAAACACTGGGTACAGTATTCAGTGTAACACTGGGTACAGGATTCAGTGTAACACACTGGGTACAGTATTCAGTGTAACACTGGGTACAGGATTCAGTCTAACACTTTGGTACAGTATTCAGTCTAACACTCTGGGTACAGTATGCATTGTAACACACTGGGTACAGTGTACCGTGTCACACTGTGGGTACAATATTCAGTGTAACACACTGGGTACATTATTCAGTGTAACACTCTGGGTACAGTATTCATTGTAACTCTGGGTACATTATTCAGTGCAACACTGGGTGCAGTATTCAATGTAACACACTGGGTACAGCATTCAGTGTTACACTGGTTACAGGATTCAGTGTAACACTGGGTACTGTATTCTGTGTAACACACTGGGTACAGTATACAGTGTAACACTCTGGGTACAGTATTCAGTGTAACTCTGGGTACAGTATTCAGTGTAACACACTGTGTACATTATACAGTGTGACACTCTGGGTACAGTATTCAGTGTAACACTGGGTACAATATTCAGTGTAACACACTGGGTACAGTATTCAGTGTAACACTGGGTACAGTATTCAGTGTAACACACTGGGTACAGTATTCAGTGTAACTCTGGGTACAGTATTCAGTGTAACACTGGGAACAGTATTCAGTGTAACACTGGGCACAGGATTCAGTGTAACACACTGGGTACAGTATTCAGTGTAACGCTGGGTACAGTATTCAGTGTTACACTCTGGGTACAGTATTCAGAGTCACACTGGGTACAGTATTCAGTGTAACACTCTGGGTACAGTATTCAGTGTAACACTCTGGGTACAGTATGCAGTGTAACACACTTGGTACAGCATACAGTGTCACACTCTGGGTACAATGTGCAGTGTATCTCTGGGTACAATATTCAGTGTAACACACTGGGTACAGTATTCAGTGTAACACTGGTTACAGTATTCAGTGTAACACAAGGTACAGGATTCAGTGTAAAACTGGGTACAGTATTCCGTGCAACACTCTGTGTACAGTATTCAGTGTAACACACGGTACAGTATTCAGTATAACTCTTGGTACAGTATTCAGTGTAACACACTGGGTACAGTATTCAGTGTAACACTCTGGGTACAGTATTCAGTGTAACACTTGGGTACATTATTCAGTGTAACACTCTGGGTACAGTATTCAGTGTAACACTTGGGAACATTATTCAGTGTTACACTCTGGGTACGGTATTCAGTGTAACACACTGGGTACAGTATTCAGTGTAACTCTGGGTACAGTATTCAGTGTAACACACTGGGTACAGTATAAAGTGTAACACGCTGGGTACAGTATTCAGTGTAACACTGGGCACAGGATTCAGTGTAACACACTGGGTACAGTATTCAGTGTAACACTGGGTACAGTATTCAGTGTAAAACTCTGGGTACAGTATTCAGTGTAACTCTGGGTACAGTATTCAGTTTAACACTGGGTACAATATCCAGTGCAACACTGGTTACAGGATTCAGTTTAACACTGGGTACAGTATTCAGTGTAACTCTGGGTACAGTATTCAGTATAAAACACTGGGTACAGTATTCAGTGTAACACTCTGGGTACAGTATTCAGTGTAACTCTGGGTACAGTATTCAGTGTAACACACTGAGTACAGTATTCAGTGTAACACTCTGGGTACAGTATTCATTGTAACACTGGGTACATTATTCAGCATAACACTGGGGACAACATTCAGTGCAACACTCTGGGTACAGTATTCAGGGTAACACATTGGGTACATATTCAATGAAACTCTGGGTACAGTATTCAGTGTAATACACTGGGTACAGTATGCAGTGTAACTCTGGGTACAGTATTCAGTGTAACACACTGGGTACAGTATTTACTGTGACACTGGGTACAGTATTCAGTGTTAAACTCTGGGTACAGTATTCAGTGTAACACTGAGAACAGTATTCAGTGTAACACACTGGGTACAGTATTCAGTGTAACACCGGGTACGGTATTCAGTATAACACTATGTATAGTATTCACTGTAACACAGTGGATACACTATTCAGTGTAACACACTGGGTACAGTATTCAGTGTAACACTGGGTACAGTATTCAGAGTAACACACTGGGTATAGTATTCAGTGTAACACTCTGGGTAGAGTATTCATTGTAACACTGGGTACAATATTCAGTGTAACACACTGGGTACAGTATTCAGTGTAACACTGGGTACAGTATTCAGTGTAACACAAGGTACAGGATTCAGTGTAAAACTGGGTACACTATTCCGTGCAACACTCTGGGTACATTATTCAGTGTAACACACTGGGTACAGTATTCAGTGTAACTCTGGGTACAGTATTCAGTGTAACATACTGGGTACAGTATTCAGTGTAACACTCTGGGTAGAGTATTCAGTGTAACACACTGGTACAGTATTCATTGTAACACTGGGTGGAGGATTCAGTGTAACACATTGGGTAAAGTATTCAGTGTAACTCTGCGTACAGTATTCAGTGTAACACACTGGGTACAGTATTCAGTGTAACACTCTGCGTACAGTATTCAGTGTAACGCACGGTACAGTATTCAGCATAACACTCTGGGTACAGTATTCTGTGTAACACTCTGGGTACAGTATTCAGTGTAACACACTGGGTACAGTATTCAGTGTAACTCTGGGTACAGTATTCAGTGTAACACACTAGGTACAGTATAAAGTGTAACACTCTGAGTACAGTATTCAGTGTAACACTCTGGGTACAGTATTCAGTCTAACACTCTGGGTACAATATTCAGTGTAACACACGTGGTACAGTATTAAGTGTAGCACTGGTTACAGGATTCAGTGTAACACTGGGTACAGTATTCAGTGTAACACACTGGCTACACTATACACTGTAACACTCTAGGAACAGTGTTCAGTGTAACTCTGGATACAGTATTCAGTGTAACACACTGGTACATTATTCAGTGTAACACTCTGGGTACAGTATTCATTGTAACTATTGGTACAGTACTCAGTGTAACACACTGATTACAGTATTTAGTGTAACACTCTGAGTACAGTATTCAATTAAACACTGGGTACAGTATTCAATTTAATCTGGGTACAGTATTCCGTGTAACACTCTGGGTACAGTATTCAGTGTAACACACTGGGTACAGTATTCAGTGTAACTCTGGGTACAGTATTCAGTGTAACACACTGGGTACAGCATTCAGTGTAACACATCTGGGTACAGTATCCAGTGTAACACACTGGTACAGTATTCAGTGTAACACTGGGTACAGGATTCAGTGTAACACACTGGGTACAGTATTCAGTGTAACACTGGGTACAGGATTCAGTCTTACACTTTGGTACAGTATTCAGTCTAACACTCTGGGTACAGTATGCAGTGTAACACACTGGGTACAGTGTACAGTGTCACACTCTGGGTACAATATTCAGTGTAACTCTGGGTACAGTATTCAGTGTAACACACTGGGTACGTTATTCAGTGTAACACTCTAGGTACAGTATTCATTGTAACTCTGTGTACATTATTCAGTTCAACACTGGGTACAGGATTCAGTGTAACACTCTGGGTACAGTATTCAGTTAATCACTGGGTAAAGTATGCAATGTAACACTGGGTACAGTATTCCGTGTAACACTCTGGGTACAGTATTCAGTGTAACACACTGGGTACAGTATTCAGTGTAACACACTGGGTACAGTATTCAGTGTAACACTCTGGGGACAGTATTCAGTGTAACACACTGGGTACATATTCAGTGAAACTCTGGGTACAGTATTCAGTGTTAAACTCTGGGTACAGTATTCAGTGTAACACTGAGAACAGTATTCAGTGTAACACACTGGGTACAGTATTCAGTGTAACACCGGGTACGGTATTCAGTATAACACTATGTATAGTATTCACTGTAACACAGTGGATACACTATTCAGTGTAACACACTGGGTACAGTATTCAGTGTAACACTGGGTACAGTATTCAGTGTAACACACTGGTACAGTATTCAGTGTAACACTGGGTACAGGATTCAGTGTAACACACTGGGTACAGTATTCAGTGTAACACTGGGTACAGGATTCAGTCTTACACTTTGGTACAGTATTCAGTCTAACACTCTGGGTACAGTATGCAGTGTAACACACTGGGTACAGTGTACAGTGTCACACTCTGGGTACAATATTCAGTGTAACTCTGGGTACAGTATTCAGTGTAACACACTGGGTACGTTATTCAGTGTAACACTCTAGGTACAGTATTCATTGTAACTCTGGGTACAATATTCAGTGTAATACTGGTTACAGGATTCAATGTAACACTGGGTACAGTATTCATTGTAACACACTGGGTACAGTATACAGTGTAACACTCAGGGTACAGTATTCAGTGTAACTCTGGGTACAGTATTCAGTGTAACACACTGGGTACATTATACAGTGTAACACTCTGTGTACAGTATTCAGTGTAACACTGGGTACAGTATTCAGTGTAACACACTGGGTACAGTATTCAGTGTAACACTGGGTACAGTATTCAGTGTGACACACTTGGCACAGTATTCAGTGTAACTCTGGGTACAGTATTCAGTGTAACACTGGGAACAGTATTCAGTGTAACACTGGGCACAGGATTCAGTGTAACACACTGGGTACAGTATTCAGTGTAACACTGGGTACAGTATTCAGTGTAACACACTGGGTACAGTATTCAGTGTAACACTGGGTACAGTGTACAGTGTCACACTCTGGGTACAATATTCAGTTCAACACTGGGTACAGGATTCAGTGTAACACTCTGGGTACAGTATTCAGTGTAACACTGGGCACAGGATTCAGTGTAACACACTGGGTACAGTATTCAGTGTAACGCTGGGTACAGTATTCAGTGTTGCACTCTGGGTACAGTATTCAGTGTAACACTCTGGGTACAGTATTCAGTGTAACACTCTGGGTACAGTATTCAGTGTAACTCTGGGTACAGTATTCAGTGTAACACACTGGGTACATTATTCAGTGTAACACTCTGGGTACAGTATTCTTTGTAACTCTGGGTACAATATTCAGTGTAACACTGGTTACAGGATTCAATGTAACACTGGGTACAGTATTCATTGTAACACACTGGGTACAGTATACAGTGTAACACTCAGGGTACAGTATTCAGTGTAACTCTGGGTACAGTATTCAGTGTAACACACTGGGTACATTATACAGTGTAACACTCTGTGTACAGTATTCAGTGTAACACTGGGTACAGTATTCAGTGTAACACACTGGGTACAGTATTCAGTGTAACACTGGGTACAGTATTCAGTGTGACACACTTGGCACAGTATTCAGTGTAACTCTGGGTACAGTATTCAGTGTAACACTGGGAACAGTATTCAGTGTAACACTGGGCACAGGATTCAGTGTAACACACTGGGTACAGTATTCAGTGTAACGCTGGGTACAGTATTCAGTGTTGCACTCTGGGTACAGTATTCAGTGTAACACTCTGGGTACAGTATTCAGTGTAACACTGGGTACAGTATCCAGTGTAACACTCTGGGTACAGTATGCAGTGTAACACACTGGGTACAGTATACAGTGTCACACTCTGGGTACAATGTGCAGTGTATCTCTGGGTACAATATTCAGTGTAACACACTGGGTACAGTATTCAGTGTAACACTGGGTACAGTATTCAGTGTAACACAAGGTACATGATTCAGTGTAAAACTGGGTACAATATTCCGTGCAACACTCTGTGTACAGTATTCAGTGTAACACACGGTACAGTATTCAGTATAACTCTTCGTACAGTATTCAGTGTAACACTCTGGGTACAGTATTCAGTGTAACACTTGGGTACAGTATTCAGTGTAACACTCTGGGTACAGTATTCAGTGTAACACTTGGGAACAGTATTCAGTGTTACACTCTGGGTACGGTATTCAGTGTAACAAACTGGGTACAGTATTCAGTGTAACTCTGGGTACAGTATTCAGTGTAACACACTGGGTACAGTATAAAGTGTAACACTATGGGTACAGTATTCAGTGTAACACTCTGGGTACAGTATTCAGTCTAACACTCTGGGTACAGTATTCAGTGTAACACACGTGGTACAGTATTAAGTGTAACACTGGTTACAGGATTCAGTGTAACACTGGGTACAGTATTCAGTGTAACACTCTGGGTACACTATACAGTGTAACACTCCAGGTACAGTATTCAGTGTAACTCTGGATACAGTATTCAGTGTAACACACTGGTACATTATTCAGTGTAACACTGTGGGTACAATATTCATTGTAACTCTGGGTACAGTACTCAGTGTAACACACTGATTACAGTATTTAGTGTAACACTCTGAGTACAGTATTCATTTAAACACTGGGTACAGTATTCAGTGTAACACTGGGTACAGGATTCAGTGTAACACACTGGGTACAGTATTCAGTGTAACACTGGGTACAGGATTCAGTCTAACACTTTGGTACAGTATTCAGTCTAACACTCTGGGTACAGTATGCATTGTAACACACTGGGTACAGAGTACCGCGTCACACTCTAGGTACTATATTCAGTGTAACACACTGAGTACATTATTCAGTGTAACACTCTGGGTACAGTATTCATTGTAACTCTGGGTACATTTTTCAGTGCAACACTGGGTACAGTAAGCAGTGTAACACTGGGTACAGTATTCAGTGTAACACTCTGGGTACATTATTCAGTTAAACACTGGGTACAGTATGCAATGTAACACTGGGTACAGTATTCCGTGTAACACTCTGGGTACAGTATTCAGTGTAACACACTGGGTACAGTATTCAGTGTAACTCTGGGTACAGTATTCAGTGTAACACACTGGGTACAGTATTCAGTGTAACACTCTGGGTACAGTATTCAGTGTAACACTGTGTACAATATTCAGTGTAACACACTGGGTACAGCATTCAGTGTAACACTGGTTACAGGATTCAGTGTAACAGTGGGTACAGTATTCTGTGTAACACACTGGGTACAGTATACATATAACTCTCTGGGTACAGTATTCAGTGTAACTCTGGGTACAGTATTCAGTGTAACACACTGGGTACATTATTCAGTGTAACACTCTGGGTACAGTATTCTTTGTAACTCTGGGTACAATATTCAGTGTAAGACTGGTTACAGGATTCAGTGTAACACACTGGGTACAGTATTCAGTGTAACACTCTGGGTACAGTATTCAGTGTAACACACTGGTACAGTATTCTGTCTAACACACTGGGTACATTATTCAGTGTAACGCTCTGGGTACAGTATTCAGTGTAACACTGGGTACAGTATTCAGTGTAACACACTAGGTACAGTATTCAGTGTAACACTGGGTACAGTATTTAGTGTAACACTGAGAACGATATGCAGTGTAACACTGAGAACAGTATTCAGTGTAACACTCTGGGTACAGTATTCATTGTAACACACTGGGTACAGTATTCAGTGTAACACTGGGCACAGGATTCAGTGTAACACACTGGGTACAGTATTCAGTGTAACACTGGGTACAGTATTCAGTGTAAAACTCTGGGTACAGTATTCAGTGTAACTCTGGTTACAGTATTCAGTTTAACACTGGGTACAGTATTCAGTGCAACACTGGTTACAGGATTCAGTGTAACACTGGGTACAGTATTCAGTGTAACTCTGGGTACAGTATTCAGTATAAAACACTGGGTACAGTATTCAGTGTAACACTCTGGGTACAGTATTCAGTGTAACTCTGGGTACAGTATTCAGTGTAACACACTGAGTACAGTATTCAGTGTAACACTCTGGGTACAGTATTCATTGTAACACTGGGTACATTATTCAGCATAACACTGGGTACATTATTCAGTGTAACACTCTGGGTACAGTATTCAGTGTAACACACTGGGTACATATTCAGTGAAACTCTGGGTACAGTATTCAGTGTTAAACTCTGGGTACAGTATTCAGTGTAACACTGAGAACAGTATTCAGTGTAACACACTGGTACAGTATTCAGTGTAACACTGGGTACAGGATTCAGTGTAACACACTGGGTACAGTATTCAGTGTAACACTGGGTATAGGATTCAGTCTTACACTTTGGTACAGTATTCAGTCTAACACTCTGGGTACAGTATGCAGTGTAACACACTGGGTACAGTGTACAGTGTCACACTCTGGGTACAATATTCAGTGTAACTCTGGGTACAGTATTCAGTGTAACACACTGGGTACGTTATTCAGTGTAACACTCTAGGTACAGTATTCATTGTAACTCTGTGTACATTATTCAGTTCAACACTGGGTACAGGATTCAGTGTAACACTCTGGGTACAGTATTCAGTTAATCACTGGGTAAAGTATGCAATGTAACACTGGGCACAGTATTCCGTGTAACACTCTGGGTACAGTATTCAGTGTAACACACTGGGTACAGTATTCAGTGTAACACACTGGGTACAGTATTCAGTGTAACACTCTGGGGACAGTATTCAGTGTAACACACTGGTACAGTATTCAGTGTAACACACTGGGTACAGTATTCAGTGTAACACTGTGTACAATATTCAGTGTAACACACTGGGTACAGCATTCAGTGTTACACTGGTTACAGGATTCAGTGTAACACTGGGTACTGTATTCTGTGTAACACACTGGGTACAGTATACAGTGTAACACTCTGGGTACAGTATTCAGTGTAACTCTGGGTACAGTATTCAGTGTAACACACTGGGTACAGTATTCAGTGTAACACTGGGTACAGTATTCAGTGTGACACACTTGGCACAGTATTCAGTGTAACTCTGGGTACAGTATTCAGTGTAACACTGGGAACAGTATTCAGTGTAACACTGGGCACAGGATTCAGTGTAACACACTGGGTACAGTATTCAGTGTAACGCTGGGTACAGTATTCAGTGTTGCACTCTGGGTACAGTATTCAGAGTCACACTGGGTACAGTATTCAGTGTAACACTCTGGGTACAGTATTCAGTGTAACACTGGGTACAGTATCCAGTGTAACACTCTGGGTACAGTATGCAGTGTAACACACTGGGTACAGTATACAGTGTCACACTCTAGGTACAATGTGCAGTGTATCTCTGGGTACAATATTCAGTGTAACACACTGGGTACAGTATTCAGTGTAACACTGGGTACAGTATTCAGTGTAACACAAGGTACATGATTCAGTGTAAAACTGGGTACAATATTCCGTGCAACACTCTGTGTACAGTATTCAGTGTAACACACGGTACAGTATTCAGTATAACTCTTGGTACAGTATTCAGTGTAACACTCTGGGTACAGTATTCAGTGTAACACTTGGGTACAGTATTCAGTGTAACACTCTGGGTACAGTATTCAGTGTAACACTTGGGAACAGTATTCAGTGTTACACTCTGGGTACGGTATTCAGTGTAACAAACTGGGTACAGTATTCAGTGTAACTCTGGGTACAGTATTCAGTGTAACACACTGGGTACAGTATAAAGTGTAACACTATGGGTACAGTATTCAGTGTAACACTCTGGGTACAGTATTCAGTCTAACACTCTGGGTACAGTATTCAGTGTAACACACGTGGTACAGTATTAAGTGTAACACTGGTTACAGGATTCAGTGTAACACTGGGTACAGTATTCAGTGTAACACTCTGGGTACACTATACAGTGTAACACTCCAGGTACAGTATTCAGTGTAACTCTGGATACTGTATTCAGTGTAACACACTGGTACATTATTCAGTGTAACACTGTGGGTACAATATTCATTGTAACTCTGGGTACAGTACTCAGTGTAACACACTGATTACAGTATTTAGTGTAACACTCTGAGTACAGTATTCATTTAAACACTGGGTACAGTATTCAGTGTAACACTGGGTACAGGATTCAGTGTAACACACTGGGTACAGTATTCAGTGTAACACTGGATACAGGATTCAGTCTAACACTTTGGTACAGTATTCAGTCTAACACTCTGGGTACAGTATGCATTGTAACACACTGGGTACAGAGTACCGCGTCACACTCTAGGTACTATATTCAGTGTAACACACTGAGTACATTATTCAGTGTAACACTCTGGGTACAGTATTCATTGTAACTCTGGGTACATTTTTCAGTGCAACACTGGGTACAGTAAGCAGTGTAACACTGGGTACAGTATTCAGTGTAACACTCTGGGTACATTATTCAGTTAAACACTGGGTACAGTATGCAATGTAACACTGGGTACAGTATTCCGTGTAACACTCTGGGTACAGTATTCAGTGTAACACACTGGGTACAATATTCAGTGTAAGACTGGTTACAGGATTCAGTGTAACACACTGGGTACAGTATTCAGTGTAACACTCTGGGTACAGTATTCAGTGTAACACACTGGTACAGTATTCTGTGTAACACACTGGGTACATTATTCAGTGTAACACTCTGGGTACAGTATTCAGTGTAACACTGGGTACAGTATTCAGTGTAACACACTAGGTACAGTATTCAGTGTATCACTGGGTACAGTATTTAGTGTAACACTGAGAACGATATGCAGTGTAACACTGAGAACAGTATTCAGTGTAACACTCTGGGTACAGTATTCAGTGTAACACACTGGGTACAGTATTCAGTGTAACACTGGGCACAGGATTCAGTGTAACACACTGGGTACAGTATTCAGTGTAACACTGGGTACAGTATTCAGTGTAAAACTCTGGGTACAGTATTCAGTGTAACTCTGGTTACAGTATTCAGTTTAACACTGGGTACAGTATTCAGTGCAACACTGGTTACAGGATTCAGTGTAACACTGGGTACAGTATTCAGTGTAACTCTGGGTACAGTATTCAGTATAAAACACTGGGTACAGTATTCAGTGTAACATTCTGGGTACAGTATTCAGTGTAACTCTGGGTACAGTATTCAGTGTAACACACTGAGTACAGTATTCAGTATAACACTCTGGGTACAGTATTCATTGTAACACTGGGTACATTATTCAGCATAACACTGGGCACATTATTCAGTGTAACACTCTGGGTACAGTATTCAGTGTAACACACTGGGTACATATTCAGTGAAACTCTGGGTACAGTATTCAGTGTTAAACTCTGGGTACAGTATTCAGTGTAACACTGAGAACAGTATTCAGTGTAACACACTGGGTACAGTACTCAGTGTAACACCGGGTACGGTATTCAGTATAACACTATGTATAGTATTCACTGTAACACAGTGGATACACTATTCAGTGTAACACACTGGGTACAGTATTCAGTGTAACACTGGGTACAGTATTCAGTGTAACACACTGGGTATAGTATTCAGTGTAATACTCTGTGTACAGTATTCAGTGTAACACACTGGGTACAGTATTCAGTGTAACACTGGTTACAGGATTCAGTGTAACACTGGGTACAGTATTCAGTGTAACACACTGGGTACAGTATACAGTGTAACACTCTGGGTAGAGTATTCAGTGTAACTCTGGGTACAGTATTCAGTGTAACACACTGGGTACATTATTCAGTGTAACACTCTGGGTAGAGTATTCATTGTAACTCTGAGTACAATATTCAGTGTAACACACTGATTACAGTATTCAGTGTAACACTCTGGGTACAGTATTCAGTGTAACACTTGGTACAATATTCAGTGTAACACTCTGGGTACAGTATGCAGTGTAACACACTGGGTACAGTATACAGTGTCACAATCTGGGTACAATATTCAGTGTAACACTGCTTACAGTATTCAGTGTCACTCTGGGTACAGTATTCAGTGTAACTCTGGGTACAGTATTCAGTGTAACACACTGGGTACATTATTCAGTGTAACATTCTGGGTACAGTATTCTTTGTAACTCTGGGTACAATATTCAGTGTAACACTGGTTACAGGATTCAGTGTAACACTGGGTACAGTATTCATTGTAACACACTGGGTACAGTATACAGTGTAACACTCTGGGTACAGTATTCAGTGTAACTCTGGGGACAGTATTCAGTGTAACACACTGGGTACATTATACAGTGTAACACTCTGGGTACAGTATTCAGTGTAACACTGGGTACAGTATTCAGTGTAACACACTGGGTACATTATACAGTGTAACACACTGGGTACAGTATTCAGTGTAACACTGGGTACAGTATTCAGTGTAACACTGGGAACAGTATTCAGTGTAACACTGAGCACAGGATTCAGTGTAACACACTGGGTACAGTATTCAGTGTAACACACTGGGTACAGTATTCAGTGTAACTCTTGGTACAGTATTCAGTGTAACACTGGGAACAGTATTCAGTGTAACTCTGGGTACAGTATTCAGTGTAACACTCTGGGTACAGTATGCAGTGTAAGACACTGGGTACAGTATACAGTGTCACTCTCTGGGTAAAATGTGCAGTGTATCTCTGGGTACAATATTCAGTGTAACACACTGGGTACAGTATTCAGTGTAACACTAGGTACAGGATTCAGTGTATAAAGGGTTACAGTATTCCGTGCAACACTCTGGGTACAGTATTCAGTGTAACACACTGGTACAGTATTCAGTGTAACACACTGGGTACAGTATTCAGTGTAAAACTGTGTACAATATTCAGTGTAACACACTGGGTACAGCATTCAGTGTAACACTGGTTACAGGATTCAGTGTAACACTGGGTACAGTATTCTGTGTAACACACTGGGTACAGTATACAGTGTAACACTCTGCGTACAGTATTCAGTGTAACTCTGGGTACAGTATTCAGTGTAACACACTCGGTACATTATTCAGTGTAACACTCTGGGTACAGTATTCTATGTAACTCTGGGTACAATATTCCGTTTAACACTGGTTACAGGATTCAGTGTAACACACTGGGTACAGTATTCAGTGTAACACTCTGGGTACAGTATTCAGTGTAACACACTGGTACAGTATTCTGTGTAACACACTGGGTACATTATTCAGTGTAACACTCTGGGTACAGTATTCAGTGTAAGACTGGGTACAGTATTCAGTGTAACACACTGGGTACAGTATTCAGTGTAACACTGGGTACAGTATTCAGTGTAACACTGAGAACGATATGCAGTGTAACACTGAGAACAGTATTCAGTGTAACACTCTGGGTACAGTATTCAGTGTAACACACTGGGTACAGTATTCAGTGTAACACTGGGCACAGGATTCAGTGTAACACACTGGGTACAGTATTCAGTGTAACACTGGGTACAGTATTCAGTGTAACACTCTGGGTACAGTATTCAGTGTAACTCTGGGTACAGTATTCAGTTTAACACTGGGTACAGTATTCAGTGCAACACTGGTTACAGGATTCAGTGTAACACTGGGTACAGTATTCAGTGTAACTCTGGGTACAGTATTCAGTGTAAAACACTGGGTACAGTATTCAGTGTAACACTCTGGGTACAGTATTCAGTGTACCTCTGGGTACAGTATTCAGTGTAACACACTGAGTACAGTATTCAGTGTAACACTCTGGGTACAGTATTCATTGTAACACTGGGTACATTATTCAGCATAACACTGGGGACAACATTCAGTGTAACACTCTGGGTACAGTATTCAGTGTAACACACTGGGTACATATTCAGTGAAACTCTGGGTACAGTATTCAGTGTAATACACTGGGTACAGTATTCAGTGTAACTCTGGGTACAGTATTCAGTGTAACACACTGGGTACATTATTCAGTGTAACACTGAGAACAGTATTCAGTGTAACACACTATGTACAGTATTCAGTGTAACACCGGGTACGGTATTCAGTATAACACTATGTATAGTATTCACTGTAACACTCTGGGTACAGTATTCAGTGTAACACTCTGTGTACAGTATTCAGTGTAACACACTGGGTACAGTATTCAGTGTAACACTGGTTACAGGATTCAGTGTAACAATGGGTACAGTATTCAGTGTAACACACTGGGTACAGTATACAGTGTAACACTCTGGGTACAGTATTCAGTGTAACGCTGGGTACAGTATTCAGTGTAACACACTGGTACAGTATTCAGTGTAACACTGGGTGGAGGATTCAGTTTAACACATTGGGTACAGTATTCAGTGTAACACTGGGTACAGTATTCAGTGTTAAACTCTGGTTACGGTATTCAGTGTAACACACTGGGTACAGTATTCAGTGTAACTCTGGGTACAGTATTCAGTGTAACACACTGGGTGCAGTATTAAGTGTAACTCTCTGCGTACAGTATTCAGTGTAACGCACGGTACAGTATTCAGCATAAAACTCTGGGTACAGTATTCAGTGTAACACACTGGGAACAGTATTCAGTGTAACACTGGGCACAGGATTCAGTGTCACACACTGGGTACAGTATTCAGTGTAACGCTGGGTACAGTATTCAGTGTAACGCTGGGTACAGTATTCAGTGTTACACTCTGGGTACAGTATTCAGTGTCACACTGGGTACAGTATTCAGTGTAACACTCTGGTTACAGTATTCAGTGTAACACACTGGGTACAATATTCAGTGTAACACTCTGGGTACAGTATGCAGTGTAACACACTGGGTACAGTATACAGTGTCACACTCTGGGTACAATGTGCAGTGTATCTCTGGGTACAGTATTCAGTGTAACACACTGGCTACAGTATTCAGTGTTGCACACTGGGTACAATATTCAGTGTAACACTGGGTACAGTATTCAGTGTCACACTGGGTACAGTATTCAGTGTAACACTGGGTCCAGGATTTAGTTTAACACACTGGCTACAGTATTCAGTGCAACACTGGGTACATTATTCAGTGTAACACTCTAGGTACAGTATTCACTGTAACTCTGGGTACATTATTCAGTTCAACAACTGGGTACAGTATGCAGTGGAACACTGGGTACAGTATTCAGTGTAACACTCATGTACAGTATTCAGTTAATCACTGATAAAAGCATGCAATGTAACACTGGGTACAGTATTCCGTGTAACACACTGGGTACAGTATTCAGTGTAACACTCTGGGGACAGTATTCAGTGTAACACACTGGTACAGTATTCAGTGTAACACACTGGGTACAGTATTCAGTGTAACACTGTGTACAATATTCAGTGTAACACACTGGGTACAGGATTCAGTGTAACACTGGGTACTGTATTCAGTGTAACACTCTGGGTACAGTATTCAGTCTAACAGTCTGGCTACAGTATTCAGTGTAACACACGTGGTACAGTATTAAGTGTAACACTGGTTACAGGATTCAGTGTAACACTGGGTACAGTATTCAGTGTAACACTCTGGGTACACTATACAGTGTAACACTCTAGGTACAGTATTCAGTGTAACTCTGGATACAGTATTCAGTGTAACACACTAGTACATTATTCAGTGTAACACTGTGGGTACAATATTCATTGTAACTCTGGGTACAGTACTCAGTGTAACACACTGATTACAGTATTTAGTGTAACACTCTGAGTACAGTATTCATTTAAACACTGGGTACAGTATTCAGTGTAACACTGGGTACAGGATTCAGTGTAACACACTGGGTACAGTATTCAGTGTAACACTGGGTACAGGATTCAGTCTAACACGTTGATACAGTATTCAGTCTAACACTCTGGGTACAGTATGCATTGTAACACACTGGGTACAGTGTACAGTGTCACACTCTGGGTACAATATTCAGTGTAACACACTGGGTACATTATTCAGTGTAACACTCTGGGTACAGTATTCATTGTAACTCTGGGTACATTATTCAGTGCAACACTGGGTACAGTAAGCAGTGTAACACTGGGTACAGTATTCAGTGTAACACTCTGAGTACAGTATTCAGTTAAACACTGGGTACATTATGCAATGTAACACTGGGTACAGTATTCCGTGTAACACTCTGGGTACAGTATTCAGTGTAACACACTGGGTACAGTATTCAGTTTAACTCTGGGTACAGTATTCAGTGTAACACACTGGGTACAGTATTCAGTGTAACACTCTGGGTACAGTATTCAGTGTAACACACTGGTACAGTATTCAGTGTAACACACTGGGTACAGTATTCAGTGTAACACTGTGTACAATATTCAGTGTAACACACTGGGTACAGCATTCAGTGTAACACTGGGTACAGGATTCAGTGTAACACTGGGTACAGTATTCTGTGTAACACACTGGGTACAGTATACAGTGTAACACTCTGGGTACAGTATTCAGTGTAACTCTGGGTACAGTATTCAGTGTAACACACTCGGTACATTATTCAGTGTAACACTCTGGGTACAGTATTCTATGTAACTCTGGGTACAATATTCCGTTTAACACTGGTTACAGGATTCAGTGTAACACACTGGGTACAGTATTCAGTGTAACACTCTGGGTACAGTATTCAGTGTAACACACTGGTACAGTATTCTGTGTAACACACTGGGTACATTATTCAGTGTAACACTCTGGGTACAGTATTCATTGTAACACTGGGTACAGTATTCAGTGTAACACACTGTGTACAGTATTCAGTGTAACACTGGGTACAGTATTCAGTGTAACACTGAGAACGATATGCAGTGTAACACTGAGAACAGTATTCAGTGTAACACTCTGGGTACATTATTCAGTGTAACACACTGGGTACAGTATTCAGTGTAACACTGGGTACAGTATTCAGTGTAACACTCTGGGTACAGTATTCAGTGTAACACACTGGGTACAGTATTCAGTGTAACACTGGGCACAGGATTCAGTGTAACACACTGGGTACAGTATTCAGTGTAACACTGGGTACAGTATTCAGTGTAACACTCTGGGTACAGTATTCAGTGTAACTCTGGGTACAGTATTCAGTTTAACACTGGGTACAGTATTCAGTGCAACACTGGTTACAGGATTCAGTGTAACACTGGGTACAGTATTCAGTGTAACTCTGGGTACAGTATTCAGTGTAAAACACTGGGTACAGTATTCAGTGTAACACTCTGGGTACAGTATTCAGTGTAACTCTGGTACAGTATTCAGTGTAACACACTGAGTACAGTATTCAGTGTAACACCCTGGGTACAGTATTCATTGTAACACTGGGCACATTATTCAGCATAACACTGGGGACAACATTCAGTGTAACACTCTGGGTAGAGTATTCAGTGTAACACACTGGGTACATATTCAGTGAAACTCTGGGTACAGTATTCAGTGTAATACACTGGGTACAGTATTCAGTGTAACTCTGGGTACAGTATTCAGTGTCACACTGGGTACAGTATTCAGTGTAACACTCTGGGTACAGTATTCAGTGTAACACACTGGGTACAATATTCAGTGTAACACTCTGGGTACAGTATGCAGTGTAACACACTGGGTACAGTATACAGTGTCACACTCTGGGTACAATGTGCAGTGTATCTCTGGGTACAGTATTCAGTGTAACACACTGGGTACAGTATTCAGTGTTGCACACAGGGTACAATATTCAGTGTAACACTGGGTACAATGTGCAGTGTATCTCTGGGTACAGTATTCAGTGTAACACACTGGGTACAGTATTCAGTGTTGCACACAGGGTACAATATTCAGTGTAACACTGGGAACATTATTCAGTGTTACACTCTGGGTACAGTATTCAGTGTAACACACTGGGTACAGTATTTGTGTAACTCTGGGTACAGTATTCAGTGTAACACTCTGGGTACAGTATTCAGTCTAACACTCTGGGTACAGTATTCAGTGTAGCACACTGGGTACAGTATTCAGTGTAGCACACTGGGTACAATATTCAGTGTAACACTGGGTTCAGTTTTCAGTGTCACACTGGGTACAGTATTCAGTGTAACACTGGGTACAGGATTTAGTTTAACACACTGGGTACAGTATTCAGTGTAACACTGGGAACATTATTCAGTGTTACACTCTGGGTACAGTATTCAGTGTAACACACTGGGTACAGTATTAGTGTAACTCTGGGTACAGTATTCAGTGTAACACTCTGGGTACAGTATTCAGTGTAACAAACGGGATACAGTATTAAGTTTAACACTGGTTACAGTATTCAGTGTAACACTAGGTACAGTATTCAGTATAACACTGGGTACAGTATTCAGTGTAACACACTGGGTACAGTATTCAGTGTAACACTGGGCACAGGATTCAGTGTAACACACTGGGTACAGTATTCAGTGTAACACTGGGTACAGTATTCAGTGTAACACTCTGGGTACAGTATTCAGTGTAACTCTGGGTACAGTATTCAGTTTAACACTGGGTACAGTATTCAGTGCAACACTGGTTACAGGATTCAGTGTAACACTGGGTACAGTATTCAGTGTAACTCTGGGTACAGTATTCAGTGTAAAACACTGGGTACAGTATTCAGTGTAACACTCTGGGTACAGTATTCAGTGTAACTCTGGTACAGTATTCAGTGTAACACACTGAGTACAGTATTCAGTGTAACACCCTGGGTACAGTATTCATTGTAACACTGGGCACATTATTCAGCATAACACTGGGGACAACATTCAGTGTAACACTCTGGGTAGAGTATTCAGTGTAACACACTGGGTACATATTCAGTGAAACTCTGGGTACAGTATTCAGTGTAATACACTGGGTACAGTATTCAGTGTAACTCTGGGTACAGTATTCAGTGTCACACTGGGTACAGTATTCAGTGTAACACTCTGGGTACAGTATTCAGTGTAACACACTGGGTACAATATTCAGTGTAACACTCTGGGTACAGTATGCAGTGTAACACACTGGGTACAGTATACAGTGTCACACTCTGGGTACAATGTGCAGTGTATCTCTGGGTACAGTATTCAGTGTAACACACTGGGTACAGTATTCAGTGTTGCACACAGGGTACAATATTCAGTGTAACACTGGGTACAATGTGCAGTGTATCTCTGGGTACAGTATTCAGTGTAACACACTGGGTACAGTATTCAGTGTTGCACACAGGGTACAATATTCAGTGTAACACTGGGAACATTATTCAGTGTTACACTCTGGGTACAGTATTCAGTGTAACACACTGGGTACAGTATTTGTGTAACTCTGGGTACAGTATTCAGTGTAACACTCTGGGTACAGTATTCAGTCTAACACTCTGGGTACAGTATTCAGTGTAGCACACTGGGTACAGTATTCAGTGTAGCACACTGGGTACAATATTCAGTGTAACACTGGGTTCAGTTTTCAGTGTCACACTGGGTACAGTATTCAGTGTAACACTGGGTACAGGATTTAGTTTAACACACTGGGTACAGTATTCAGTGTAACACTGGGAACATTATTCAGTGTTACACTCTGGGTACAGTATTCAGTGTAACACACTGGGTACAGTATTAGTGTAACTCTGGGTACAGTATTCAGTGTAACACTCTGGGTACAGTATTCAGTGTAACAAACGGGATACAGTATTAAGTTTAACACTGGTTACAGTATTCAGTGTAACACTAGGTACAGTATTCAGTATAACACTGGGTACAGTATTCAGTGTAACACACTGGGTACAGTATTCAGTGTAACACTCTGGGTACATTATTCAGTGTAACACACTGTGTACAGTATTCAGTGTAACACTCTGGGTACAGTATTCTGTGTAACACTCTGGGTACAGTATTAAGTGTAGCACTGGTTACAGGATTCAGTGTAACACTGGGTACAGTATTCAGTGTAACACACTGGCTACACTATACACTGTAACACTCTAGGTACAGTGTTCAGTGTAACTCTCGATACAGTATTCAGTGTAACACACTGGTACATTATTCAGTGTAACACTCTGGGTACAATATTCATTGTAACTCTGGGTACAGTACTCAGTGTAACACACTGATTACAGTATTTAGTGTAACACTCTGAGAACAGTGTTCAGTTAAACACTGGGTACAGTATTCAATTTAATCTGGGTACAGTATTCCGTGTAACACTCTGGGTACAGTATTCAGTGTAACACACTGGGTACAGTATTCAGTGTAACTCTGGGTACAGTATTCAGTGTAATACACTGGGTACAGCATTCAGTGTAACACTCTGGGTACAGTATTCAGTGTAACACACTGGTACAGTATTCAGTGTAACACTGGGTTCAGGATTCAGTGTAACACACTGGGTACAGTATACAGTGTATCACTGGGTACAAGATTCAGTCTAATACTTGAGTACAGTATTCAGTCTAACACTCTGGGTACAGTATGCAGTGTAACACACTGGGTACAGTGTACAGTGTCACACTCTGGGTACAATATTCAGTGTAACTCTGGGTACAGTATTCAGTGTAACACACTGGGTACATTATTCAGTGTAACACTCTAGGTACAGTATTCATTGTAACTCTGGGTACATTATTCAGTTCAACAACTGGGTACAGTATGCAGTGGAACACTGGGTACAGTATTCAGTGTAACACTCATGTACAGTATTCAGTTAATCACTGGGTAAAGTATGCAATGTAACACTGGGTACAGTATTCCGTGTAACACACTGGGTACAGTATTCAGTGTAACACTCTGGGGACAGTATTCAGTGTAACACACTGGTACAGTATTCAGTGTAACACACTGGGTACAGCATTCAGTGTAACACTGCTTACAGGATTCAGTGTAACACTGGGTACTGTATTCAGTGTAACACTCTGGGTACAGTATTCAGTCTAACAGTCTGGGTACAGTATTCAGTGTAACACACGTGGTACAGTATTAAGTGTAACACTGGTTACAGGATTCAGTGTAACACTGGGTACAGTATTCAGTGTAACACTCTGGGTACACTATACAGTGTAACACTCTAGGTACAGTATTCAGTGTAACTCTGGATACAGTATTCAGTGTAACACACTGGTACATTATTCAGTGTAACACTGTGGGTACAATATTCATTGTAACTCTGGGTACAGTACTCAGTGTAACACACTGATTACAGTATTTAGTGTAACACTCTGAGTACAGTATTCATTTAAACACTGGGTACAGTATTCAGTGTAACACTGGGTACAGGATTCAGTGTAACACACTGGGTACAGTATTCAGTGTAACACTGGGTACAGGATTCAGTCTAACACTTTGATACAGTATTCAGTCTAACACTCTGGGTACAGTATGCATTGTAACACACTGGGTACAGTGTACAGTGTCACACTCTGGGTACAATATTCAGTGTAACACACTGGGTACATTATTCAGTGTAACACTCTGGGTACAGTATTCATTGTAACTCTGGGTACATTATTCAGTGCAACACTGGGTACAGTAAGCAGTGTAACACTGGGTACAGTATTCAGTGTAACACTCTGAGTACAGTATTCAGTTAAACACTGGGTACATTATGCAATGTAACACTGGGTACAGTATTCCGTGTAACACTCTGGGTACAGTATTCAGTGTAACACACTGGGTACAGTATTCAGTGTAACTCTGGGTACAGTATTCAGTGTAACACACTGGGTACAGTATTCAGTGTAACACTCTGGGTACAGTATTCAGTGTAACACACTGGTACAGTATTCAGTGTAACACACTGGGTACAGTATTCAGTGTAACACTGTGTACAATATTCAGTGTAACACACTGGGTACAGCATTCAGTGTAACACTGGTTACAGGATTTAGTGAAACACTGGGTACAGTATTCTGTGTAACACACTGGGTACAGTATACAGTGTAACACTCTGGGTACAGTATTCAGTGTAACTCTGGGTACAGTATTCAGTGTAACACACTTGGTACATTATTCAGTGTAACACTCTGGGTACAGTATTCTATGTAACTCTGGGTACAATATTCCGTTTAACACTGGTTACAGGATTCAGTGTAACACAAGGTACAGGATTCAGTGTAACACTGGGTACAGTATTCAGTGTAACACAAGGTACAGGATTCAGTGTAAAACTGGGTACACTATTCCGTGCTACACTCTGGGTACAGTATTCAGTGTAACACACTGGGTACAGTATTCAGTCTAACTGGGTACAGTATTCAGTGTAACACACTGGGTACAATATTCAGTGTAACACACTGATTACAGTATTCAGTATAACACTCTGGGTACAGTATTCAGTGTAACACTGGGTACAATATTCAGTGTAACACACTGGGTACAGTATTCAGTGTAACACTGGATACAGTATTCAGTGTAACACAAGGTACAGGATTCAGTGTAAAACTGGGTACACTATTCCGTGCTACACTCTGGGTACAGTATTCAGTATAACACACTGGGTACAGTATTCAGTCTAACTCTGGGTACAGTATTCAGTGTAACACACTGGGTACAGTATTCAGTGTCACACTCTGGGTACAGTATTCAGTGTAACACACTGGTACAGTATTCAGTGTAACACTGGGTGGAGGATTCAGTTTAACACATTGGGTACAGTACTCAGTGTAACACTTGGGTACAGTATTCAGTGTTACACTCTGGGTACGGTATTCAGTGTAACACACTGGGTACAGTATTCAGTGTAACTCTGGGTACAGTATTCAGTGTAACACACTGGGTGCAGTATTAAGTGTAACTCTCTGCGTACAGTATTCAGTGTAACGCACGGTACAGTATTCAGCTTAAAACTCTGGGTACAATATTCAGTGTAACACACTGGGCACAGTATTCAGTGTAACACTCTGGGTACAGTATTCAGTGTAACACACTGGGTACAATATTCAGTGTAACACTCTGGGTACAGTATGCAGTGTAACACACTGGGTACAGTATACAGTGTCACACTCTGGGTACAATGTGCAGTGTATCTCTGGGTACAGTATTCAGTGTAACACACTGGGTACAGTATTCAGTGTAGCACACTGGGTACAATATTCAGTGTAACACTGGGTACAATATTCAGTGTCACACTGGGTACAGTATTCAGTGTAACACTGGGTCCATGATTTAGTTTAACACACTGGCTACAGTATTCAGTGTAACTCTGGGTACAGTATTCAGTGTAACACTCTGGGTACAGTATTCAGTCTAACACTCTGGGTACAGTATTCAGTGTAGCACACTGGGTACAGTATTCAGTGTAGCACACTGGGTACAATATTCAGTGTAACACTGGGTACAGTATTCAGTGTCACACTGGGTACAGTATTCAGTGTAACACTGGGTACAGGATTTAGTTTAACACACTGGGTACAGTATTCAGTGTAACACTGGGAACATTATTCAGTGTTACACTCTGGGTACAGTATTCAGTGTAACACACTGGGTACAGTATTAGTGTAACTCTGGGTACAGTATTCAGTGTAACACTCTGGGTACAGTATTCAGTCTAACACTCTGGGTACAGTATTCAGTGTAACAAATGGGATACAGTATTAAGTTTAACACTGGTTACAGGATTCAGTGTAACACTGGGTACAGTATTCAGTATAACACTGGGTACAGTATTCAGTGTAACACACTGGGTACAGTATTCAGTGTAACACTCTGGGTACATTATTCAGTGTAACACACTGTGTACAGTATTCAGTGTAACATTCTGGGTACAGTATTCAGTGTAACACTCTGGGTACAGTATTAAGTGTAGCACTGGTTACAGGATTCAGTGTAACACACTGGCTACACTATACACTGTAACACTCTAGGTACAGTGTTCAGTGTAACTCTGGATACAGTATTCAGTGTAACACACTGGTACATTATTCAGTGTAACACTCTGGGTACAGTATTCATTGTAACTCTGGGTACAGTACTCAGTGTAACACACTGATTACAGCATTTAGTGTAACACTCTGAGTACAGTATTCAGTTAAACACTGGGTACAGTATTCAATTTAATCTGGGTACAGTATACAGTGTAACACAGGGTGCAGTATTCAGTGTAACACACTGGGTACAGTATTCAGTGTAACTCTGGGTACAGTATTCAGTGTAACACACTGGGTACAGCATTCAGTGTAACACTCTGGGTACAGTATTCAGTGTAACACACTGGTACAGTATTCAGTATAATAATGGGTACAGGATTCAGTGTAACACACTGGGTACAGTATTCAGTGTAACTCTGGGTACAGTATTCAGTGTAACACACTGGGTACAGCATTCAGTCTAACATTCTGGGTACAGTATGCAGTGTAACACACTGGGTACAGTGTACAGTGTCACACTCTGGGTACAATATTCAGTGTAACTCTGGGTACAGTATTCAGTGTAACACACTAGGTACATTATTCAGTGTAACACTCTAGGTACAGTATTCATTGTAACTCTGGGTACATTATTCAGTTCAACAACTGGGTACATTATGCAGTGTAACACTGGGTACAGTATTCAGTGTAACACTCTGGGTACAGTATTCAGTTAATCACTGGGTAAAATATGCAATGTAACACTGGGTACAGTATTCCGTGTAACACTCTGGGTACAGTATTCAGTGTAACACACTGGGTACAGTATTCAGTGTAACACACTGGGTACAGTATTCAGTGTAACACTCTGGGGACAGTATTCAGTGTACCACACTGGTACAGTATTCAGTGTAACACACTGGGTACAGTATTCAGTGTAACACTGTGTACAATATTCAGTGTAACACACTGGGTACAGCATTCAGTGTAACACTGCTTACAGGATTCAGTGTAACACTGGGTACTGTATTCTGTGTAACACTCTGGGTACATTATACAGTGTAACACTCTGGGTACAGTATTAAGTGTAACTCTGGGTACAGTATACAGTGTAACACACTGGGTACATTATTCAGTATAACACTCTGGGTACAGTATTCTTTGTAACTCTGGGTACAATATTCAGTGTAACACTGGTTACAGTATTCAGTGTAACTCTGGGTACAGTATTCAGTGTAACACAATGGGTACATTATACAGTGTAACACACTGGGTACAGTATTCAGTGTAACACACTTGGTACAGTATTCAATGTAACTCTGCGTACAATATTCAGTGTAACACTGGGAACAGTATTCAGTGTAACACTGGGCACAGGATTCAGTGTAACACACCTGGGTACAGTATTCAGTGTAACGCTGGGTACAGTATTCAGTGTTACACTCTGGGTACAGTATTCAGAGTCACACTGGGTACAGTATTCAGTGTAACACTCTGGGAACAGTATGCAGTGTAACACACTGGGTACAGTATACAGTGTCACACTCTGGGTAAAATGTGCAGTGTATCTCTGGGTACAATATTCAGTGTAACACACTGGGTACAGTATTCAGTGTAACACTGGGTACAGTATTCAGTGTAACACAAGGTACAGGATTCAGTGTAAAACTGGGTACAGTATTCCGTGCAACACTCTGGGTACAGTATTCAGTTAATCACTGGGTAAAGTATGCAATGTAACACTGGGTACAGTATTCCGTGTAACACTCTGGGTACAGTATTCAGTGTAACACACTGGGTACAGTATTCAGTGTAACACTCTGGGGACAGTATTCAGTGTAACACACTGGTACAGTATTCAGTGTAACACACTGGGTACAGTATTCAGTGTAACACTGTGTACAATATTCAGTGTAACACACTGGGTACAGCATTCAGTGTAACACTGCTTACAGGATTCAGTGTAACACTGGGTACTGTATTCTGTGTAACACACTGGGTACATTATACAGTGTAACACTCTGGGTACAGTATTAAGTGTAACTCTGGGTACAGTATTCAGTGTAACACACTGGGTACATTATTCAGTGTAACACTCTGGGTACAGTATTCTTTGTAACTCTGGGTACAATATTCAGTGTAACACTGGTTACAGGATTCAGTGTAACACACTGGGTACAGTATTCAGTGTAACACTGGGTACAGTATTCAGTGTAACACACTGGGTACAGTATTCAATGTAACTCTGGGTACAGTATTCAGTGTAACACTGGGTACAGTATTCAGTGTAACACTGGGCACAGGATTCAGTGTAACACACCTGGGTACAGTATTCAGTGTAACGCTGGGTACAGTATTCAGTGTTACACTCTGGGTACAGTATTCAGAGTCACACTGGGTACAGTATTCAGTGTAACACTCTGGGTACAGTATTCAGTGTAACACTGGGTACAGTATTCAGTGTAACACTCTGGGAACAGTATGCAGTGTAACACACTGTGTACAGTATACAGTGTCACACTCTGGGTAAAATGTGCAGTGTATCTCTGTGTACAATATTCAGTGTAACACACTGGGTACATTATTCAGTGTAACTCTGGGAACAGTATTCAGTGTAACACACTGGGTACAGTATAAAGTTTAACACTCTGGGTACAGTATTCAGTGTAACACTCTGGGTACAGTATTCAGTCTAACAGTCTGGGTACAGTATTCAGTGTAACACACGTGGTACAGTATTAAGTGTAACACTCTGAGTACAGTATTCATTTAAACACTGGGTACAGTATTCAGTGTAACACTGGGTATAGGATTCAGTGTAACACACTGGGTACAGTATTCAGTGTAACACTGGGTACAGGATTCAGTGTAACACACTGGGTACAGTATTCAGTGTAACACTGGGTACAGGGTTCAGTCTAACACTTTGGTACAGTATTCTAACACTCTGGGTACAGTATGCATTGTAACACACTGGGTACAGTGTAGAGTGTCACACTCTGGGTACAATATTCAGTGTAACACACTGGGTACATTATTCAGTGTAACACACTGGGTACAGTATTCAGTGTAACTCTGGGCACATTATTCAGTGCAACACTGGGTACAGTAAGCAGTGTAACACTGGGTACAGTATTCAGTGTAACACTCTGGGTACTGTATTCAGTTAAACACTGGGTACAGTATGCAATGTAACACTGGGTACAGTATTCCGTGTAACACTCTGGGTACAGTATCCAGTGTAACACACTGGGTGCAGTATTCAGTGTAACTCTGGGCACAGTATTCAGTGTAACACACTGGGTACAGTATTCAGTGTAACACTCTGGGTACAGTATTCAGTGTAACACACTGGTACAGTATTCAGTATAACACACTGGGTACAGTATTCAGTGTAACACTGTGTACAATATTCAGTGTAACACACTGGGTACAGCATTCAGTGTAACACTGGTTACAGGATTCAGTGTAACACTGGGTACAGTATTCTGTGTAACACACTGTGTACAGTATACAGTGTAACACTCTGGGTACAGTATTCAGTGTAACTCTGGGTACAGTATTCAGTGTAACACACTGGGTACATTATTCAGTGTAACACTCTGGTTACAGTATTCTTTGTAACTCTGGGTACAATATTCAGTATAACACTGGTTACAGGATTCAGTGTAACACACTGGGTACAGTATTCAGTGTAACACTCTGGGTACAGTATTCAGTGTAACACACTGGTACAGTATTCTGTGTAACACACTGGGTACACTATTCAGTGTAACACTCTGGGTACAGTATTCAGTGTAACACTGAGAACGATATGCAGTGTAACACTGAGAACAGTATTCAGTGTAACACTCTGGGTACAGTATTCAGTGTAACACACTGGGTACAGTATTCAGTGTAACACTGGGCACAGGATTCAGTGTAACACACTGGGTACAGTATTCAGTGTAACACTGGTACAGTATTCAGTGTAACACTCTGGGTACAGTATTCAGTGTAACTCTGGGTACAGTATTCAGTTTAACACTGGGTACAGTATTCAGTGCAACACTGGTTACAGGATTCAGTGTAACACTGGGTACAGTATTCAGTGTAACACACTGGTACAGTATTCAGTGTAACACTGGGTACAGGATTCAGTGTAACACACTGGGTACAGTATTCAGTGTAACACTGGGTACAGGATTCAGTCTAACACTTTGGTACAGTATTCAGTGTAACACACTGGGTACAGTATTCAGTGTAACACTCTGGGGACAGTATTCAGTGTACCACACTGGTACAGTATTCAGTGTAACACACTGGGTACAGTATTCAGTGTAACACTGTGTACAATATTCAGTGTAACACACTGGGTACAGCATTCAGTGTAACACTGCTTACAGGATTCAGTGTAACACTGGGTACTGTATTCTGTGTAACACTCTGGGTACATTATACAGTGTAACACTCTGGGTACAGTATTAAGTGTAACTCTGGGTACAGTATACAGTGTAACACACTGGGTGCAGTATTCAGTGTAACACTGGGTACAGTATTCAGTGTAACACTGGGCACAGGATTCAGTGTAACACACCTGGGTACAGTATTCAGTGTAACACTGGGTACAGTATTCAGTGTTACACTCTGGGTACAGTATTCAGAGTCACACTGGGTACAGTATTCAGTGTAACACTCTGGGAACAGTATGCAGTGTAACACACTGGGTACAGTATACAGTGTCACACTCTGGGTAAAATGTGCAGTGTATCTCTGGGTACAATATTCAGTGTAACACACTGGGTACAGTATTCAGTGTAACACTGGGTACAGTATTCCGTGCAACACTCTGGGTACAGTATTCAGTTAATCACTGGGTAAAGTATGCAATGTAACACTGGGTACAGTATTCCGTGTAACACTCTGGGTACAGTATTCAGTGTAACACACTGGGTACAGTATTCAGTGTAACACTCTGGGGACAGTATTCAGTGTAACACACTGGTACAGTATTCAGTGTAACACACTGGGTACAGTATTCAGTGTAACACTGTGTACAATATTCAGTGTAACACACTGGGTACAGCATTCAGTGTAACACTGCTTACAGGATTCAGTGTAACACTGGGTACTGTATTCTGTGTAACACACTGGGTACATTATACAGTGTAACACTCTGGGTACAGTATTAAGTGTAACTCTGGGTACAGTATTCAGTGTAACACACTGGGTACATTATTCAGTGTAACACTCTGGGTACAGTATTCTTTGTAACTCTGGGTACAATATTCAGTGTAACACTGGTTACAGGATTCAGTGTAACACTGGGTACAGTATTGATTGTAACACACTGGGTACAGTATACAGTGTAACACTCTGGGTACAGTATTCAGTGTAACTCTGGGTACAGTATTCAGTGTAACACACTGGGTACATTATACAGTGTAACACTCTGGGTACAGTATTCAGTGTAACACTGGGTACAGTATTCAGTGTAACACACTGGGTACAGTATTCAGTGTAACACTGGGTACAGTATTCAGTGTAACACACTGGGTACAGTATTCAATGTAACTCTGGGTACAGTATTCAGTGTAACACTGGGAACAGTATTCAGTGTAACACTGGGCACAGGATTCAGTGTAACACACCTGGGTACAGTATTCAGTGTAACGCTGGGTACAGTATTCAGTGTTACACTCTGGGTACAGTATTCAGAGTCACACTGGGTACAGTATTCAGTGTAACACTCTGGGTACAGTATTCAGTGTAACACTGGGTACAGTATTCAGTGTAACACTCTGGGAACAGTATGCAGTGTAACACACTGTGTACAGTATACAGTGTCACACTCTGGGTAAAATGTGCAGTGTATCTCTGTGTACAATATTCAGTGTAACACACTGGGTACATTATTCAGTGTAACTCTGGGTACAGTATTCAGTGTAACACACTGGGTACAGTATAAAGTTTAACACTCTGGGTACAGTATTCAGTATAACACTCTGGGTACAGTATTCAGTCTAACAGTCTGGGTACAGTATTCAGTGTAACACACGTGGTACAGTATTAAGTGTAACACTCTGAGTACAGTATTCATTTAAACACTGGGTACAGTATTCAGTGTAACACTGGGTATAGGATTCAGTGTAACACACTGGGTACAGTATTCAGTGTAACACTGGGTACAGGATTCAGTGTAACACACTGGGTACAGTATTCAGTGTAACACTGGGTACAGGGTTCAGTCTAACACTTTGGTACAGTATTCTAACACTCTGGGTACAGTATGCATTGTAACACACTGGGTACAGTGTAGAGTGTCACACTCTGGGTACAATATTCAGTGTAACACACTGGGTACATTATTCAGTGTAACACACTGGGTACAGTATTCAGTGTAACTCTGGGTACATTATTCAGTGCAACACTGGGTACAGTAAGCAGTGTAACACTGGGTACAGTATTCAGTGTAACACTCTGGGTACTGTATTCAGTTAAACACTGGGTACAGTATGCAATGTAACACTGGGTACAGTATTCCGTGTAACACTCTGGGTACAGTATCCAGTGTAACACACTGGGTGCAGTATTCAGTGTAACTCTGGGTACAGTATTCAGTGTAACACACTGGGTACAGTATTCAGTGTAACACTCTGGGTACAGTATTCAGTGTAACACACTGGTACAGTATTCAGTGTAACACACTGGGTACAGTATTCAGTGTAACACTGTGTACAATATTCAGTGTAACACACTGGGTACAGCATTCAGTGTAACACTGGTTACAGGATTCAGTGTAACACTGGGTACAGTATTCTGTGTAACACACTGTGTACAGTATACAGTGTAACACTCTGGGTACAGTATTCAGTGTAACTCTGGGTACAGTATTCAGTGTAACACACTGGGTACATTATTCAGTGTAACATGCTGGGTACAGTATTCTTTGTAACTCTGGGTGCAATATTCATTGTAACACTGGTTACAGGATGCAGTGTAACACACTGGGTACAGTATTCAGTGTAACACTCTGGGTACAGTATTCAGTGTAAGACACTGGTACAGTATTCTGTGTAACACACTGGGTACATTATTCAGTGTAACACTCTGGGTACAGTATTCAGTGTAACACTGGGTACAGTATTCAGTGTAACACACTGGGTACAGTATTCAGTGTAACACTGGGTACAGTATTCAGTGTAACACTGGGTACATTATTCAGTGTAACACTCTGGGTACACTATACAGTGTAACACTCTAGGTACAGTATTCAGTGTAACTCTGGATACAGTATTCAGTGTAACACACTGGTACATTATTCAGTGTAACACTGTGGGTACAATATTCAGTGTAACACTGGGCACAGGATTCAGTGTAACACACTGGGTACAGTATTCAGTGTAACGCTGGGTACAGTATTCAGTGTTACACTCTGGGTACAGTATTCAGAGTCACACTGGGTACAGTATTCAGTGTAACACTCTGGGTACAGTATTCAGTGTAACACTGGGTGCAGTATTCAGTGTAACACTCTTGGTACAGTATGCAGTGTAACACACTGGGTACAGTATACAGTGTCACACTCTGGGTAAAATGTGCAGTGTATCTCTGGGTACAATATTCAGTGTAACACACTGGGTACAGTATTCAGTGTAACACTGGGTACAGTATTCAGTGTAACACAAGGTACAGGATTCAGTGTAAAACTGGGTACAGTATTCCGTGCAACACTCTGGGTACAGTATTCAGTGTAACACACGGTACAGTATTCAGTATAACTCTTGGTACAGTATTCAGTGTAACACACTGGGTACAGTATTCAGTGTAACACTCTGGGTACAGTATTCAGTGTAACACTCTGGGTACAGTATTCAGTGTAACACACTGGGTACAGTATTCAGTGTAACTCTGGGTACAGTATTCAGTGTAACACACTGGGTACAGTATTCAGTGTAACACTCTGGGTACAGTATTCAGTGTAACACACTGGTACAGTATTCAGTGTAACACACTGGGTACAGTATTCAGTGTAACACTGTGTACAATATTCAGTGTAACACACTGGGTACAGCATTCAGTGTAACACTGGTTACAGGATTCAGTGTAACACTGGGTACAGTATTCTGTGTAACACACTGGGTACAGTATACAGTGTAACACTCTGGGTACAGTATTCCGTGTAACTCTGGGTACAGTATTCAGTGTAACACGCTGGGTACATTATTCAGTGTAACATGCTGGGTACAGTATTCTTTGTAACTCTGGGTGCAATATTCATTGTAACACTGGTTACAGGATGCAGTGTAACACACTGGGTACAGTATTCAGTGTAACACTCTGGGTACAGTATTCAGTGTAAGACACTGGTACAGTATTCTGTGTAACACACTGGGTACATTATTCAGTGTAACACTCTGGGTACAGTATTCAGTGTAACACTGGGTACAGTATTCAGTGTAACACACTGGGTACAGTATTCAGTGTAACACTGGGTACAGTATTCAGTGTAACACTCTGGGTACAGTATTCAGTGTAACTCTGGGTACAGTATTCAGTGTAACACACTGAGTACAGTATTCAGTGTAACACTCTGGGTACAGTATTCATTGTAACACTGGGTACATTATTCAGCATAACACTGGGGACAACATTCAGTGCAACACTCTGGGTGCAGTATTCAGTGTAACACACTGGGTACATATTCAGTGAAACTCTGGGTACAGTATTCAGTGTAATACACTGGGTACAGTATTCAGTGTAACTCTGGGTACAGTATACAGTGTAACACACTGGGTACAGTATTTAGTGTGACACTGGGTACAGTATTCAGTGTTAAACTCTGGGTACAGTATTCAGTGTAACACTGAGAACAGTATTCAGTGTAACACACTGGGTACAGTATTCAGTGTAACACCGGGTACGGTATTCAGTATAACACTATGTATAGTATTCACTGTAACACAGTGGATACAGTATTCAGTGTAACACACTGGGTACAGTATTCAGTGTAACACACTGGGTATAGTATTCAGTGTAACACTCTGTGTACAGTATTCAGTGTAACACACTGGGTACAGTATTCAGTGTAACACTGGTTACGGGATTCAGTGTAACACTGGGTACAGTATTCAGTGTAACACACTGGGTACAGTATACAGTGTAACACTCTGGGTACAGTATTCAGTGTAACTCTGGGTACAGTATTCAGTGTAACACACTGGGTACATTATTCAGTGTAACACTCTGGGTAGAGTATTCATTGTAACTCTGGGTACAATATTCAGTGTAACACACTGATTACGGTATTCAGTATAACACTCTGGGTACAGTATTCAGTGTAACACTGGGTACAATATTCAGTGTAACACTGGGTGGAGGATTCAGTTTAACACATTGGGTACAGTATTCAGTGTAACACACTGGGTGCAGTATTAAGTGTAACACTGGTTACAGGATTCAGTGTAACGCACTGGGTACAGTATTCAGTGTAACACTGGGTACAGTATTCAGTGTAACACAAGGTACAGGATTCAGTGTAAAACTGGGTACACTATTCCGTGCAACAGTCTGGGTACAGTATTCAGTGTAACACACTGGGTACAGTATTCAGTGTAACACACTGGGTACAGTATTCAGTGTAACACTCTGGGTACAGTATTCAGTGTAACACACTGGTACAGTATTCAGTGTAACACTGGGTGGAGGATTCAGTTTAACACATTGGGTACAGTATTCAGTGTAACACACTGGGTGCAGTATTAAGTGTAACTCTCTGCATACAGTATTCAGTGTAACGCACGGGACAGTATTCAGCATAAAACTCTGGGTACAGTATTCAGTGTAACACACTGGGAACAGTATTCAGTGTAACACACTGGGTACAGTATTCAGTGTAACACTGGTTACAGGATTCAGTGTAACACTGGGTACAGTATTCAGTGTAAGACACTGGGTACAGTATACAGTGTAACACTCTGGGTACAGTATTCAGTGTAACTGTGGGTACAGTATTCAGTGTAACACACTGGGTACATTATTCAGTGTAACACTCTGGGTGGCGTATTCATTGTAACTCTGGGTACAATATTCAGTGTAACACACTGATTACAGTATTCAGTATAACACTCTGGCTACAGTATTCAGTGTAACACTGGGTACAATATTCAGTGTAACACACTGGGTACAGTATTCAGTGTAACACAAGGTACAGGATTCAGTGTAAAACTGGGTACACTATTCCGTGCAACAGTCTGGGTACAGTATTCAGTGTAACACACTGGGTACAGTATTCAGTGTAACTCTGGGTACAGTATTCAGTGTAACACACTGGGTGCAGTATTAAGTGTAACTCTCTGCATACAGTATTCAGTGTAACGCACGGGACAGTATTCAGCATAAAACTCTGGGTACAGTATTCAGTGTAACACACTGGGAACAGGATTCAGTGTAACACTGGGCACAGGATTCACTGTCACACACTGGGTACAGTATTCAGTGTAACGCTGGGTACAGTATTCAGTGTTACACTCTGGGTAGAGTATTCAGTGTCACACTGGGTACAGTATTCAGTGTAACACTCTGGGTACAGTATTAAGTGTAACACACTGGGTACAATATTCAGTGTAACACTCTGGGTACAGTATGCAGTGTAACATACTGGGTACAGTATACAGTGTCACACTCTGGGTACAATGTGCAGTGTATCTCTGGGTACAGTATTCAGTGTAACACACTGGGTACAGTATTCAGTGTAGCACACTGGGTACAATATTCAGTGTAACACTGGGTACAGTATTCAATGTCACACTGGGTACAGTATTCAGTGTAACACTGGGTACAGGATTTAGTTTAACACACTGGGTACAGTATTCAGTGTAACACTGGGAACATTATTCAGTGTTACACTCTGGGTACAGTATTCAGTGTAACACACTGGGTACAGTATTTGTGTAACTCTGGGTTCAGTATTCAGTGTAACACTCTGGGTACAGTATTCAGTGTAACAAACGGGATACAGTATTCAGTATAACACTGGGTACAGTATTCAGTGTAACACACTGGGTACAGTATTCAGTGTAAAACTCTGGGTACATTATTCAGTGTAACACACTGGGTACAGTATTCAGTGTAAAACTCTGGGTACAGTATTCAGTGTAACACTCTGGGTACAGTATTCAGTGTAGCACACTGGGTACAGTATTCAGTGTAACTCTGGATACAGTATTCAGTGTAACACACTGGTACATTATTCAGTGTAACACTCTGGGTACAGTATTCATTGTAACTGTGGGTACAGTACTCAGTGTAACACACTGATTAAAGTAGTTAATGTAACACTCTGAGTACAGTATTCAGTTAAACACTGGGTACAGTATTCAGTGTAACACTGGGTACAGTATTCCGTGTAACACTCTGGGTACAGTATTCAGTGTAACACACTGGGTACAGTATTCAGTGTAACTCTGGGTACAGTATTCAGTGTAACACACTAGGTACAATATTCAGTGTAACACTCTGGGTACAGTATTCAGTGTAACACTGGGTACAGTATTCCGTGTAACACTCTGGGTACAGTATTCAGTGTAACACACTGGGTACAGTATTCAGTGTAACTCTGGGTACAGTATTCAGTGTAACACACTAGGTACAATATTCAGTGTAACACTCTGGGTACAGTATTCAGTGTAACACACTGCTACAGTATTCAGTGTAACACTGGGTACAGGATTCAGTGTAACCCACTGGTTCCAGTATTCAGTGTAACACTGGGTACAGTATTCAGTCTAACACTCTGGGTACAGTATTCAGTGTAACACACTGGGTACAGTATTCAGAGTAGCACTCTGGGAACAGTATGCAGTGTAACACACTGGGTACAGTATACAGTGTCAAACTCTGGGTACAATATGCAGTGTAACTCTGGGTACAGTATTCAGTGTAACACACTGGGTACATTATTCAGTGTAACACTCTGGGTACAGTATTCATTGTAAATCTGGGTGCAGTATTCAGTGAAACACTGGGTACAGTATGCAGTGTAACACTGGGTACAGTAGTCCGTGTAACACTCTGGGTACAGTATTCTGTGTAACACACTGGGTACAGTATTCAGTGTAACACTCTGGGTACAGTATTCAGTGTAACACACTGGTACAGTATTCAGTGTAACACAGGGCACAGTATTCAGTGTTACACTCTGGGTACAGTATTTAGTTTAACACACTGGAACAGTATTCAGTGTAACACTGGGTACAGTATTCAGTGTAACACTGGGTACAGTATTCAGTGTAACACACTGGGTACAGTATTCAGTGTAACACTCTGGGTACAGTATTCAGTGCAACACACTGGTGCAGTTTTCATTGTAACACTAGGTACATGATTCAGTGTAACACACGACACTGTGTACAGTATTCAGTGTAACACTGGGTACAGTATTCAGTGTTACAATCTGGGTACAGTATTCAGTGTAACACACTGGGTACAGTATACAGTGTCACACTCTGGGTACAATATGCAGTGTAACTCTGGGTACAGTATTCAGAGTAGCACTCTGGATACAGTATGCAGTGTAACACACTGGGTACAGTATACAGTGTCACACTCTGGGTACAATATGCAGTGTAAATCTGGGTACAGTATTCAGTGTAACACACTGGGTACATTATTCAGTGTAACACTCTGGGTACAGTATACAGTGTAACACTCTGGGTACAGAATTAAGTGTAACTCTGGGTACAGTATCCAGTGTAACAAACTGGTTACATTATTCAGTGTAACACTCTGGGTAGAGTATTCATTGTAACTCTGGGTACAATATTCAGTGTAACACACTGATTACAGTATTCAGTGTAACACTCTGGGTACAGTATTCAGTTTAACACTGGGTACAGTATTCAGTGTAACTCTGGGTACAGTATTCAGTGTAACACACTGGGTACAGTATTCAGTGTAACACTCTGGGTATAGTATTCAGTGTAACACACTGGTACAGTATTCAGTGTAACACTGGGTGGAGGATTCAGTATAACACACTGGGAACAGTATTAAGTGTAACACTTGGGTACAGTATTCAGTGTTACACTCTGGGTACGGTATTCAGTGTAACACACTGGGTACAGTATTCAGTGTAACTCTGGGTACAGTATTCAGTGTAACACACTGGGTAGAGTATTCAGTGTAAAACTCTGCGTACAGTATTCAGTGTAACACACGGTACAGTATTCAGCGTAAAAATCTGCGTACAGTATTCAGTGTAACACACTGGGAACAGTATTCAGTGTAACACTGGGCACAGGATTCAGTGTAACACACTGGGTACAGTATTCAGTGTAAAGCTGGGCACAGGATTCAGTGTAACACACTGGGTACAGTATACAGTGTCACACTCTGGGTACAATGTGCAGTGTATCTCTGGGTACATTATTCAGTGTAACACACTGGGTACAGTATTCAGTGTAGCACACTGGGTACAATATTCAGTGTAACACTGGGTACAGTATTCAATGTCACACTGGGTACAGTATTCAGTGTAACACTGGGTACAGGATTTAGTTTAACACACTGGGTACAGTATTCAGTGTAACACTGGGAACATTATTCAGTGTTACACTCTGGGTACAGTATTCAGTGTAACACACTGGGTACAGTATTTGTGTAACTCTGGGTACAGTATTCAGTGTAACACTCTGGGTACAGTATTCAGTGTAACAAACGGGATACAGTATTCAGTATAACACTGGGTACAGTATTCAGTGTAACACACTGGGTACAGTATTCAGTGTAACACTCTGGGTACATTATTCAGTGTAACACACTGGGTACAGTATTCAGTGTAACAATCTGGGTACAGTATTCAGTGTAACACTCTGGGTACAGTATTCAGTGTAGCACACTGGGTACAGTATTCAGTGTAACTCTGGATACAGTATTCAGTGTAACACACTGGTACATTATTCAGTGTAACACTCTGGGTACAGTATTCATTGTAACTGTGGGTACAGTACTCAGTGTAACACACTGATTAAAGTACTTAATGTAACATTCTGAGTACAGTATTCAGTTAAACACTGGGTACAGTATTCAGTGTAACACTGGGTACAGTATTCCGTGTAACACTCTGGGTACAGTATTCAGTGTAACACACTGCTACAGTATTCAGTGTAACACTGGGTACAGGATTCAGTGTAACCCACTGGTTCCAGTATTCAGTGTAACACTGGGTACAGTATTCAGTCTAACACTCTGGGTACAGTATTCAGTGTAACACACTGGGTACAGTATTCAGAGTAGCACTCTGGGTACAGTATGCAGTGTAACACACTGGGTACAGTATACAGTGTCAAACTCTGGGTACAATATGCAGTGTAACTCTGGGTACAGTATTCAGTGTAACACACTGGGTACATTATTCAGTGTAACACTCTGGGTACAGTATTCATTGTAAATCTGGGTGCAGTATTCAGTGAAACACTGGGTACAGTATGCAGTGTAACACTGGGTACAATAGTCCGTGTAACACTCTGGGTACAGTATTCTGTGTAACACACTGGGTACAGTATTCAGTGTAACACTCTGGGTACAGTATTCAGTGTAACACACTGGTACAGTATTCAGTGTAACACAGGGCACAGTATTCAGAGTTACACTCTGGGTACAGTATTTAGTTTAACACACTGGAACAGTATTCAGTGTAACACTGGGTACAGTATTCAGTGTAACACTGGGTACAGTATTCCGTGTAACACTCGGGGTACATTATTCAGTGTAACACACTGGGTACAGTATTCAGTGTAACTCTGGGTACAGTATTCAGTGTAACACACTGGGTACAGTATTCAGTGTAACACTCTGGGTACAGTATTCAGTGCAACACACTGGTGCAGTTTTCATTGTAACACTAGGTACATGATTCTGTGTAACACACGACACTGGGTACAGTATTCAGTGTAACACTGGGTACAGTATTCAGTGTTACAATTTGGGTACAGTATTCAGTGTAACACACTGGGTACAGTATACAGTGTCACACTCTGGGTACAATATGCAGTGTAACTATGGGTACAGTATTCAGAGTAGCACTCTGGATACAGTATGCAGTGTAACACACTGGGTACAGTATACAGTGTCACACTCTGGGTACAATATGCAGTGTAAATCTGGGTACAGTATTCAGTGTAACACACTGGGTACATTATTTAGTGTAACACTCTGGGTACAGTATACAGTGTAACACTCTGGGTACAGTATTAAGTGTAACTCTGGGTACAGTATCCAGTGTAACACACTGGTCACATTATTCAGTGTAACACTCTGGGTAGAGTATTCATTGTAACTCTGGGTACAATATTCAGTGTAACACACTGATTACAGTATTCAGTGTAACACTCTGGGTACAGTATTCAGTTTAACACTGGGTACAGTATTCAGTGTAACTCTGGGTACAGTATTCAGTGTAACACACTGGGTACAGTATTCAGTGTAACACTCTGGGTACAGTATTCAGTGTAACACACTGGTACAGTATTCAGTGTAACACTGGGTGGAGGATTCAGTATAACACACTGGGAACAGTATTAAGTGTAACACTTGGGTACAGTATTCAGTGTTACACTCTGGGTACGGTATTCAGTGTAACACACTGGGTACAGTATTCAGTGTAACTCTGGGTACAGTATTCAGTGTAACACACTGGGTAGAGTATTCAGTGTAAAACTCTGCGTACAATATTCAGTGTAACACACGGTACAGTATTCAGCGTAAAAATCTGCGTACAGTATTCAGTGTAACACACTGGGAACAGTATTCAGTGTAACACTGGGCACAGGATTCAGTGTAACACACTGGGTACAGTATTCAGTGTAAAGCTGGGCACAGGATTCAGTGTAACACAATGGGTACAGTATACAGTGTCACACTCTGGGTACAATGTGCAGTGTATCTCTGGGTACATTATTCAGTGTAACACACTGGGTACAGTATTCAGTGTAGCACACTGGGTACAATATTCAGTGTAACACTGGGTACAGTATTCAGTGTCACACTGGGTACAGGATTTAGTTTAACACACTGGGTACAGTATTCAGTGTAACACTGGGAACATTATTCAGTGTTACACTCTGGGTACATTATTCAGTGTAACACACTGGGTACAGTATTAGTGTAACTCTGGGTACAGTATTCAGTGTAACACTCTGGGTACAGTATTCAGTCTAACACTCTGGGTACAGTATTCAGTGTAACAAACGGGATACAGTATTAAGTTTAACACTGGTTACAGGATTCAGTGTAACACTGGGTACAGTATTCAGTGGAACACTGGGTACAGTATTCAGTGTAACACACTGGGTACAGTATTCAGTGTAACACACTGGGTACAGTATTCAGTGTAACACTCTGGGTACAGTATTCAGTGTAACACTCTGGGTACAGTATTCAGTGTAGCACACTGGGTACAGTATTCAGTGTAACTCTGGATGCAGTATTCAGTGTAACACACTGGTACATTATTCAGTGTACCACTCTGGGTACAGTATTCATTGTAACTCTGGGTACAGTACTCAGTGTAACACACTGATTAAAGTATTTAATGTAACACTCTGATTACAGTATTCAGTTAAAAACTGGGTACAGTATTCAGTGTAACACACTGGGTACAGTATTCAGTGTAACTCTGGGTACAGTATTCAGTGTAACACTGGGAACAGTATTCAGTGTAACACTGGGCACAGTATTCAGTGTAACACACTGGTTACATTATTCAGTGTAACGCTGGGTACAGTATTCAGTGTAACACTCTGGGTACAGTATTCAGTGTAACACTTGGGTACAGTATTCAGTGTAACACTCTGGGTACAGTATTCAGTGTAACACTTGGGAACAGTATTCAGTGTTACACTCTGGGTATGGTAATCAGTGTACACACTGGGTACAGTATTCAGTGTAACTCTCGGTACAGTTTTCAGTGTAACTCACTGGGTACAGTATTCAGTGTAACACTCTGGGTACAGTATTCAGTCTAACACTCTGGGTACAGTATTCAGTGTAACACTCGTGGTACAGTATTAAGTGTAACACTCATTACAGGATTTAGTGTAACACTTGGGTACAGTATTCAGTGTAACACACGGGTACAGTATTCATTGTAACACACTGGGTACAGTATTCAGTGTAACACTGTGTACAATATTCAGTGTAACACACTGGGTACAGCATTCTGTCTAACAAACTGGGTACAGTATACAGTGTAACACTCTGGGTACAGTATTCAGTCTAACTCTTGGTACAGTATTCAGTGTAACACACTGGGTACTTTATTCAGTGTAACATTCTGGGTACAGTATTCATTGTAACTCTGGGTACAGTATTCAGTGCAACACACGGGGTACAGTATTAAGTGTAACACTGGTTACAGGATTCAGTGTAACACTGGGTACAGTATTCAGTGTAACACACTGGGTACAGTATTCAGTGTAACACTGGTTACAGTATTCAGTGTAACACACTGGGTACATTATTCAGTGTAACACTCTGGGTACAGTATTCAGTGTAACACTGGGTACAGTATTCAGTGTAACACATTGGGTACAGTATTCAGTCTAACACTGGGTACAGTATTCAGTGTAACACTAAGAACGGTATGCAGTGTAACACTGAGAACAGTATTCAGTGTAACACTCTGGGTACAGTATTCAGTGTAACTCTGGGTACAGTATTCAGTTTAACACTGGGTACAGTATTCAGTGCAACACTGGTTACAGGCTTCAGTGTAACACTGGGTACAGTATTCAGTCTAACACTGGGTACAGTATTCAGTGTAACACTAAGAACGGTATGCAGTGTAACACTGAGAACAGTATTCAGTGGAACACTCTGGGTACAGTATTCAGTGTAACATACTGGGTACAGTATTCAGTGTAACACTGGGCACAGGATTCAGTGTAACACTATGGGTACTGTATACAGTGTAACACTGGGTACAGTATTCAGTGTAACACTCTGGGTACAGTATTCAGTGTAACTCTGGGTACAGTATTCAGTTTAACACTGGGTACAGTAATCAGTGCAACACTGGTTACAGGCTTCAGTGTAACACTGGGTACAGTATTCAGTGTAACTCTGGGTACAGTATTCAGTGTAAAACAAGGGTACAATATTCAGTGTAACACTCTGGGTACAGTATTCAGTGTAACTCTGGGTACAGTATTCAGTGTAACATACTGAGTACAGTATTCAGTGTAACACTCTGGGAACAGTATTCATTGTAACACTGGGTACATTATTCAGCATAACACCTGGTACAACATTCAGTGTAACACTCTGGGTACAATATTTAGTGTAACACACTGGGTACAATATTCAGTGTAACTCTGGGTACAGTATCCAGTGTAATACACGGGGTACAGTATTCAGTGTAACTCTGGGTACAGTATTCAGTGTAACACACTGGGTACAGTATTTAGTGTGACACTGGGTACAGTATTCAGTGTTAAACTCTGGGTACAGTATTCAGTGTAACACTGAGAGCAGTATTCAGTGTAACACAGTGGATAGAGTATTCAGTGTAACACACTGGGTACAGTATTCAGTGTAACACTGGGTACAGTATTCAGTGTAACACACTGGGTATAGTATTCAGTGTAACACACTGGGTACAGCATTCAGTGTAACACTGGGTACAGTATTCAGTGTAACACAAGTTACAGGATTCAGTGTAAAACTGGGTACAGTATTCAGTGCAACACAAGGTACAGGATTCAGTGTAAAACTGGGTACAATATTCCGTGCAACACTCTGGGTACAGTATTCAGTGTAACACACTGGGTACAGTATTCAGTGTAACACTCTGGGTACATTATTCAGTGTAACACACTGGTACAGTATTCAGTGTAACACTAGGTGGAGGATTCAGTGTAACACACTGGGTACAGTATTCAGTGTAACACTTGGGTACAGTATTCAATGTTACACTCTGGGTACGGTATTCAGTGTAACACTGGGTACAGTATTCAGAGTAGCACTCTGGGTACAGTATTCAGTGTAACACACTGGGTACAGTATACAGTGTCACACTCTGGGTACAATATGCAGTGTAACTCTGGGTAAAGTATACAATGTAACACACTGGGTACATTATTCAGTGTAACACTCTGGGTACAGTATTAATTGAAACTCTGGGTACAGTATTCAGTGCAACACTGGGTACAGTATGCAGTGTAACACTGGGTACAGTATTCAGTGTAACACTCTGGGTAGAGTATTCAGTTAAACACTGGATACAGTATGCAGTGTAACACTGTGTACAGTAGTCCGTGTAACACTCTGGGTACAGTATTCAGTGTAGCACACTGGGTACAGTATTGAGTGTAACTCTGGGTACAGTATTCAGTGTATCACACTGGGTACAGTATTCAGTGTAACACTCTGGGTACAGTATTCAGTGTAACACACTTGTACAGTATTCAGTGTAACACAGGGCATAGTATTCAGTGTTACACTCTGGGTACAATATTTAGTGTAACACACTGATACTGTATTCAGTGTAACACTGGGTACAGTATTCAGTGTAACACACTGGGTACAGTATTCAGTGTAACACTCTGGGTACAATATTCAGTGCAACACACTGGTACAGTTTTCATTGTAACACTGGGTACAGGATTCAGTGTAACACACTACACCGGGTACAGTATTCAGTGTAACACTGGGTACAGTATTCAGTGTTACACTGAATAGTGTAACACTGAATACAGTATTCAGTGTAATACACTGGGTACAGTTTTCAGTGAAACACTGGGTACAGTATTACGTGTAACACTGGGAACAGTATTCAGTGTAACTCTGGGTACAGTATTAAGTGTAACACTGTGTACAGTATTCAGTGTAACACTGGTTACAGTATTCAGTATAAAACACTCTGTACAATATTCAGTGTAACTCTCCGGGTACAGTATTCAGTGTAACTCTGGGTACAGTATTCAGTGTAATACACTGGGTACAGTATTCAGTGTAACACTCTGGGTACATTATTCAGTGTAACACACTGGTACAGTATTCAGTGTAACACTGGGTGGAGGATTCAGTGTAACACACTGGGTACAGTATTCAGTGTAACACTTGGGTACAGTATTCAATGTTACACTCTGGGTACGGTATTCAGTGTAACACACTGGGTACAGTATTCAGTGTAACTCTGGGTACCATATTCAGTGTAACACACTGCTACAGTATTCAGTGTAACACTGGTACAGTATTCAGTGTAACACACTGGGTACAGTATTCAGTGTAACTCTGGGTACAGTATTCAGTGTAACACACTGGGTACATTATTCCGTGTAACATTCTGGGTACAGTATTCTTTGTAACTCTGGGTACAATATTCAGTGTAACACACTGGTTACAGGATTCAGTGTAACACTGGGTACAGTATTCATTGTAACACACTGGGTACAGTATACAGTGTAACACTCTGGGTACAGTATTCAGTGTAACTCTGAGGACAGTATTCAGTGTAACACACTGGGTACATTATTCAGTGTAACACTGGGTACAGTATTCAGTGTAACACACTGGGTACAGTATTCAGTGTAACACTGGGTACAGTATTCAGTGTAACACACTGGGTACAGTATTCAGTGTAACTCTGGGTACAGTATTCAGTGTAACACTGGGAACAATATTCAGTGTAACACTGGGCACAGGATTCAGTGTAACACACTGGGTACAGTATTCAGTGTAACGCTGGGTACAGTATTCAGTGTTACACTCTGGGTACAGTATTCAGAGTCACACTGGGTACAGTATTCAGTGTAACACTCTGGGTACAGTATTCAGTGAAACACACTGGGTACAGTGTACAGTGTCACACTCTGGGTACAATATTCAGTGTAACACACTGGATACATTATTCAGTGTAACACTCTGGGTACAGTATTCATTGTAACTCTGGGTACATTATTCAGTGCAACACTGGGTACAGTAAGCAGTGTAACACTGGGTACAGTATTCAGTGTAACACACTGGGTACAGTATTCAGCGTAACACTGGGTACAGTATTCAGTGTAACACACTGGGTACAGTATTCAGTGTAACTCTGGGTACAGTATTCAGTGTAACACTGGGAACAGTATTCAGTGTAACACTGGGCACAGTATTCAGTGTAACACACTGGGTACAGTATTCAGTGTAACGCTGGGTACAGTATTCAGTGTTACACTCTGGGTACAGTATTCAGAGTCACACTGGGTACAGTATTCAGTGTAACACTCTGGGTACAGTATTCAGTGTAACACTGGGTGCAGTATTCAGTGTAACACTCTGGGTACAGTATGCAGTGTAACACACTGGGTACAGTATACAGTGTCACACTCTGGGTAAAATGTGCAGTGTATCTCTGGGTACAATATTCAGTGTAACACACTGGGTACAGTATTCAGTGTAACACTGGGTACAGTATTCAGTGTAACACAAGGTACAGGATTCAGTGTAAAACTGGGTACAGTATTCCGTGCAACACTCTGGGTACAGTATTCAGTGTAACACACGGTACAGTATTCAGTATAACTCTTGGTACAATATTCAGAGTAACACACTGGGTACAGTATTCAGTGTAACACTCTGGGTACAGTATTCAGTGTAACACTCTGGTTACGGTATTCAGTGTAACACACTGGGTACAGTATTCAGTGTAACTCTGGGTACAGTATGCAGTGTAACACACTGGGTACAGTATACAGTGTAACACTCTGGGTACAGTATTCAGTGTAACACTCTGGGTACAGTATTCAGTGTAACACACGTGGTACAGTATTAAGTGTAACACTGGTTACAGGATTCAGTGTAACACTGGGTACAGTATTCAGTGTAACACTCTGGGTACACTATACAGTGTAACACTCTAGGTACAGTATTCAGTGTAACTCTGGATACAGTATTCAGTGTAATACACTGGTACATTATTCAGTGTAACACTGTGGGTACAATATTAATTGTAACTCTGGGTACATTACTCAGTGTAACACACTGATTACATTATTTAGTGTAACACTCTGAGTACAGTATTCATTTAAACACTGGGTACAGTATTCAGTGTAACACTGGGTACAGGATTCAGTGTAACACACTGGGTACAGTATTCAGTGTAACACTGGGTACAGGATTCAGTCTAACACGTTGGTACAGTATTCAGTCTAACACTCTGGGTACAGTATGCATTGTAACACACTGGGTACAGTGTACAGTGTCACACTCTGGGTACAATATTCAGTGTAACACACTGGGTACATTATTCAGTGTAACACTCTGGGTACAGTATTCATTGTAACTCTGGGTACATTATTCAGTGCAACACTGGGTACAGTAAGCAGTGTAACACTGGGTACAGTATTCAGTGTAACACTCTGGGTACAGTATTCAGTTAAACACTGGGTACAGTATTCAGTTAAACACTGGGTACAGTATGCAATGTAACACTGGGTACAGTATTCCGTGTAACACTCTGGGTACAGTATTCAGTGTAACACACTGGGTACAGTATTCAGTGTAACTCTGGGTACAGTATTCAGTGTAACACACTGGGTACAGTATTCAGTGTAACACTCTGGGTACAGTATTCAGTGTAACACACTGGCACAGTATTCAGTGTAACACACTGGGTACAGTATTCAGTGTAACACTGTGTACAATATTCAGTGTAACACACTGGGTACAGCATTGAGTGTAACACTGGTTACAGGATTCAGTGTAACACTGGGTACAGTATTCTGTGTAACACACTGGGTACAGTATACAGTGTAACACTCTGGGTACAGTATTCAGTGTAACTCTGGGTACAGTATTCAGTGTAACACACTGGGTACATTATTCAGTGTAACACGCTGGGTACAGTATTCTTTGCAACTCTGGGTACAATATTAAGTGTAACACTGGTTACAGGATTCAGTGTAACACTTTGGGTACAGAATTCAGTGTAACACTCTGGGTACAGTATTCAGTGTAACACACTGGTACAGTATTCTGTGTAACACACTGGGTACATTATTCAGTGTAACACTCTGGGTACAGTATTCAGTGTAACACACTGGGTACAGTATTCAGTGTAACACTGGGTACAGTATTCAGTGTAACACTCTGGGTACAGTATTCATTGTAACTCTGGGTACAATATTCAGTGTAACACACTGATTACAGTATTCAGTATAACACTCTGGGTACAGTATTCAGTGTAACACTGGGTACAATATTCAGTGTAACACACTGGGTACAGTATTCAGTGTAACACTGGGTACCGTATTCAGTGGAACACAAGGTGCAGGATTCAGTGTAAAACTGGCGACACTATTCCGTGCAACAGTCTGGGTACAGTATTCAGTGTAACACACTGGGTACAGTATTCAGTGTAACTCTGGGTACAGTATTCAGTGTAACACACTGGGTACAGTATTCAGTGTAACACTCTGGGTACAGTATTCAGTGTAACACACTGAGTACAGTATTCAGTGTAACACTCTGGGTACAGTATTCATTGTAACACTGGGTATATTATTCAGCATAACGCTGGGGACAACATTCAGTGTAACACACTGGGTACATATTCAGTGAAACTCTGGGTACAGTATTCAGTGTAACACACTGGGTACAGTATTCAGTGTAACTCTGGGTAGAGTATTCAGTGTAACACACTGGGTACAGTGTTCAGTGTAACACTCTGGGTACAGTATTCAGTGTAACACACTGGTACAGTATGCAGTGTAACCCACTGGGTACAGTATACAGTGTCACACTCTGGGTACAGTATTCAGTGTAACACACTGGTACAGTATTCAGTGTAACACTGGGTGGAGGATTCAGTTTAACACATTGGGTACAGTATTCAGTGTAACACTTGGGTACAGTATTCAGTGTTACTCTGGGTACAGTATTCAGTGTAACACACTGGGTGCAGTATTAAGTGTAACTCTCTGCATACAGTATTCAGTGTAACGCACGGGACAGTATTCAGCATAAAACTCTGGGTACAGTATTCAGTGTAACACACTGGGAACAGTATTCAGTGTAACACTGGGTGCAGTATTCAGTGTAACACTCTGGGTACAGTATGCAGTGTAACCCACTGGGTACAGTATACAGTGTCACACTCTGGGTAAAATGTGCAGTGTATCTCTGGGTACAATATTCAGTGTAACACACTGGGTACAGTATTCAGTGCAACACTGGGTACAGTATTCAGTGTAACACAAGGTACAGGATTCAGTGTAAAACTGGGTACAGTATTCCGTGCAACACTCTGGGTACAGTATTCAGTGTAACACGTGGTATAGTATTCAGTATAACTCTTGGTACAGTATTCAGTGTAACACACTGGGTACAGTATTCAGTGTAACACTCTGGGTACAATATTCAGTGTAACACTCTGGGTACAGTATTCAGTGTAACACACTGGGTACAGTATTCAGTGTAACTCTGGGTACAGTATTCAGTGTAACACACTGGGTACAGTATACAGTGTAACACTCTGGGTACAGTATTCAGTGTAACACTCTGGGTACAGTATTCAGTCTGACAGTCTGGGTACAGTATTCAGTGTAACACACGTGGTACAGTATTAAGTGTAACACTGGTTACAGGATTCAGTGTAACACTGGATACAGTATTCAGTGTAACACTCTGGGTACACTATACAGTGTAACACTCTAGGTACAGTATTCAGTGTAACTCTGGATACAGTATTCAGTGTAACACACTGGTACATTATTCAGTGTAACTCTGGGTACAGTATTCAGTGTAACACACTGGGTACAGTATTCAGTGTAACACTCTGGGTACAGTATTCAGTGTAACACACTGGCACAGTATTCAGTGTAACACACTGGGTACAGTATTCAGTGTAACACTGTGTACAATATTCAGTGTAACACACTGGGTACAGCATTGAGTGTAACACTGGTTACAGGATTCAGTGTAACACTGGGTACAGTATTCCGTGTAACACACTGGGTACAGTATACAGTGTAACACTCTGGGTACAGTATTCAGTGTAACTCTGGGTACAGTATTCAGTGTAACACACTGGGTACATTATTCAGTGTAACACGCTGGGTACAGTATTCTTTGCAACTCTGGGAACAATATTAAGTGTAACACTGGTTACAGGATTCAGTGTAACACTTTGGGTACAGAATTCAGTGTAACACTCTGGGTACAGTATTCAGTGTAACACACTGGTACAGTATTCTGTGTAACACACTGGGTACATTATTCAGTGTAACACTCTGGGTACAGTATTCAGTGTAACACTGGGTACAGTATTCAGTGTAACACACTGGGTACAGTATTCAGTGTAACACTGGGTACAGTATTCAGTGTAACACTCTGGGTACAGTATTCAGTGTAACTCTGGGTACAGTATCCAGTGTAACACACTGAGTACAGTATTCAGTGTAACACTCTGGGTACAGTATTCATTGTAACACTGGGTACATTATTCAGCATAACACTGGGGACAACATTCAGTGTAACACACTGGGTACATATTCAGTGAAACTCTGGGTACAGTATTCAGTGTAATACACTGGGTACATTATTCAGTGTAACACTCTGGGTAGAGTATTCATTGTAACTCTGGGTACAATATTCAGTGTAACACACTGATTACAGTATTCAGTATAACACTCTGGGTACAGTATTCAGTGTAACACTGGGTACAATATTCAGTGTAACACACTGGGTACAGTATTCAGTGTAACACTGGGTACCGTATTCAGTGTAACACAAGGTGCAGGATTCAGTGTAAAACTGGGGACACTATTCCGTGCAACAGTCTGGGTACAGTATTCAGTGTAACACACTGGGTACAGTATTCAGTGTAACTCTGGGTAGAGTATTCAGTGTAACACACTGGGTACAGTATTCAGTGTAACACTCTGGGTACAGTATTCAGTGTAACACACTGGTACAGTATTCAGTGTAACACTGGGTGGAGGATTCAGTTTAACACATTGGGTACAGTATTCAGTGTAACACTTGGGTACAGTATTCAGTGTTACTCTGGGTACAGTATTCAGTGTAACACACTGGGTGCAGTATTAAGTGTAACTCTCTGCATACAGTATTCAGTGTAACGCACGGGACAGTATTCAGCATAAAACTCTGGGTACAGTATTCAGTGTAACACACTGGGAACAGTATTCAGTGTAACACTGGGTGCAGTATTCAGTGTAACACTCTGGGTACAGTATGCAGTGTAACACACTGGGTACAGTATACAGTGTCACACTCTGGGTAAAATGTGCAGTGTATCTCTGGGTACAATATTCAGTGTAACACACTGGGTACAGTATTCAGTGCAACACTGGGTACAGTATTCAGTGTAACACAAGGTACAGGATTCAGTGTAAAACTGGGTACAGTATTCCGTGCAACACTCTGGGCACAGTATTCAGTGTAACACATGGTACAGTATTCAGTATAACTCTTGGTACAGTATTCAGTGTAACACACTGGGTACAGTATTCAGTGTAACACTCTGGATACAGTATTCAGTGTAATACTCTGGGTACACTATACAGTGTAACACTCTAGGTACAGTATTCAGTGTAACTCTGGATACAGTATTCAGTGTAACACACTGGTACATTTTTCAGTGTAACACTGTGGGTACAATATTCATTGTAACTCTGGGTACAGTACTCAGTGTAACACACTGATTACAATATTTAGTGTAACACTCTGAGTACAGTATTCATTTAAACACTGGGTACAGTATTCAGTGTAACACTGGGTACAGGATTCAGTGTAACACACTGGGTACAGTATTCAGTGTAACACTGGGTACAGGATTCAGTCTAACACTTTGGTACAGTATTCAGTCTAACACTCTGGGTACAGTATGCATTGTAACACACTGGGTACAGTGTACAGAGTCACACTCTGGGTACAATATTCAGTGTAACACACTGGGTACATTATTCAGTGTAACACTGGGTACAGTAAGCAGTGTAACACTGGGTACAGTATTCAGTGTAACACACTGGGTACAGTATTCAGTGTAACACTGGGTACAGTATTCAGTGTAACACACTGGGTACAGTATTCAGTGTAACTCTGGGTACAGTATGCAGTGTAACACACTGGGTACAGTATACAGTGTCACACTCTGGGTACAATGTGCAGTGTATCTCTGGGAACAGTATTCAGTGTAACACCGGGTACGGTATTCAGTATAACACTATGTATAGTATTCACTGTAACACAGTGGATACAGTATTCAGTGTAACACACTGGGTACAGTATTCAGTGTAACACACTGGGTATAGTATTCAGTGTAACACACTGGGTACAGTATTCAGTGTAACACTGGTTACAGGATTCAGTGTAACACTGGGTACAATATTCAGTGTAACACACTGGGTACAGTATACAGTGTAACACTCTGGGTACAGTATTCAGTGTAACTCTGGGTACAGTATTCAGTGTAACACACTGGGTGCAGTATTAAGTGTAACTCTCTGCATACAGTATTCAGTGTAACGCACGGGACAGTATTCAGCATAAAACTCTGTGTACAGAATTCAGTGTAACACACTGGGAACAGTATTCAGTGTAACACTGGGCACAGGATTCAGTGTCACACACTGGGTACAGTATTCAGTGTAACGTTGGGTACAGTATTCAGTGTTACACTCTGGGTACAGTATTCAGTGTCACACTGGGTACAGTATTCAGTGTAACACTCTGGGTACAGTATTCAGTGTAACACACTGGGTACAATATTCAGTGTAACACTCTGGGTACAGTATGCAGTGTAACACACTGGGTACAGTATACAGTGTCACACTCTGGGTACAATGTGCAGTGTATCTCTGGGTACAGTATTCAGTGTAACACACTGGGTACAGTATTCAGTGTAGCACACTGGGTACAATAGTCAGTGTAACACTGGGTACAGTATTCAATGTCACACTGGGTACAGTATTCAGTGTAACACTGGGTACAGTATTCAGTGTAACACTGGGAACATTATTCAGTGTTACACTCTGGGTACAGTATTCAGTGTAACACACTGGGTACAGTATTTGTGTAAATCTGGGTACAGTATTCAGTGTAACACTCTGGGTACAGTATTCAGTCTAACACTCTGGGTACAGTATTCAGTGTAACAAACGGGATACAGTATTAAGTTTAACACTGGTTACAGGATTCAGTGTAACACTGGGTACAGTATTCAGTATAACACTGGGTACAGTATTCAGTGTAACACACTGGGTACAGTATTCAGTGTAACACTCTGGGTACATTATTCAGTGTAACACACTGGGTACAGTATCCAGTGTAATACACTGGGTACAGTATTCAGTGTAACTCTGGGTACAGTATTCAGTGTAACACACTGGGTACAGTATTTAGTGTGACACTGGGTACAGTATTCAGTGTTAAACTCTGGGTACAGTATTCAGTGTAACACTGAGAGCAGTATTCAGTGTAACACACTGGGTACAGTATTCAGTGTAACACTGGGTACAGTATTCAGTGTAACACACTGGGTATAGTATTCAGTGTAACACACTGGGTACAGCATTCAGTGTAACACTGGGTACAGTATTCAGTGTAACACAAGTTACAGGATTCAGTGTAAAACTGGGTACAGTATTCAGTGCAACACAAGGTACAGGATTCAGTGTAAAACTGGGTACAATATTCCGTGCAACACTCTGGGTACAGTATTCAGTGTAACACTGGGTACAGTATTCAGAGTAGCACTCTGGGTACAGTATTCAGTGTAACACACTGGGTACAGTATACAGTGTCACACTCTGGGTACAATATGCAGTGTAACTCTGGGTAAAGTATTCAATGTAACACACTGGGTACATTATTCAGTGTAACACTCTGGGCACAGTATTAATTGAAACTCTGGGTACAGTATTCAGTGCAACACTGGGTACAGTATGCAGTGTAACACTGGGTACAGTATTCAGTGTAACACTCTGGGTAGAGTATTCAGTGTAACACACTGGATACAGTATGCAGTGTAACACTGGGTACAGTAGTCCGTGTAACACTCTGGGTACAGTATTCAGTGTAGCACACTGGGTACAGTATTCAGTGTAACTCTGGGTACAGTATTCAGTGTATCACACTGGGTACAGTATTCAGTGTAACACTCTGGGTACAGTATTCAGTGTAACACACTTGTACAGTATTCAGTGTAACACAGGGCACAGTATTCAGTGTTACACTCTGGGTACAATATTTAGTGTAACACACTGGTACTGTATTCAGTGTAACACTGGGTACAGTATTTATTGTTACACTGGGTACAGTATTCCGTGTAACACTCTGGGTGCAGTATTCAGTTTAAAAACTGGGTACAGTATTCAGTGTAACTCTGGGTACAGTATTCAGTGTAACACACTGGGTACAGTATTCAGTGTAACACTCTGGGTAAAATTTTCAGTGCAACACACTGGTACAGTTTTCATTGTAACACTGGGTACAGGATTCAGTGTAACACACTACACCGGGTACAGTATTCAGTGTAACACTGGGTACAGTATTCAGTGTTACACTGAATAGTGTAACACTGAATACAGTATTCAGTGTAACACACTGGGTACAGTTTTCAGTGAAACACTGGGTACAGTATTACGTGTAACACTGGGAACAGTATTCAGTGTAACTCTGGGTACAGTATTAAGTGTAACACTGGGTACAGTATTCAGTGTAACACTGGTTACAGGATTCAGTGTAACACTGTGTACAGTATTCAGTGTAACTCTGGGTACAGTATTCAGTATAAAACACTCTGTACAATATTCAGTGTAACTCTCCGGGTACAGTATTCAGTGTAACTCTGGGTACAGTATTCAGTGTAATACACTGGGTACAGTATTCAGTGTAACACTCTGGGTACATTATTCAGTGTAACACACTGGTACAGTATTCAGTGTAACACTGGGTGGAGGATTCAGTGTAACACACTGGGTACAGTATTCAGTGTAACACTTGGGTACAGTATTCAATGTTACACTCTGGGTACGGTATTCAGTGTAACACACTGGGTACAGTATTCAGTGTAACTCTGGGTACAGTATTCAGTGTAACACACTGCTACAGTATTCAGTGTAACACTGGTACAGTATTCAGTGTAACACACTGGGTACAGTATTCAGTGTAACTCTGGGTACAGTATTCAGTGTAACACACTGGGTACATTATTCCGTGTAACATTCTGGGTACAGTATTCTTTGTAACTCTGGGTACAATATTCAGTGTAACACACTGGGAACAGTATTCAGTGTAACACTGGGCACAGGATTCAGTGTAACACACTGGGTACAGTATTCAGTGTAACGCTGGGTACAGTATTCAGTGTTACACTCTGGGTACAGTATTCAGAGTCACACTGGGTACAGTATTCAGTGTAACACTCTGGGTACAGTATTCAGTGTAACACACTGGGTACAGTGTACAGTGTCACACTCTGGGTACAATATTCAGTGTAACACACTGGATACATTATTCAGTGTAACACTCTGGGTACAGTATTCATTGTAACTCTGGGTACATTATTCAGTGCAACACTGGGTACAGTAAGCAGTGTAACACTGGGTACAGTATTCAGTGTAACACACTGGGTACAGTATTCAGTGTAACACTGGGTACAGTATTCAGTGTAACACACTGGGTACAGTATTCAGTGTAACTCTGGGTACAGTATTCAGTGTAACACTGGGAACAGTATTCAGTGTAACACTGGGCACAGTATTCAGTGTAACACACTGGGTACAGTATTCAGTGTAACGCTGGGTACAGTATTCAGAGTCACACTGGGTACAGTATTCAGTGTAACACTCTGGGTACAGTATTCAGTGTAACACCGGGTGCAGTATTCAGTGTAACACTCTGGGTACAGTATGCAGTGTAACACACTGGGTACAGTATACAGTGTCACACTCTGGGTAAAATGTGCAGTGTATCTCTGGGTACAATATTCAGTGTAACACTGGGTGCAGTATTCAGTGTAACACAAGGTACAGGATTCAGTGTAAAACTGGGTACAGTATTCCGTGCAACACTCTGGGTACAGTATTCAGTGTAACACACGGTACAGTATTCAGTATAACTCTTGGTACAATATTCAGTGTAACACACTGGGTACAGTATTCAGTGTAACACTCTGGGTACAGTATTCAGTGTAACACTCTGGGTACGGTATTCAGTGTAACACACTGGGTACAGTATTCAGTGTAACACTCTGGGTACAGTATGCAGTGTAACACACTGGGTACAGTATACAGTGTAACACTCTGGGTACAGTATTCAGTGTAACAGTCTGGGTACAGTATTCAGTCTAACAGTCTGGGTACAGTATTCAGTGTAACACACGTGGTACAGTATTAAGTGTAACACTGGTTACAGGATTCAGTGTAACACTGGGTACATTATTCAGTGTAACACTCTGGGTAAACTATACAGTGTAACACTCTAGGTACAGTATTAAGTGTAACTCTGGATACAGTATTCAGTGTAACACACTGGTACATTATTCAGTGTAACACTGTGGGTACAATATTCATTGTAACTCTGGGTACAGTACTCAGTGTAACACACTGATTACAGTATTTAGTGTAACACTCTGAGTACAGTATTCATTTAAACACTGGGTACAGTATTCAGTGTAACACTGGGTACAGGATTCAGTGTAACACACTGGGTACAGTATTCAGTGTAACACTGGGTACAGGATTCAGTCTAACACTTTGGTACAGTATTCAGTGTAACACACTGGGTACATTATTCAGTGTAACACTCTGGGTACAGTATTCATTGTAATTCTGGGTACATTATTCAGTGCAACACTGGGTACAGTAAGCAGTGTAACACTGGGTACAGTATTCAGTGTAACACTCTGGGTACAGTATTCAGTGTAACACACTTGTACAGTATTCAGTGTAACACAGGGCACAGTATTCAGTGTTACACTCTGGGTACAATATTTAGTGTAACACACTGGTACTGTATTCAGTGTAACACTGGGTACAGTATTTAGTGTAACACTGGGTACAGTATTCCGTGTAACACTCTGGGTGCAGTATTCAGTTTAAAAACTGGGTACAGTATTCAGTGTAACTCTGGGTACAGTATTCAGTGTAACACACTGGGTACAGTATTCAGTGTAACACTCTGGGTACAATTTTCAGTGCAACACACTGGTACAGTTTTCATTGTAACACTGGGTACAGGATTCAGTGTAACACACTACACCGGGTACAGTATTCAGTGTAACACTGGGTACAGTATTCCGTGTAACATTCTGGGTACAGTATTCTTTGTAACTCTGGGTACAATATTCAGTGTAACACTGGTTACAGGATTCAGTGTAACACTGGGTACAGTATTCATTGTAACACACTGGGTACAGTATACAGTGTAACACTCTGGGTACAGTATTCAGTCTAACTCTGGGTACAGTATTCAGTGTAACACACTGGGTACATTATTCCGTGTAACATTCTGGGTACAGTATTCTTTGTAACTCTGGGTACAATATTCAGTGTAACACTGGTTACAGGATTCAGTGTAACACTGGGTACAGTATTCATTGTAACACACTGGGTACAGTATACAGTGTAACACTCTGGGTACAGTATTCAGTGTAACTCTGAGGACAGTATTCAGTGAAACACACTGGGTACATTATACAGTGTAACACTCTGGGTACAGTATTCAGTGTAACACTGGGTACAGTATTCAGTGTAACACACTGGGTACAGTATTCAGTGTAACACTGGGTACAGTATTCAGTGTAACACACTGGGTACAGTATTCAGTGTAACTCTGGGTACAGTATTCAGTGTAACACTGGGAACAGTATTCAGTGTAACACTGGGCACAGGATTCAGTGTAACACACTGGGTACAGTATTCAGTGTAACGCTGGGTACAGTATTCAGTGTTACACTCTGGGTACAGTATTCAGAGTCACACTGGGTACAGTATTCAGTGTAACACTCTGGGTACAGTATTCAGTGTAACACACTGGGTACAGTGTACAGTGTCACACTCTGGGTACAATATTCAGTGTAACACACTGGATACATTATTCAGTGTAACACTCTGGGTACAGTATTCATTGTAACTCTGGGTACATTATTCAGTGCAACACTGGGTACAGTAAGCAGTGTAACACTGGGTACAGTATTCAGTGTAACACACTGGGTACAGTATTCAGTGTAACACTGGGTACAGTATTCAGTGTAACACACTGGGTACAGTATTCAGTGTAACTCTGGGTACAGTATTCAGTGTAACACTGGGAACAGTATTCAGTGTAACACTGGGCACAGTATTCAGTGTAACACACTGGGTACAGTATTCAGTGTAACGCTGGGTACAGTATTCAGAGTCACACTGGGTACAGTATTCAGTGTAACACTCTGGGTACAGTATTCAGTGTAACACCGGGTGCAGTATTCAGTGTAACAATCTGGGTACAGTATGCAGTGTAACACACTGGGTACAGTATACAGTGTCACACTCTGGGTAAAATGTGCAGTGTATCTCTGGGTACAATATTCAGTGTAACACACTGGGTACAGTATTCAGTGTAACACTGGGTACAGTATTCAGTGTAACACAAGGTACAGGATTCAGTGTAAAACTGGGTACAGTATTCCGTGCAACACTCTGGGTACAGTATTCAGTGTAACACACGGTACAGTATTCAGTATAACTCTTGGTACAATATTCAGTGTAACACACTGGGTACAGTATTCAGTGTAACACTCTGGGTACAGTATTAAGTGTAACACTCTGGGTACGGTATTCAGTGTAACACACTGGGTACAGTATTCAGTGTAACTCTGGGTACAGTATGCAGTGTAACACACTGGGTACAGTATACAGTGTAACACTCTGGGTACAGTATTCAGTGTAACACTCTGGGTACAGTATTCAGTCTAACAGTCTGGGTACAGTATTCAGTGTAACACACTGGTACATTATTCAGTGTAACACTGTGGGTACAATATTCATTGTAACTCTGGGTACAGTACTCAGTGTAACACTGGGTAAAGGATTCAGTCTAACACTTTGGTACAGTATTCAGTGTAACACACTGGGTACATTATTCAGTGTAACACTCTGGGTACAGTATTCATTGTAATTCTGGGTACATTATTCAGTGCAACACTGGGTACAGTAAGCAGTGTAACACTGGGTACAGTATTCAGTGTAACACTCTGGGTACAGTATTCAGTTAAACACTGGGTACAGTATGCAATGTAATACTGGGTACAGTAGTCCGTGTAACACTCTGGGTACAGTATTCAGTGTAACACACTGGGTACAGTATTCAGTGTAACACTGGGTACAGTATTCAGTGTAACACACTGGGTACAGTATTCAGTGTAACACTCTGGGGACAGTATTCAGTGTAACACACTGGTACAGTATTCAGTGTAACACACTGGGTACAGTATTCAGTGTAACACTGTGTACAATATTCAGTGTAACACACTGGGTACAGCATTGAGTGTAACACTGGTTACAGGAATCAGTGTAACACTGGGTACAGTATTCTGTGTAACACACTGGGTACAGTATTCAGTGTAACTCTGGGTACAGTATTCAGTGTAACTCTGGGTACAGTATTCAGTGTAACACACTGGGTACATTATTCAGTGTAACACGCTGGGTACAGTATTCTTTGTAACTCTGGGTACAATATTAAGTGTAACACTGGTTACAGGATTCAGTGTAACACACTGGGTACAGAATTCAGTGTAACACTCTGGGTACAGTATTCAGTGTAACACACTGGTACAGTATTCTGTGTAACACACTGGGTACAGTATTCATTGTAACACTGGGTACATTATTCAGCATAACACTGGGGACAACATTCAGTGTAACACACTGGGTACAGTAATCAGTGTAACACTCTGGGTAGAGTATTCATTGTAACTCTGGGTACAATATTCAGTGTAAAACACTGATTACAGTGTTCAGTATAACACTGGGTACCGTATTCAGTGTAACACAAGGTGCAGGATTCAGTGTAAAACTGGGTACACTATTCCGTGCAACAGTCTGGGTACATTATTCAGTGTAACACACTGGGTACAGTATTCAGTGTAACACTGGGTACCGTATTCAGTGTAACACAAGGTGCAGGATTCAGTGTAAAACTGGGTACACTATTCCGTGCAACAGTCTGGGTACATTATTCAGTGTAACACACTGGGTACAGTATTCAGTGTAACTCTGGGTACAGTATTCAGTGTAACACACTGGGTGCAGTATTAAGTGTAACTCTCAGCATACAGTATTCAGTGTAACGCACGGGACAGTATTCAGCATAAAACTCTGGGTACAGTATTCAGTGTAACACACTGGGAACAGTATTCAGTGTAACACTGGGTGCAGTATTCAGTGTAACACAAGGTACAGGATTCAGTGTAAAACTGGGTACAGTATTCCGTGCAACACTCTGGGTACAGTATTCAGTGTAACACACGGTACAGTATTCAGTATAACTCTTGGTACAGTATTCAGTGTAACACACTGGGTACAGTATTCAGTGTAACACTCTGGGTACAGTATTCAGTGTAACACTCTGGGTACAGTATTCAGTGTAACACTCTGGGTACAGTATTCAGTCTGACAGTCTGGGTACAGTATTCAGTGTAACACACGTGGTACAGTATTAAGTGTAACACTGGTTACAGGATTCAGTGTAACACTGGGTACAGTATTCAGTGTAACACTCTGGGTACACTATACAGTGTAACACTCTAGGTACAGTATTCAGTGTAACTCTGGATACAGTATTCAGTGTAACACACTGGTACATTATTCAGTGTAACACTGTGGGTACAATATTCATTGTAACTCTGGGTACAGTACTCAGTATAACACACTGATTACAGTATTTAGTGTAACACTCTGAGTACAGTATTCATTTAAACACTGGGTACAGTATTCAGTGTAACACTGGGTACAGGATTCAGTGTAACACACTGGGTACAGTATTCAGTGTAACACTGGGTACAGGATTCAGTCTAACACTTTGGTACAGTATTCAGTCTAACACTCTGGGTACAGTATGCATTGTAACACACTGGGTACAGTGTACAGAGTCACACTCTGGGTACAATATTCAGTGTAACACACTGGGTACATTTTTCAGTGTAACACTCTGGGTACAGTATTCATTGTAACTCTGGGTACATTATTCAGTGCAGCACTGGGTACAGTAAGCAGTGTAACACTGGGTACAATATTCAGTGTAACACACTGGGTACAGTATTCAGTGTAACACTGGGTACAGTATTCAGTGTAACACACTGGGTACAGTATTCAGTGTAACTCTGGGTACAGTATGCAGTGTAACACACTGGGTACAGTATACAGTGTCACACTCTGGGTACAATGTGCAGTGCATCTCTGGGTACAGTATTCAGTGTAACACCGGGTACGGTATTCAGTATAACACTATGTATAGTATTCACTGTAACACAGTGGATACAGTATTCAGTGTAACACACTGGGTACAGTATTCAGTGTAACACACTGGGTATAGTATTCAGTGTAACACTCTGTGTACAGTATTAAGTGTAACACACTGGGTACAGTATTCAGTGTAACACTGGTTACAGGATTCAGTGTAACACTGGGTACAGTATTCAGTGTAACACACTGGGTACAGTATACAGTGTAACACTCTGGGTACAGTATTCAGTGTAACTCTGGGTACAGTATTCAGTTTAACACACTGGGTACATTATTCAGTGTAACACTCTGGGTAGAGTATTCATTGTAACTCTGGGTACAATATTCAGTGTAACACACTGATTACAGTATTCATTATAACACTCTGGGTACAGTATTCAGTGTAACACTGGGTACAATATTCAGTGTAACACACTGTGTACAGTATTCAGTGTAACACTGGGTACATTATTCAGTGTAACACAAGGTACAGGATTCAGTGTAAAACTGGGTACACTATTCCGTGCAACAGTCTGGGTACAGTATTCAGTGTAACACACTGGGTACAGTATTCAGTGTAACTCTGGGTACAGTATTCAGTGTAACACACTGGGTACAGTATTCAGTGTAACACTCTGGGTACAGTATTCAGTGTAACACACTGGTACAGTATTCAGTGTAACACTGGGTGGAGGATTCAGTTTAACACATTGGGTACAGTATTCAGTGTAACACTTGGGTACAGTATTCAGTGTTACACTCTGGGTACGGTATTCAGTGTAACACACTGGGTACAGTATTCAGTGTAACTCTGGGTACAGTATTCAGTGTAACACACTGGGTGCAGTATTAAGTGTAACTCTCTGCATACAGTATTCAGTGTAACGCACGGGACAGTATTCAGCATAAAACTCTGTGTACAGTATTCAGTGTAACACACTGGGAACAGTATTCAGTGTAACACTGGGCACAGGATTCAGTGTCACACACTGGGTACAGTATTCAGTGTAACGTTGGGTACAGTATTCAGTGTTACACTCTGGGTACAGTATTCAGTGTCACACTGGGTACAGTATTCAGTGTAACACTCTGGGTACAGTATTCAGTGTAACACACTGGTACAATATTCAGTGTAACACTCTGGGTACAGTATGCAGTGTAACACACTGGGTACAGTATACAGTGTCACACTCTGGGTACAATGTGCAGTGTATCTCTGGGTACAGTATTCAGTGTAACACACTGGGTACAGTATTCAGTGTAGCACACTGGGTACAATATTCAGTGTAACACTGGGTACAGTATTCAATGTCACACTGGGTACAGTATTCAGTGTAACACTGGGTACAGGATTTAGTTTAACACACTGGGTACAGTATTCAGTGTAACACTGGGAACATTATTCAGTGTTACACTCTGGGTACAGTATTCAGTGTAACACACTGGGTACAGTATTTGTGTAACTCTGGGTACAGTATTCAGTGTAACACTCTGGGTACAGTATTCAGTCTAACACTCTGGGTACAATATTCAGTGTAACAAACGGGATACAGTATTAAGTTTAACACTGGTTACAGGATTCAGTGTAACACTGGGTACAGTATTCAGTATAACACTGGGTACAGTATTCAGTGTAACACACTGGGTACAGTATTCAGTGTAACACTCTGGGTACATTATTCAGTGTAACACACTGGGTACAGTATTCAGTGTAACACTCTGGGTACAGTATTCAGTGTAACACTCTAGGTACAGTACTCAGTGTAGCACACTGGGTACAGTATTCAGTGTAACTCTGGATACAGTATTCAGTGTAACACACTGGTACATTATTCAGTGTAACACTCTGGGTACAGTATTCATTGTAACTGTGGGTACAGTACTCATTGTAACACACTGATTAAAGTATTTAATGTAACACTCTGAGTACAGTATTCAGTTAAACACTGGGTACAGTATTCAGTGTAACACTGGGTACAGTATTCCGTGTAACACTCTGGGTACAGTATTCAGTGTAACACACTGGGTACAGTATTCAGTGTAACTCTGGGTACAGTATTCAGTGTAACACACTAGGTACAATATTCAGTGTAACACTCTGGGTACAGTATTCAGTGTAACACACTGCTACAGTATTCAGTGTAACACTGGGTACAGGATTCAGTGTAACCCACTGGTTCCAGTATTCAGTGTAACACTGGGTACAGTATTCAGTCTAACACTCTGGGTACAGTATTCAGTGTAACACACTGGGTACAGTATTCAGAGTAGCACTCTGGGTACAGTATGCAGTTTAACACACTGGGTACAGTAAACAGTGTCAAACTCTGGGTACAATATGCAGTGTAACTCTGGGTACAGTATTCAGTGTCACACTCTGGGTACAATGTGCAGTGTATCTCTGGGTACAGTATTCAGTATAACACTGGGTACAGTATTCAGTGTAACACACTGGGTACAGTATTCAGTGTAACACTCTGGGTACATTATTCAGTGTAACACACTGGGTACAGTATTCAGTGTAACACTCTGGGTACAGTATTCAGTGTAACACTCTGGGTACAGTACTCAGTGTAGCACACTGGGTACAGTATTCAGTGTAACTCTGGATACAGTATTCAGTGTAACACACTGGTACATTATTCAGTGTAACACTCTGGGTACAGTATTCATTGTAACTGTGGGTACAGTACTCATTGTAACACACTGATTAAAGTATTTAATGTAACACTCTGAGTACAGTATTCAGTTAAACACTGGGTACAGTATTCAGTGTAACACTGGGTACAGTATTCCGTGTAACACTCTGGGTACAGTATTCAGTGTAACACACTGGGTACAGTATTCAGTGTAACTCTGGGTACAGTATTCAGTGTAACACACTAGGTACAATATTCAGTGTAACACTCTGGGTACAGTATTCAGTGTAACACACTGCTACAGTATTCAGTGTAACACTGGGTACAGGATTCAGTGTAACCCACTGGTTCCAGTATTCAGTGTAACACTGGGTACAGTATTCAGTCTAACACTCTGGGTACAGTATTCAGTGTAACACACTGGGTACAGTATTCAGAGTAGCACTCTGGGTACAGTATGCAGTGTAACACACTGGGTTCAGTAAACAGTGTCAAACTCTGGGTACAATATGCAGTGTAACTCTGGGTACAGTATTCAGTGTCACACTCTGGGTACAATGTGCAGTGTATCTCTGGGTACAGTATTCAGTGTAACACACTGGGTACAGTATTCAGTGTAGCACACTGGGTACAATATTCAGTGTAACACTGGGTACAGTATTCAATGTCACACTGGGTACAGTATTCAGTGTAACACTGGGTACAGGATTTAGTTTAACACACTGGGTACAGTATTCAGTGTAACACTGGGAACATTATTCAGTGTTACACTCTGGGTACAGTATTCAGTGTAACACACTGGGTACAGTATTTGTGTAACTCTGGGTACAGTATTCAGTGTAACACTCTGGGTACAGTATTCAGTCTAACACTCTGGGTACAATATTCAGTGTAACAAACGGGATACAGTATTAAGTTTAACACTGGTTACAGGATTCAGTGTAACACTGGGTACAGTATTCAGTATAACACTGGGTACAGTATTCAGTGTAACACACTGGGTACAGTATTCAGTGTAACACTCTGGGTACATTATTCAGTGTAACACACTGGGTACAGTATTCAGTGTAACACTCTGGGTACAGTATTCAGTGTAACACTCTGGGTACAGTACTCAGTGTAGCACACTGGGTACAGTATTCAGTGTAACTCTGGATACAGTATTCAGTGTAACACACTGGTACATTATTCAGTGTAACACTCTGGGTACAGTATTCATTGTAACTGTGGGTACAGTACTCATTGTAACACACTGATTAAAGTATTTAATGTAACACTCTGAGTACAGTATTCAGTTAAACACTGGGTACAGTATTCAGTGTAACACTGGGTACAGTATTCCGTGTAACACTCTGGGTACAGTATTCAGTGTAACACACTGGGTACAGTATTCAGTGTAACTCTGGGTACAGTATTCAGTGTAACACACTAGGTACAATATTCAGTGTAACACTCTGGGTACAGTATTCAGTGTAACACACTGCTACAGTATTCAGTGTAACACTGGGTGCAGGATTCAGTGTAACCCACTGGTTCCAGTATTCAGTGTAACACTGGGTACAGTATTCAGTCTAACACTCTGGGTACAGTATTCAGTGTAACACACTGGGTACAGTATTCAGAGTAGCACTCTGGGTACAGTATGCAGTGTAACACACTGGGTACAGTAAACAGTGTCAAACTCTGGGTACAATATGCAGTGTAACTCTGGGTACAGTATTCAGTGTCACACTCTGGGTACAATGTGCAGTGTATCTCTGGGTACAGTATTCAGTGTAACACACTGGGTACAGTATTCAGTGTAGCACACTGGGTACAATATTCAGTGTAACACTGGGTACAGTATTCAATGTCACACTGGGTACAGTATTCAGTGTAACACTGGGTACAGGATTTAGTTTAACACACTGGGTACAGTATTCAGTGTAACACTGGGAACATTATTCAGTGTTACACTCTGGGTACAGTATTAAGTGTAACACACTGGGTACAGTATTTGTGTAACTCTGGGTACAGTATTCAGTGTAACACTCTGGGTACAGTATTCAGTCTAACACTCTGGGTACAGTATTCAGTGTAACAAACGGGATACAGTATTAAATTTAACACTGGTTACAGGATTCAGTGTAACACTGGGTACAGTATTCAGTATAACACTGGGTACAGTATTCAGTGTAACACTGGGTACAGTATTCCGTGTAACACTCTGGGTACAGTATTCAGTGTAACACACTGGGTACAGTATTCAGTGTAACTCTGGGTACAGTATTCAGTGTAACACACTAGGTACAATATTCAGTGTAACACTCTGGGTACATTATTCAGTGTAACATACTGCTACAGTATTCAGTGTAACACTGGGTACAGGATTCAGTGTAACCCACTGGTTCCAGTATTCAGTGTAACACTGGGTACAGTATTCAGTCTAACACTCTGGGTACAGTATTCAGTGTAACACACTGGGTACAGTATTCAGAGTAGCACTCTGGGTACAGTATGCAGTGTAACACACTGGGTACAGTAAACAGTGTCAAACTCTGGGTACAATATGCAGTGTAACTCTGGGTACAGTATTCAGTGTAACACACTGGGTACATTATTCAGTGTAACACTCTGGGTACAGTATTCATTGTAAATCTGGGTGCAGTATTCAGTGAAACACTGGGTACAGTATGCAGTGTAACACTGGGTACAGTAGTCCATGTAACACTCTGGGTACAGTATTCTGTGTAACACACTGGGTACAGTATTCAGGGTAACACTCTGGGTACAGTATTCAGTGTAACACACTGGTACAGTATTCAGTGTAACACAGGGCACAGTATTCAGTGTTACACTCTGGGTACAGTATTTAGTGTAACACACTGGAACAGTATTCAGTGTAACACTGGGTACAGTATTCAGTGTAACACTGGGTACAGTATTCCGTGTAACACTCGGGGTACATTATTCAGTGTAACACACTGGGTACAGTATTCAGTGTAACTCTGGGTACAGTATTCAGTGTAACACACTGGGTACAGTATTCAGTGTAACACTCTGGGTACAGTATTCAGTGCAACACACTGGTGCAGTTTTCATTGTACCACTCGGTACAGGATTCAGTATAACACAAGACACTGGGTACAGTATTCAGTGTAACACACTGGGTACAGTATTCAGAGTAGCACTCTGGATACAGTATGCAGTGTAACACACTGGGTACAGTATACAGTGTCACACTCTGGGTACAATATGCAATGTAAACCTGGGTACAGTATTCAGTGTAACACACTGGGTACATTATTCAGTGTAACACTCTGGGTACAGTATACAGTGTAACACTCTGGATACAGTATTAAGTGTAACTCTGGGTACAGCATCCAGTGTAACACACTGGTTACATTATTCAGTGTAACACTCTGGGTACAGTATTTAGTGTAACACACTGGAACAGTATTCAGTGTAACACTGGGTACAGTATTCAGTGTAACACTGGGTACAGTATTCCGTGTAACACTCGGGGTACATTATTCAGTGTAACACACTGGGTACAGTATTCAGTGTAACTCTGGGTACAGTATTCAGTGTAACACACTGGGTACAGTATTCAGTGTAACACTCTGGGTACAGTATTCAGTGCAACACACTGGTGCAGTTTTCATTGTAACACTAGGTACAGGATTCAGAAAAACACACGACACTGGGTACAGTATTCAGTGTAACACACTGGGTACATTATTCAGAGTAGCACTCTGGATACAGTATGCAGTGTAACACACTGGGTACAGTATACAGTGTCACACTCTGGGTACAATATGCAATGTAAATCTGGGTACAGTATTCAGTGTAACACACTGGGTACATTATTCAGTGTAACACTCTGGGTACAGTATACAGTGTAACACTCTGGGTACAGTATTAAGTGTAACTCTGGGTACAGCATCCAGTGTAACACACTGGTTACATTATTCAGTGTAACACTCTGGGTAGAGTATTCATTGTAACTCTGGGTACAATATTCAGTGTAACACACTGATTACAGTATTCAGTGTAACACTCTGGGTACAGTATTCAGTTTAACACTGGGTACAGTATTCAGTGTAACTCTGGGTACAGTATTCAGTGTAACACACTGGGTACAGTATTCAGTGTAACACTCTGGGTACAGTATTCAGTGTAACACACTGGTACAGTATTCAGTGTAACACTGGGTGGAGGATTCAGTATAACACACTGGGAACAGTATTAAGTGTAACACTTGGGTACAGTATTCAGTGTAACACACTGGGTACAGTATTCAGTGTAACTCTGGGTACAGTATTCAGTGTAACACACTGGGTAGAGTATTCAGTGTAACACTCTGCGTACAGTATTCAGTGTAACACACGGTACAGTATTCAGCGTAAAAATCTGCGTACAGTATTCAGTGTAACACACTGGGAACAGTATTCAGTGTAACACTGGGCACAGGATTCAGTGTAACACACTGGGTACAGTATTCAGTGTAAAGCTGGGCACAGGATTCAGTGTAACACACTGGGTACAGTATACAGTGTCACACTCTGGGTACAATGTGCAGTGTATCTCTGGGTACATTATTCAGTGTAACACACTGGGCACAGTATTCAGTGTAGCACACTGGGTACAATATTCAGTGTAACACTGGGTACAGTATTCAGTGTCACACTGGGTACAGGATTTAGTTTAACACACTGGGTACAGTATTCAGTGTAACATACGGTACAGTATTCAGCGTAAAAATCTGCGTACAGTATTCAGTGTAACACACTGGGAACAGTATTCAGTGTAACACTGGGCACAGGATTCAGTGTAACACACTGGGTACAGTATTCAGTGTAAAGCTGGGCACAGGATTCAGTGTAACACACTGGGTACAGTATACAGTGTCACACTCTGGGTACAATGTGCAGTGTATCTCTGGGTACATTATTCAGTGTAACACACTGGGCACAGTATTCAGTGTAGCACACTGGGTACAATATTCAGTGTAACACTGGGTACAGTATTCAGTGTCACACTGGGTACAGGATTTAGTTTAACACACTGGGTACAGTATTCAGTGTAACACTGGGAACATTATTCAGTGTTACACTCTGGGTACATTATTCAGTGTAACACAATGGGTACAGTATTAGTGTAACTCTGGGTACAGTATTCAGTGTAACACTCTGGGTACAGTATTCAGTCTAACACTCTGGGTACAGTATTCAATGTAACAAACGGGATACAGTATTAAGTTTAACACTGGTTACAGGATTCAGTGTAACACTGGGTACAGTATTCAGTATAACACTGGGTACAGTATTCAGTGTAACACACTGGGTACAGTATTCAGTGTAACACTCTGGGTACAGTATTCAGTGTAGCACACTGGGTACAGTATTCAGTGTAACTCTGGATGCAGTATTCAGTGTAACACACTGGTACATTATTCAGTGTAACACTCTGGGTACAGTATTCATTGTAACTGTGGATACAGTACTCAGTGTAACACACTGATTAAAGTATTTAATGTAACACTCTGATTACAGTATTCAGTTAAAAACTGGGTACAATATTCAGTGTAACACACTGGGTACAGTATTCAGTGTAACTCTGGGTACAGTATTCAGTGTAACACTGGGAACAGTATTCAGTGTAACACTGGGCACAGGATTCAGTGTAACACACTGAGTACAGTATTCAGTGTAACGCTGGGTACAGTATTCAGTGTTGCACTCTGGGTACAGTATTCAGTGTAACACTGGGTACAGTATTCAGTGTAACACTCTGGGTACAGTATTCAGTGTAACACTTGGGTACAGTATTCAGTGTAACACTCTGGGTACAGTATTCAGTGTAACACTTGGGAACAGTATTCAGTGTAACTCTGGGTACAGTATTCAGTGTAACACTTGTGGTACAGTATTAAGTGTAACACTCGTTACAGGATTTAGTGTCACACTGGGTACAGTATTCAGTGTAACACTCTGGGTACAGTATTCAGTCTAACACTCTGGGTACAGTATTCAGTGTAACATTCTGGGTACAGTATTCAGTGTAACCCTGGATACAGTATTCAGTGTAACACACTGGTACATTTTTCTGTGTAACACTCTAGGTACAGTATTCATTGTAACTCTGGGTACAGTACTCAGTGTAACAAACTGATTACATTATTTAGTGTAACACTCTGAGTACAGTATTCAGTTAAACACTGGGTACAGTATTCAATGTAAGTCTGGGTACAGTATTCCGTGTAACACTCTGGGTACAGTATTCAGTGTAACACACTGGGTACAGTATTCAGTGTAACTCTGGGTACAGTATTCAGTGTAACACACTGGGTACAGTATTCAGTGTAACACTCTGGGTACAGTATTCAGTGTAACACATTGGTACAGTATTTTGTGTAACACTGGGTTCAGGATTCAGTGTAACACACTGAGTACAGTATTCAGTGTAACACTGGGTACAGGATTCAGTCTAACACTCTGGGTACAGTATTCAGTCTAACACTCTGGGTACAGTATGCAGTGTAACATTGGGTACAATATTCAGTGTAACACTCTGGGTACAGTATTCAGTTAAACACAGGGTACAGTATGCAATGTAACACTGGGTACAGTATTCCGTGTAACACTCTGGGTACAATAATCAGTGTAACACACTGGGTACAGTATTCAGTGTAACTCTGGGTACAGTATTCAGTGTAACACACTGGGTACAGTATTCAGTGTAACACTCTGGGTACAGTATTCAGTGTAACACACGGGTACAGTATTCATTGTAACACACTGGGTACAGTATTCAGTGTAACACTGTGTACAATATTCAGTGTAACACACTGGGTACAGCATTCATTATAACACTGGCTACAGGATTCTGTGTAACACTGGGTACAGTATTCTGTCTAACAAACTGGGTACAGTATACAGTGTAACAATCTGGGTACAGTATTCAGTCTAACTCTTGGTACAGTTTCAGTGTAACACACTCGGTACGTTATTCAGTGTAACACGCTGGGTACAGTATTCATTGTAACTCTGGGTACAATATTCAGTGTAACACTGGTTAAAGTATTCAGTGTAACACACTGGGTACATTATTCAGTGTAACACTCTGGGTACAGTATTCAGTGTAACACTGGGTACAGTATTCAGTGTAACACATTGGGTACAGTATTCAGTCTAACTCTGGGTACAGTATTCAGTGTAACACTAAGAACGGTATGCAGTGTAACACTGAGAACAGTATTCAGTGTAACACTCTGGGTACAGTATTCAGTGTAACACACTGGGTACAGTATTCAGTGTAACACTGGGCACAGGATTCAGTGTAACACTATGGGTACTGTATACAGTGTAACACTGGGTACAGTATTCAGTGTAACACTCCGGGTACATTATTCAGTGTAACTCTGGGTACAGTATTCAGTTTAACACTGGGTACAGTATTCAGTGCAACACTGGTTACAGGCTTCAGTGTAAAACAAGGGTACAATATTCAGTGTAACACTCTGGGTACAGTATTCAGTGTAACTCTGGGTACAGTATTCAGTGTAACATACTGAGTACAGTATTCAGTGTAACACTCTGGATACAGTATTCATTGTAACACTGGGTACATTATTCAGCATAACACCTGGGACAACATTCAGTGTAACACCCTGGGTACAATATTTAGTGTAACACACTGGGTACAGTATTCAGTGTAACTCTGGGTACAGTATCCAGTGTAATACACTGGGTACAGTATTCAGTGTAACTCTGGGTACAGTATTCAGTGTAACACACTGGGTACAGTATTTAGTGTGACACTGGGTACAGTATTCAGTGTTAAACTCTGGGTACAGTATTCAGTGTAACACTGAGAACAGTATTCAGTGTAACACAGTGGATACAGTATTCAGTGTAACACACTGGGTACAGTATTCAGTGTAACACTGGGTACAGTATTCAGTGTAACACACTGGGTATAGTATTCAGTGTAACACACTGGGTACAGCATTCAGTGTAACACTGGGTACAGTATTCAGTGTAACACAAGGTACAGGATTCAGTGTAAAACTGGGTACAGTATTCAGTGTAACACAAGGTACGGGATTCAGTGTAAAACTGGGTACAATATTCCGTGCAACACTCTGGGTACAGTATTCAGTGTAACACACTGGGTACAGTATTCAGTGTAACTCTGGGTACAGTATTCAGTGTAACACACTGGGTACAGTATTCAGTGTAACACTCTGGGTACATTATTCAGTGTAACACACTGGTACAGTATTCAGTGTAACACTTGGGTACAATATTCAATGTTACACTCTGGGTACGGTATTCAGTGTAACACACTGGGTACAGTATTCAGCGTAACTCTGGGTACAGTATTAAGTGTAACACACTGCTACAGTATTCAGTGTAACACTGGGTACAGGATTCAGTGTAACACACTGGGTACAGTATTCAGTGTAACACTGGGTACAGTATTCAGTCGACCAATCTTGGTACAGTAGTTAGTGTAACACACTGGGTACAGTATTCAGAGTAGCACTCTGGGTACAGTATGCAGTGTAACACACTGGGTACAGTATACAGTGTCACACTCTGGGTACAATATGCAGTGTAACTCTGGGTAAAGTATTCAATGTAACACATTGGTACATTATTCAGTGTAACACTCTGGGTACAGTATTAATTGAAACTCTGGGTACAGTATTCAGTGCAACAATGGGTACAGTATGCAGTGTAACACTCTGGGTAGAGTATTCAGTTAAACACTGGATACAGTATGCAGTGTAACACTGGGTACAGTAGTCCGTGTAACACTCTGGGTACAGTATTCAGTGTAACACACTGGGTACAGTATTCAGTGTAACTCTGGGTACAGTATTCAGTGTAACACACTGGGTACAGTATTCAGTGTAACACTCTGGGTACAGTATTCAGTGTAACACACTTGTACAGTATTCAGTGTAACACAGGGCACAGTATTCAGTGTTACACTCTGGGTACAATATTTAGTGTAACACACCGGTACAGTATTCAGTGTAACACTGGGTACATTATTTAGTGTAACACTGGGTACAGTATTCCGTGTAACACTCTGGGTGCAGTATTCAGTTTAAAAACTGGGTACAGTATTCAGTGTAACTCTGGGTACAGTATTCAGTGTAACACACTGGGTACAGTATTAAGTGTAACACTCTGGGTACAATATTCAGTGCAATACACTGGTACAGTTTTCATTGTAACACTGGGTACAGGATTCAGTGTAACACACTACACCGGGTACAGTATTCAGTGTAACACTGGGTACAGTATTCAGTGTAACACACTGGGTACAGTTTTCAGTGAAACACTGGGTACAGTATTACGTGTAACACTGGGAACAGTATTCAGTGTAACTCTGGGTACAGTATTAAGTGTAACACTCGGTACAGTATTCAGTGTAACACTGGTTACAGGATTCAGTGTAACACTGTGTACAGTATTCAGTGTAACTCTGGGTACAGTATTCAGTATAAAACACTCTGTACAATATTCAGTGTAACTCTCCGGGTACAGTATTCAGTGTAACTCTGGGTACATTATTCAGTGTAACAAACTGAGTACAGTATTCAGTGTAACACTCTGGGTACAGTATTCAGTGTAACACTGGGTACAGTATTCAGTGTAACACACTGGGTACAGTATTCATTGTAATTCTGGGTACAGTATTCAGTGTAATACACTGGGTACAGTATTGAGTGTAACACTCTGGGTACATTATTCAGTGTAACACACTGGTACAGTATTCAGTGTAACACTGGGTGGAGGATTCAGTGTAACACACTGGGCACAGTATTCAGTGTAACACTTGGGTACAGTATTCAATGTTACACTCTGGGTACGGTATTCAGTGTAACACACTGGGTACAGTATTCAGTGTAACTCTGGGTACAGTATTCAGTGTAACACACTGCTACAGTATTCAGTGTAACACTGGGTACAGGATTCAGTGTAACACACTGGGTACAGTATTCAGTGTAACACTGGGTACAGTATTCAGTCTAACAGTCTGGGTACAGTAGTTAGTGTAACACACTGGGTACAGTATTCAGAGTAGCACTCTGGGTACAGTATGCAGTGTAACACACTGGGTACAGTATACAGTGTCACACTCTGGGTACAATATGCAGTGTAACTCTGGGTAAAGTATTCAATGTAACACACTGGGTACATTATTCAGTGTAACACTCTGGGTACAGTATTAATTGAAACTCTGGGTACAGTATTCAGTGCAACACTGGGTACAGTATGCAGTGTAACACTCTGGGTACAGTAGTCTGTGTAACACTCTGGGTATAGTATTCAGTGTAACACACTGGGTACAGTATTCAGTGTAACTCTGGGTAAAGTATTCAGTGTAACACACTGGGTACAGTATTCAGTGTAACACATTTGTGCAGTATTCAGTGTAACACAGGGCACAGTATTCAGTGTTACACTCTGGGTACAATATTTAGTGTAACACACTGGTACAGTATTCAGTGTAACACTGGGTACAGTATTTAGTGTAACATTGGGTACAGTATACAGTGTCACACTCTGGGTACAATATGCAGTGTAACTCTGGGTAAATTATTCAATGTAACACACTGGGTACATTATTCAGTATAACACTCTGGGTACAGTATTAATTGAAACTCTGGGTACAGTATTCAGTGTAACACTGGGTACAGTATTCAGTGTAACTCTGTACAGTATTCAGTGTAACCCTGGGTACAGTATACAGTGTAACACACTGGGTACAGTATTCAGTGTAACACTCTGGGTACAGTATTCAGTGTAACACTGGGTACAGTATTCAGTGTAACACACTGTGTACAGTATTCAGTGTAACTCTGGATACAGTATTCAGTGTAACACACTGGTACATTATTCAGTGTAACACACTGGGTACAGTATTCATTGGAACTGTGGGCACAGTATTCAGTGTAACACTGGGCACAGTATTCAGTGTAACACTGGGTATAGTATTCAGTGTAACACACTGGGTACAGTATGCAGTGTAACACACTGGGTACAGTATTCAGTGTAACACTCTGGGTACAGTATTCAGTGTAACACTCTGGGTACAGTATTCAGTGTAGCACACTGGGTACAGTATTCAGTGTAACTCTGGATGCAGTATTCAGTGTAACACACTGGTACATTATTCAGTGTAACACTCTGGGTACAGTATTCATTGTAACTGTGGATACAGTACTCAGTGTAACACACTGATTAAAGTATTTAATGTAACACTCTGATTACAGTATTCAGTTAAAAACTGGGTACAATATTCAGTGTAACACACTGGGTACAGTATTCAGTGTAACTCTGGGTACAGTATTCAGTGTAACACTGGGAACAGTATTCAGTGTAACACTGGGCACAGGATTCAGTGTAACACACTGAGTACAGTATTCAGTGTAACGCTGGGTACAGTATTCAGTGTTGCACTCTGGGTACAGTATTCAGTGTAACACTGGGTACAGTATTCAGTGTAACACTCTGGGTACAGTATTCAGTGTAACACTTGGGTACAGTATTCAGTGTAACACTCTGGGTACAGTATTCAGTGTAACACTTGGGAACAGTATTCAGTGTAACTCTGGGTACAGTATTCAGTGTAACACTTGTGGTACAGTATTAAGTGTAACACTCGTTACAGGATTTAGTGTCACACTGGGTACAGTATTCAGTGTAACACTCTGGGTACAGTATTCAGTCTAACACTCTGGGTACAGTATTCAGTGTAACATTCTGGGTACAGTATTCAGTGTAACCCTGGATACAGTATTCAGTGTAACACACTGGTACATTTTTCTGTGTAACACTCTAGGTACAGTATTCATTGTAACTCTGGGTACAGTACTCAGTGTAACAAACTGATTACATTATTTAGTGTAACACTCTGAGTACAGTATTCAGTTAAACACTGGGTACAGTATTCAATGTAAGTCTGGGTACAGTATTCCGTGTAACACTCTGGGTACAGTATTCAGTGTAACACACTGGGTACAGTATTCAGTGTAACTCTGGGTACAGTATTCAGTGTAACACACTGGGTACAGTATTCAGTGTAACACTCTGGGTACAGTATTCAGTGTAACACATTGGTACAGTATTTTGTGTAACACTGGGTTCAGGATTCAGTGTAACACACTGAGTACAGTATTCAGTGTAACACTGGGTACAGGATTCAGTCTAACACTCTGGGTACAGTATTCAGTCTAACACTCTGGGTACAGTATGCAGTGTAACATTGGGTACAATATTCAGTGTAACACTCTGGGTACAGTATTCAGTTAAACACAGGGTACAGTATGCAATGTAACACTGGGTACAGTATTCCGTGTAACACTCTGGGTACAATAATCAGTGTAACACACTGGGTACAGTATTCAGTGTAACTCTGGGTACAGTATTCAGTGTAACACACTGGGTACAGTATTCAGTGTAACACTCTGGGTACAGTATTCAGTGTAACACACGGGTACAGTATTCATTGTAACACACTGGGTACAGTATTCAGTGTAACACTGTGTACAATATTCAGTGTAACACACTGGGTACAGCATTCATTATAACACTGGCTACAGGATTCTGTGTAACACTGGGTACAGTATTCTGTCTAACAAACTGGGTACAGTATACAGTGTAACAATCTGGGTACAGTATTCAGTCTAACTCTTGGTACAGTTTCAGTGTAACACACTCGGTACGTTATTCAGTGTAACACGCTGGGTACAGTATTCATTGTAACTCTGGGTACAATATTCAGTGTAACACTGGTTAAAGTATTCAGTGTAACACACTGGGTACATTATTCAGTGTAACACTCTGGGTACAGTATTCAGTGTAACACTGGGTACAGTATTCAGTGTAACACATTGGGTACAGTATTCAGTCTAACTCTGGGTACAGTATTCAGTGTAACACTAAGAACGGTATGCAGTGTAACACTGAGAACAGTATTCAGTGTAACACTCTGGGTACAGTATTCAGTGTAACACACTGGGTACAGTATTCAGTGTAACACTGGGCACAGGATTCAGTGTAACACTATGGGTACTGTATACAGTGTAACACTGGGTACAGTATTCAGTGTAACACTCCGGGTACATTATTCAGTGTAACTCTGGGTACAGTATTCAGTTTAACACTGGGTACAGTATTCAGTGCAACACTGGTTACAGGCTTCAGTGTAAAACAAGGGTACAATATTCAGTGTAACACTCTGGGTACAGTATTCAGTGTAACTCTGGGTACAGTATTCAGTGTAACATACTGAGTACAGTATTCAGTGTAACACTCTGGATACAGTATTCATTGTAACACTGGGTACATTATTCAGCATAACACCTGGGACAACATTCAGTGTAACACCCTGGGTACAATATTTAGTGTAACACACTGGGTACAGTATTCAGTGTAACTCTGGGTACAGTATCCAGTGTAATACACTGGGTACAGTATTCAGTGTAACTCTGGGTACAGTATTCAGTGTAACACACTGGGTACAGTATTTAGTGTGACACTGGGTACAGTATTCAGTGTTAAACTCTGGGTACAGTATTCAGTGTAACACTGAGAACAGTATTCAGTGTAACACAGTGGATACAGTATTCAGTGTAACACACTGGGTACAGTATTCAGTGTAACACTGGGTACAGTATTCAGTGTAACACACTGGGTATAGTATTCAGTGTAACACACTGGGTACAGCATTCAGTGTAACACTGGGTACAGTATTCAGTGTAACACAAGGTACAGGATTCAGTGTAAAACTGGGTACAGTATTCAGTGTAACACAAGGTACGGGATTCAGTGTAAAACTGGGTACAATATTCCGTGCAACACTCTGGGTACAGTATTCAGTGTAACACACTGGGTACAGTATTCAGTGTAACTCTGGGTACAGTATTCAGTGTAACACACTGGGTACAGTATTCAGTGTAACACTCTGGGTACATTATTCAGTGTAACACACTGGTACAGTATTCAGTGTAACACTTGGGTACAATATTCAATGTTACACTCTGGGTACGGTATTCAGTGTAACACACTGGGTACAGTATTCAGCGTAACTCTGGGTACAGTATTAAGTGTAACACACTGCTACAGTATTCAGTGTAACACTGGGTACAGGATTCAGTCGACCAATCTTGGTACAGTAGTTAGTGTAACACACTGGGTACAGTATTCAGAGTAGCACTCTGGGTACAGTATGCAGTGTAACACACTGGGTACAGTATACAGTGTCACACTCTGGGTACAATATGCAGTGTAACTCTGGGTAAAGTATTCAATGTAACACATTGGTACATTATTCAGTGTAACACTCTGGGTACAGTATTAATTGAAACTCTGGGTACAGTATTCAGTGCAACAATGGGTACAGTATGCAGTGTAACACTCTGGGTAGAGTATTCAGTTAAACACTGGATACAGTATGCAGTGTAACACTGGGTACAGTAGTCCGTGTAACACTCTGGGTACAGTATTCAGTGTAACACACTGGGTACAGTATTCAGTGTAACTCTGGGTACAGTATTCAGTGTAACACACTGGGTACAGTATTCAGTGTAACACTCTGGGTACAGTATTCAGTGTAACACACTTGTACAGTATTCAGTGTAACACAGGGCACAGTATTCAGTGTTACACTCTGGGTACAATATTTAGTGTAACACACCGGTACAGTATTCAGTGTAACACTGGGTACATTATTTAGTGTAACACTGGGTACAGTATTCCGTGTAACACTCTGGGTGCAGTATTCAGTTTAAAAACTGGGTACAGTATTCAGTGTAACTCTGGGTACAGTATTCAGTGTAACACACTGGGTACAGTATTAAGTGTAACACTCTGGGTACAATATTCAGTGCAATACACTGGTACAGTTTTCATTGTAACACTGGGTACAGGATTCAGTGTAACACACTACACCGGGTACAGTATTCAGTGTAACACTGGGTACAGTATTCAGTGTAACACACTGGGTACAGTTTTCAGTGAAACACTGGGTACAGTATTACGTGTAACACTGGGAACAGTATTCAGTGTAACTCTGGGTACAGTATTAAGTGTAACACTCGGTACAGTATTCAGTGTAACACTGGTTACAGGATTCAGTGTAACACTGTGTACAGTATTCAGTGTAACTCTGGGTACAGTATTCAGTATAAAACACTCTGTACAATATTCAGTGTAACTCTCCGGGTACAGTATTCAGTGTAACTCTGGGTACATTATTCAGTGTAACAAACTGAGTACAGTATTCAGTGTAACACTCTGGGTACAGTATTCAGTGTAACACTGGGTACAGTATTCAGTGTAACACACTGGGTACAGTATTCATTGTAATTCTGGGTACAGTATTCAGTGTAATACACTGGGTACAGTATTGAGTGTAACACTCTGGGTACATTATTCAGTGTAACACACTGGTACAGTATTCAGTGTAACACTGGGTGGAGGATTCAGTGTAACACACTGGGCACAGTATTCAGTGTAACACTTGGGTACAGTATTCAATGTTACACTCTGGGTACGGTATTCAGTGTAACACACTGGGTACAGTATTCAGTGTAACTCTGGGTACAGTATTCAGTGTAACACACTGCTACAGTATTCAGTGTAACACTGGGTACAGGATTCAGTGTAACACACTGGGTACAGTATTCAGTGTAACACTGGGTACAGTATTCAGTCTAACAGTCTGGGTACAGTAGTTAGTGTAACACACTGGGTACAGTATTCAGAGTAGCACTCTGGGTACAGTATGCAGTGTAACACACTGGGTACAGTATACAGTGTCACACTCTGGGTACAATATGCAGTGTAACTCTGGGTAAAGTATTCAATGTAACACACTGGGTACATTATTCAGTGTAACACTCTGGGTACAGTATTAATTGAAACTCTGGGTACAGTATTCAGTGCAACACTGGGTACAGTATGCAGTGTAACACTCTGGGTACAGTAGTCTGTGTAACACTCTGGGTATAGTATTCAGTGTAACACACTGGGTACAGTATTCAGTGTAACTCTGGGTAAAGTATTCAGTGTAACACACTGGGTACAGTATTCAGTGTAACACATTTGTGCAGTATTCAGTGTAACACAGGGCACAGTATTCAGTGTTACACTCTGGGTACAATATTTAGTGTAACACACTGGTACAGTATTCAGTGTAACACTGGGTACAGTATTTAGTGTAACATTGGGTACAGTATACAGTGTCACACTCTGGGTACAATATGCAGTGTAACTCTGGGTAAATTATTCAATGTAACACACTGGGTACATTATTCAGTATAACACTCTGGGTACAGTATTAATTGAAACTCTGGGTACAGTATTCAGTGTAACACTGGGTACAGTATTCAGTGTAACTCTGTACAGTATTCAGTGTAACCCTGGGTACAGTATACAGTGTAACACACTGGGTACAGTATTCAGTGTAACACTCTGGGTACAGTATTCAGTGTAACACTGGGTACAGTATTCAGTGTAACACACTGTGTACAGTATTCAGTGTAACTCTGGATACAGTATTCAGTGTAACACACTGGTACATTATTCAGTGTAACACACTGGGTACAGTATTCATTGGAACTGTGGGCACAGTATTCAGTGTAACACTGGGCACAGTATTCAGTGTAACACTGGGTATAGTATTCAGTGTAACACACTGGGTACAGTATGCAGTGTAACACACTGGGTACAGTATAGAGTGTCACACTCTTGGTACAATATGCAGTGTAACTCTGGGTACAATATTCAGTGTAACACAATGGGTACAGTATCCATTGTAACTCTGGGTACATTATTCAGTGCAAGACTGGGTACAGTATGCAGTGTAACACTGGGTACAGTAGTCCGTGTAACACTCTGGGTACAGTATTCAGTGTAACACACTGGGTACAGTATTCAGTGCAACACACTGGTACAGTATTCAGTGTAACACAGGGCACAGTATTCAGTGTACTCTGGGTACAGCATTCAGTGTAACAACACTGGGTACAGTATTCAGTGTAACACTCTGGGTACAGTATTCAGTGTAACACACTGGGTACCGTATTCAGTGTAACACAGGGCACAGTATTCAGTGTTACACTCTGGGTACAGTATTTAGTGTAACACACTGGTACAGTATTCAGTGTAACACTGGGTACAGTATTCTGTGTAACACTGGGTACAGTATTCTGTGTAACACTCTGGGTACAGTATTCAGTGTGACAAACTGGGTACAGTATTAAGTGTAACTCTGGATACAGTATTCAGTGTAACACTCTGGGTACAGTATTCAGTGCAACACACTGGTACAGTTTTCATTGTAACACTGGGTACAGGATTCAGTGTAACACACTACACTGGGTACAGTATTCAGTGTAACACTGGGTGCAGTATTCAGTGTTACACTCTGGGTACAGTATTCAGTGTAACACAGGGTACAGTATTCAGTGTAACACTGAATACAATATTCAGTGTAACACACTGGGTACAGTTTTCAGTGTAACACTGGGTACAGTATTGAGTGTAACACTGGGTACAGTATTCAGTGTAACACTGATTACAGGATTCAGTGTAACACTGGGTACAATATTCAGTGTAACTCTGGGTACAGTATTCAGTATAAAACACTCTGTACAATATTCAGTGTAACTCTCTGGGTACAGTATTCAGTGTAACTCTGGGTACATTATTCAGTGTAACACACTGAGCACAGTATTCAGTGTAACACTCTGGGTACAGTATTCAGTGTAACACTGGGTACAGTATTCAGTGTAACTCGGTACAGTATTCAGTGTAACACTGGGTACAGTATTCAATGTAACACACTGGGTGCAGTATTCAGTGTAAAACTCTGGGTACAGTATTCAGTGTAACACTGGGTACAGGATTCAGTGTAACACACTGGGTACAGTATTCAGTGTAACACTGGGTACAGTATTCAGTCTAACAGTCTGGGTACAGTAGTTAGTGTAACACACTGGGTACAGTATTCAGAGTAGCACTCTGGGTACAGTATGCAGTGTAACACACTGGGTACAGTATACAGTGTCACACTCTGGGTACAATATGCAGTGTAACTCTGGGTAAAGTATTCAATGTAACACACTGGGTACATTATTCAGTGTAACACTCTGGGTACAGTATTAATTGAAACTCTGGGTACAGTATTCAGTGCAACACTGGGTACAGTATGCAGTGTAACACTCTGGGTACAGTAGTCTGTGTAACACTCTGGGTATAGTATTCAGTGTAACACACTGGGTACAGTATTCAGTGTAACTCTGGGTAAAGTATTCAGTGTAACACACTGGGTACAGTATTCAGTGTAACACATTTGTGCAGTATTCAGTGTAACACAGGGCACAGTATTCAGTGTTACACTCTGGGTACAATATTTAGTGTAACACACTGGTACAGTATTCAGTGTAACACTGGGTACAGTATTTAGTGTAACATTGGGTACAGTATACAGTGTCACACTCTGGGTACAATATGCAGTGTAACTCTGGGTAAATTATTCAATGTAACACACTGGGTACATTATTCAGTATAACACTCTGGGTACAGTATTAATTGAAACTCTGGGTACAGTATTCAGTGTAACACTGGGTACAGTATTCAGTGTAACTCTGTACAGTATTCAGTGTAACCCTGGGTACAGTATACAGTGTAACACACTGGGTACAGTATTCAGTGTAACACTCTGGGTACAGTATTCAGTGTAACACTGGGTACAGTATTCAGTGTAACACACTGTGTACAGTATTCAGTGTAACTCTGGATACAGTATTCAGTGTAACACACTGGTACATTATTCAGTGTAACACACTGGGTACAGTATTCATTGGAACTGTGGGCACAGTATTCAGTGTAACACTGGGCACAGTATTCAGTGTAACACTGGGTATAGTATTCAGTGTAACACACTGGGTACAGTATGCAGTGTAACACACTGGGTACAGTATAGAGTGTCACACTCTTGGTACAATATGCAGTGTAACTCTGGGTACAATATTCAGTGTAACACAATGGGTACAGTATCCATTGTAACTCTGGGTACATTATTCAGTGCAAGACTGGGTACAGTATGCAGTGTAACACTGGGTACAGTAGTCCGTGTAACACTCTGGGTACAGTATTCAGTGTAACACACTGGGTACAGTATTCAGTGCAACACACTGGTACAGTATTCAGTGTAACACAGGGCACAGTATTCAGTGTACTCTGGGTACAGCATTCAGTGTAACAACACTGGGTACAGTATTCAGTGTAACACTCTGGGTACAGTATTCAGTGTAACACACTGGGTACCGTATTCAGTGTAACACAGGGCACAGTATTCAGTGTTACACTCTGGGTACAGTATTTAGTGTAACACACTGGTACAGTATTCAGTGTAACACTGGGTACAGTATTGTGTGTAACACTGGGTACAGTATTCTGTGTAACACTCTGGGTACAGTATTCAGTGTGACAAACTGGGTACAGTATTAAGTGTAACTCTGGATACAGTATTCAGTGTAACACTCTGGGTACAGTATTCAGTGCAACACACTGGTACAGTTTTCATTGTAACACTGGGTACAGGATTCAGTGTAACACACTACACTGGGTACAGTATTCAGTGTAACACTGGGTGCAGTATTCAGTGTTACACTCTGGGTACAGTATTCAGTGTAACACAGGGTACAGTATTCAGTGTAACACTGAATACAATATTCAGTGTAACACACTGGGTACAGTTTTCAGTGTAACACTGGGTACAGTATTGAGTGTAACACTGGGTACAGTATTCAGTGTAACACTGATTACAGGATTCAGTGTAACACTGGGTACAATATTCAGTGTAACTCTGGGTACAGTATTCAGTATAAAACACTCTGTACAATATTCAGTGTAACTCTCTGGGTACAGTATTCAGTGTAACTCTGGGTACATTATTCAGTGTAACACACTGAGCACAGTATTCAGTGTAACACTCTGGGTACAGTATTCAGTGTAACACTGGGTACAGTATTCAGTGTAACTCGGTACAGTATTCAGTGTAACACTGGGTACAGTATTCAATGTAACACACTGGGTGCAGTATTCAGTGTAAAACTCTGGGTACAGTATTCAGTGTAACACTGGGTACAGTATTCAGTGTAACACACTGGGTACAGTATTCAGTGTAACACTAGGTACAGTATTCAGTGTAACACTCTGGGTACAGTATTCAGTGTAACACACTGGGTACAGTATTCAGTGTAAAACTCTGGGTACAGTATTCAGTATAACACTGGGTACAGTATTCAGTGTAACACTCTGAGTACAGTATTCAGTTAAACACTGGGTACAGTATGCAGCGTAACACTGGGTACAGTATTCCGTGTAACACTCTGGGTACAGTATTCAGTGTAACACACTGGGTACAGTATTCAGTGTAACTCTGGGTACAGTATTCAGTGTAACACACTGGGTACAATATTCAGTGTAACACTCTGGGTACAGTATTCAGCGCAACACACTGGTACAGTATTCAGTGTAACACTGGGTACAGAATTCAGTGTAACACACTGGGTACAGTATTCAGTGTAACACTCTGGGTACAGTATTCAGTTAAACACTGGGTACAGTATGCAGTGTAACACTGGGTACATTAGTCCGTGTAACAATCTGGGTACAGTATTCCGTGTAACACACTGGGTGCAGTATTCAGTGTAACACAGGGTACAGTATTCAGTGCAACACACAGGTACAGTTTTCATTGTAACACTGGGTACAGGATTCAGTGTAACACACTACACTGGGTACAGTATTCAGTGTAACACTGGGTACAGTATTCAGTGCTACACTCTGGGTACAGTATTCAGTGTTACACTCTGGGTACAGTATTCAGTGTAACACAGGGTACAGTATTCAGTGTAACACTGAATACAGTATTCAGTGTAACACACTGGGTACAGTTTTCAGTGAAACACTGGGTACAGTATTGAGTGTAACACTGGTTACAGGATTCTGTGTAACACTGGGTACAGTATTCAGTGTAACTCTGGGTACAGTATTAAGTGTAACACTGGGTACAGTAATCAATGTAACACTGGTTACAGGATTCAGTGAAACACTGGGTACAGTATTCAGTGTAACTCTGGGGACAGTATTCAGTGTAACACACTGAGTACAGTATTCAGTGTAACACTCTGGGTATAGTATTCAGTGTAACACTGGGTACAGTATTCAGTGTAACACACTGGTATCAGTATTCAGTGTAACACTGGGTACAGTATTCAGTGTAACACACTGGGTACAGTATTCAATGTAAAACTCTGGGTACAGTATTCAGTGTAACACTGGGTACAGTATTCAGTGTAAAACTCTGGGTACAGTATTCAGTGTAACACTGGGTACAGTATTCAGTGTAACACACTGGATACAGTATTCAGTGTAAAACTCTGCGTACAGTATTCAGTGTAACACTGGGTACAGTATTCAGTGTAACACTAGGTACAGTATTCAGTGTAACACTCTGGGTAGAGTATTCAGTGTAACACACTGGGTACAGTATTCAGTCTAACACACTGGGTACAGTATTCAGTGTAACACACTGGGTACAGTATTCAGTGTAACAATCTGTACAGTATTCAGTGTAACTCTCTGGGTACAGTATTCAGTGTAACTCTGGGGACAGTATTCAGTGTAACACACTGAGTACAGTATTCAGTGTAACACTCTGGGTATAGTATTCGTTGTAACACTGGGTACAGTATTCAGTGTAACACACTGGGTACAGTATTCAGTGTAACACTGGGTACAGTATTCAGTCTAACACTCTGGGTACAGTATTCAGTGTAACACACTGGGTAGATTATTCAGTGTAACACTTTGGTTACAGTATTCATTGTAACTCTGGGTGCAGTATTCAGTGCAACACTGGATACAGTATGCAGTGTAACACTGGGTACAGTATTCAGTGTAACACTCTGGGTACAGTATTCAGTTAAACACTGGGTACAGTATGCAGTGTAACACACTGGGTACAGTATTCAGTGTAACACACTGCTGCAGTATTCAGTGTAACACTGGGTACAGGATTCAGTGTAACACACTGGTTACAGTATTCAGTGTAACACGGGGTACAGTTTTCAGTTTAACACTCTGGGTACGGTATTCAGTGTAACACACTGGGTACAGTATTCAGAGTATCACTCTGGGTACAGAATGCAGTGTAACACACTGGCTACAGTATACAGTGTCACACTCTGGGTACAATATGCAGTGTAACTCTGGGTACAGTATTCAGTGTAACACACTGGGTACATTATTCAGTGTAACACTCTGGGTACAGTATTCATTGTAACTCTGGGTACAGTATCCAGTGCAACACTGGGTACAGTATGCAGTGTAACACTGGGTACAGTATTCAGTGTAACACTCTGGGTACAGTATTCAGTTAAACACTGGGTACAGTATGCAGTGTAACACTGGGTACAGTAGTCCGTGTAACACTCTGGGTACAGTATTCAGTGTAACACACTGGGTACAGTATTCAGTGTAACACAGGGCACAGTATTCAGTGTTACGCTCTGGGTACATTATTTAGTGTAACACACTGGTACAGTATTCAGTGTAACACTGGGTACAGTATTCCGTGTAACACTCTGGGTACAGTATTCTGTGTAACAAACTGGGTACAGTATTCAGTGTAACTCTGGGTACAGTATTCAGTGTAACACTAGGTGCAGTATTCAGTGTAACACTCTGGGTGCAGTATTCAGTGTAACACACTGGGTACAGTATTCAGTGTAAAACTCTGGGTACAGTATTCAGTGTAACACACTGGGTACAGTATTCAGTGTAACACACTGGGTACAATATTCAGTGTAACACTCTGGGTACAGTATTCAGTGTAACACACGCTACAGTATTCAGTGTAACACTAGGTACATGATTCAGTGCAACACACTGGGTACAGTATTCAGTGTAACACTGGGTACAGTATTCAGTGTAACACACTGGGTACAGTATTCAGTGTAAAACTCTGGGTACAGTATTCAGTGTAACACTGGGTACAGTATTCAGTGTAACACTAGGTACAGTATTCAGTGTAACACTCTGGGTAGAGTATTCAGTGTAACACACTGGGTACAGTATTCAGTCTAACACACTGGGTACAGTATTCAGTGTAACACACTGGGTACAGTATTCAGTGTAACAATCTGTACAGTATTCAGTGTAACTCTCTGGGTACAGTATTCAGTGTAACTCTGGGGACAGTATTCAGTGTAACACACTGAGTACAGTATTCAGTGTAACACTCTGGGTATAGTATTCGTTGTAACACTGGGTACAGTATTCAGTGTAACACACAGGGTACAGTATTCAGTGTAACACTGGGTACAGTATTCAGTCTAACACTCTGGGTACAGTATTCAGTGTAACACACTGGGTACATTATTCAGTGTAACACTTTGGGTACAGTATTTATTGTAACTCTGGGTGCAGTATTCAGTGCAACACTGGATACAGTATGCAGTGTAACACTGGGTACAGTATTCAGTGTAACACTCTGGGTACAGTATTCAGTTAAACACTGGGTACAGTATGCAGTGTAACACACTGGGTACAGTATTCAGTGTAACACACTGCTGCAGTATTCAGTGTAACACTGGGTACAGGATTCAGTGTAACACACTGGTTACAGTATTCAGTGTAACACGGGGTACAGTATTCAGTTTAACACTCTGGGTACGGTATTCAGTGTAACACACTGGGTACAGTATTCAGAGTATCACTCTGGGTACAGAATGCAGTGTAACACACTGGCTACAGTATACAGTGTCACACTCTGGGTACAATATGCAGTGTAACTCTGGGTACAGTATTCAGTGTAACACACTGGATACATTATTCAGTGTAACACTCTGGGTACAGTATTCATTGTAACTCTGGGTACAGTATCCAGTGCAACACTGGGTACAGTATGCAGTGTAACACTGGGTACAGTATTCAGTGTAACACTCTGGGTACAGTATTCAGTTAAACATTGGGTACAGTATGCAGTGTAACACTGGGTACAGTAGTCCGTGTAACACTCTGGGTACAGTATTCAGTGTAACACACTGGGTACAGTATTCCGTGTAACACAGGGCACAGTATTCAGTGTTACGCTCTGGGTACATTATTTAGTGTAACACACTGGTACAGTATTCAGTGTAACACTGGGTACAGTATTCCGTGTAACACTCTGGGTACAGTATTCTGTGTAACAAACTGGGTACAGTATTCAGTGTAACTCTGGGTACAGTATTCAGTGTAACACTAGGTGCAGTATTCAGTGTAACACTCTGGGTGCAGTATTCAGTGTAACACACTGGGTACAGTATTCAGTGTAAAACTCTGGGTACAGTATTCAGTGTAACACACTGGGTACAGTATTCAGTGTAACACACTGGGTACAATATTCAGTGTAACACTCTGGGTACAGTATTCAGTGTAACACACGCTACAGTATTCAGTGTAACACTAGGTACATGATTCAGTGTAACACACTGGGTACAGTATTCAGTGTAACACTGGGTACAGTCTTCAGTCTAACACTCTGGGTACAGTGTTCAGTGTCACACACTGGGTACAGTATTCAGTGTAACAAACTGGGTACATTATTCAGTGTAACACCCTGGGTACAGTATTCATTGCAACTCTGGGTACAGTATTCAGTGCAACACTGGATACAGTATGCAGTGTAACACTGGGTATAGTATTCAGTGTAACACTCTGGCTACAGCATTCAGTTACACACTGGGTACAGTATCCAATGTAACACACTGGGTACAGTATTCAGTGTAACACTCTGGGTACAGTATTCAGTGTAACTCACTGCTACAGTATTCAGTGTAACACTGGGTACAGGATTCAGTGTAACACACTGGGTACAGTATTCAGTGTAACACTCTGGGACAGTATTCATTGTAACTCTGGGTACAGTATCCAGTGCAACACTGGGTACAGTATGCAGTGTAACACGGGGTACAGTATTCAGTGTAACACTCTGGGTACAGTATTCAGTTAAACACTGGGTACAGTATGCAGTGTAACACTGGGTACAGTAGTCCGTGTAACACTCTGGGTACAGTATTAAGTGTAACACACTGGGTACAGTATTCAGTGTAACTCTGGGTACAGTATTCAGTGTAACACACTGGGTACAGTATTCAGTGTAACACTCTGGGTACAGTATTCAGTGTAACACACTGGTACAGTATTCAGTGTAACACAGGGCACAGTATTCAGTGTTACACTCTGGGTACAGTATTTAGTGTAACACACTGGTACAGTATTCAGTGTACCACTGGGTACAGTATTCAGTGCAACACACAGGTACAGTTTTCATTGTAACACTGGGTACAGGATTCAGTTTAACACACTACACTGGGTACAGTATTCAGTGTAACACTGGGTACAGTATTCAGTGTAACACACTGGGTACAGTTTTCAGTGTAACACTGGGTACAGTATTGAGTGTTACACTGGTTACAGGATTCTGTATAACACTGGGTACAATATTCAGTGTAACTCTGGGTTCAGTATTAAGTGTAACACTGGGTACAGTAATCAATGTAACACTGGTAACAGGATTCAGTGCAACACTGGGTACAGTATTCAGTGTAACTCTGGGTACAGTATTCAGTATAAAACACTCTGTACAGTATTCAGTGTAACTCTCTGGGTACAGTATTCAGTGTAATTCTGGGGACAGTATTCAGTGTAACACACTGAGTACAGTATTCAGTGTAACACTCTGGGTATAGTATTCAGTGTAACACTCGGTACAGTATTCAGTGTAACACACTGGGTACAGTATTCAGTGTAACACTGGGTACAGTATTCAGTGTAACACACTGGGTCCAGTATTCAGTGTAAAACTCTGGGTACAGTACTCAGTGTAACACTGGGTACAGTATTCAGTGTAAAACTCTGGGTACAGTATTCAGTTTAACACTGGATACAGTATTCAGTGTAACACACTGGGTACAGTATTCAGTGTAAAACTCTGGGTACAGTATTCAGTGTAACACTGGGTACAGTATTCAGTGTAACACACTGGGTACAGTATTCAGTGTAACACTAGGTACAGTATTCAGTGTAACACTCTGGGTAGAGTATTCAGTGTAACACACTGGGTACAGTATTCAGTCTAACACTCTGGGTACAATATTCAGTGTAACACACTGGGTACAGTATTCAGTGTAACACTCTGTACAGTATTCAGTGTAACTCTCTGGGTACAGTATTCAGTGTAACTCTGGGGACAGTATTCAGTGTAACACACTGAGTACAGTATTCAGTGTAACACTGGGTACAGTATTCAGTCTAACACTCTGGGTACAGTATTCAGTGTAACACACTGGGTACATTATTCAGTGTAACACTTTGGGTACAGTATTCATTGTAACACACTGGGTACAGTATTCAGTCTAACACTCTGGGTACAGTATTCAGTGTAACACACTGGGTACAGTATTCAGTGTAACACTCTGTACAGTATTCAGTGTAACTCTCTGGGTACAGTATTCAGTGTAACTCTGGGGACAGTATTCAGTGTAACACACTGAGTACAGTATTCAGTGTAACACTCTGAGTATAGTATTCATTGTAACACTGGGTACAGTATTCAGTGTAACACACTGGGTACAGTATTCAGTGTAACACTGGGTACAGTATTCAGTCTAACACTCTGGGTACAGTATTCAGTGTAACACACTGGGTACATTATTCAGTGTAACACTTTGGGTACAGTATTCATTGTAACTCTGGGTGCAGTATTCAGTGCAACACTGGATACAGTATGCAGTGTAACACTGGGTACAGTATTCAGTGTTACACTGAATAGTGTAATACTGAATACAGTATTCAGTGTAACACACTGGGTACAGTTTTCAGTGAAACACTGGGTACAGTATTCAGTGTAACTCTGGGTACAATATTAAGTGTAACACTGGGTACAGTATTCAGTGTAACACTGGTTACAGGTTTCAGTGTAACACTGTGTACAGTATTCAGTGTAACTCTGGGTACAGTATTCAGTATAAAACACTCTGTACAGTATTCAGTGTAACTCTCCAGGTACAGTATTCAGTGTAACACTGGGTACAGGATTCAGTATAACACACTGGGTACAGTATTCAGTGTAACACTGGGTACAGTATTCAGTCTAACACTCTGGGTACAGTATTCAGTGTAACACACTGGGTACATTATTCAGTGTAACACTTTGGGTACAGTATTCATTGTAACTCTGGGTGCAGTATTCAGTGCAACACTGGATACAGTATGCAGTGTAACACTGGGTACAGTATTCAGTGTAACACTCTGGGTACAGTATTCAGTTAAACACTGGGTACAGTATGCAGTGTAACACACTGGGTACAGTATTCAGTGTAACACTCTGGGTACAGTATTCAGTGTAACACACTGCTACAGTATTCAGTGTAACACTGGGTACAGGATTCAGTGTAACACACTGGGTACAGTATTCAGTGTAACACTCTGGGTACAGTATTCAGTTAAACACTCGGTACAGTATGCAGTGTAACACTGGGTACAGTAGTCCGTGTAACACTCTGGGTACAGTATTCCGTGTAACACACAGGGTGCAGTTTTTAGTGTAACTCTGGGTACAGTATTCAGTGTAACACACTGGGTACAGTATTCAGTGTAACACTCTGGGTACAGTATTCAGTTAAACACTGGGTACAGTCTGCAGTGTAACACACTGGGTACAGTATTCAGTGTAACACACTGCTGCAGTATTCAGTGTAACACTGGGTACAGGATTCAGTGTAACACACTGGTTACAGTATTCAGTGTAACACGGGGTACAGTTTTCAGTTTAACACTCTGGGTATGGTATTCAGTGTAACACACTGGGTACAGTATTCAGAGTATCACTCTGGGTACAGAATGCAGTGTAACACACTGGCTACAGTATACAGTGTCACACTCTGGGTACAATATGCAGTGTAACTCTGGGTACAGTATTCAGTTAAACACTGGGTACAGTATGCAGTGTAACACACTGGGTACAGTATTCAGTGTAACACTCTGGGTACAGTATTCAGTGTAACACACTGCTACAGTTTTCAGTGTAACACTGGGTACAGGATTCAGTGTAACACACTGGGTACAGTATTCAGTGTAACACTCTGGGTACAGTATTCAGTTAAACACTCGGTACAGTATGCAGTGTAACACTGGGTACAGTAGTCCGTGTAACACTCTGGGTACAGTATTCCGTGTAACATACAGGGTGCAGTTTTCAGTGTAACTCTGGGTACAGTATTCAGTGTAACACACTGGGTACAGTATTCAGTGTAACACTGGGTACAGTATTCAGTGTAACACACTGGGTCCAGTATTCAGTGTAAAACTCTGGGTACAGTACTCAGTGTAACACTGGGTACAGTATTCAGTGTAAAACTCTGGGTACAGTATTCATTTTAACACTGGATACAGTATTCAGTGTAACACACTGGGTACAGTATTCAGTGTAAAACTCTGGGTACAGTATTCAGTGTAACACTGGGTACAGTATTCAGTGTAACACACTGGGTACAGTATTCAGTGTAAAACTCTGGGTACAGTATTCAGTGTAACACTGGGTACAGTATTCAGTGTAACACTCTGGGTACAGTATTCAGTGTAACACTAGGTACAGTATTCAGTGTAACACTCTGGGTAGAGTATTCAGTGTAACACACTGGGTACAGTATTCAGTCTAACACTCTGGGTACAGTATTCAGTGTAACACACTGGGTACAGTATTCAGTGTAACACTCTGTACAGTATTCAGTGTAACTCTCTGGGTACAGTATTCAGTGTAACTCTGGGGACAGTATTCAGTGTAACACACTGAGTACAGTATTCAGTGTAACACTCTGAGTATAGTATTCATTGTAACACTGGGTACAGTATTCAGTGTAACACACTGGGTACAGTATTCAGTGTAACACTGGGTACAGTATTCAGTCTAACACTCTGGGTACAGTATTCAGTGTAACACACTGGGTACATTATTCAGTGTAACACTTTGGGTACAGTATTCATTGTAACTCTGGGTGCAGTATTCAGTGCAACACTGGATACAGTATGCAGTGTAACACTGGGTACAGTATTCAGTGTTACACTGAATAGTGTAATACTGAATACAGTATTCAGTGTAACACACTGGGTACAGTTTTCAGTGAAACACTGGGTACAGTATTCAGTGTAACTCTGGGTACAATATTAAGTGTAACACTGGGTACAGTATTCAGTGTAACACTGGTTACAGGTTTCAGTGTAACACTGTGTACAGTATTCAGTGTAACTCTGGGTACAGTATTCAGTATAAAACACTCTGTACAGTATTCAGTGTAACTCTCCAGGTACAGTATTCAGTGTAACACTGGGTACAGGATTCAGTATAACACACTGGGTACAGTATTCAGTGTAACACTGGGTACAGTATTCAGTCTAACACTCTGGGTACAGTATTCAGTGTAACACACTGGGTACATTATTCAGTGTAACACTTTGGGTACAGTATTCATTGTAACTCTGGGTGCAGTATTCAGTGCAACACTGGATACAGTATGCAGTGTAACACTGGGTACAGTATTCAGTGTAACACTCTGGGTACAGTATTCAGTTAAACACTGGGTACAGTATGCAGTGTAACACACTGGGTACAGTATTCAGTGTAACACTCTGGGTACAGTATTCAGTGTAACACACTGCTACAGTATTCAGTGTAACACTGGGTACAGGATTCAGTGTAACACACTGGGTACAGTATTCAGTGTAACACTCTGGGTACAGTATTCAGTTAAACACTCGGTACAGTATGCAGTGTAACACTGGGTACAGTAGTCCGTGTAACACTCTGGGTACAGTATTCCGTGTAACACACAGGGTGCAGTTTTTAGTGTAACTCTGGGTACAGTATTCAGTGTAACACACTGGGTACAGTATTCAGTGTAACACTCTGGGTACAGTATTCAGTTAAACACTGGGTACAGTCTGCAGTGTAACACACTGGGTACAGTATTCAGTGTAACACACTGCTGCAGTATTCAGTGTAACACTGGGTACAGGATTCAGTGTAACACACTGGTTACAGTATTCAGTGTAACACGGGGTACAGTTTTCAGTTTAACACTCTGGGTATGGTATTCAGTGTAACACACTGGGTACAGTATTCAGAGTATCACTCTGGGTACAGAATGCAGTGTAACACACTGGCTACAGTATACAGTGTCACACTCTGGGTACAATATGCAGTGTAACTCTGGGTACAGTATTCAGTGTAACACACTGGGTACATTATTCAGTGTAACACTCTGGGTACAGTATTCATTGTAACTCTGGGTACAGTATCCAGTGCAACACTGGGTACAGTATGCAGTGTAACACTGGGTACAGTATTCAGTGTAACACTCTGGGTACAGTATTCAGTTAAACACTGGGTACAGTATGCAGTGTAACACTGGGTACAGTAGTCCGTGTAACACTCTGGGTACAGTATTCAGTGTAACACTGGGTACAGTATTCCGTGTAACACTCTGGGTACAGTATTCTGTGTAACAAACTGGGTACAGTATTCAGTGTAACTCTGGGTACAGTATTCAGTGTAACACTAGGTGCAGTATTCAGTGTAACACTCTGGGTGCAGTATTCAGTGTAACACACTGGGTACAGTATTCAGTGTAACACACTGGGTACAATATTCAGTGTAACACTCTGGGTACAGTATTCAGTGTAACACACGCTACAGTATTCAGTGTAACACTAGGTACATGATTCAGTGCAACACACTGGGTACAGTATTCAGTGTAACACTGGGTACAGTATTCAGTGTAACACACTGGGTACAGTATTCAGTGTAAAACTCTGGGTACAGTATTCAGTGTAACACTGGGTACAGTATTCAGTGTAACACTAGGTACAGTATTCAGTGTAACACTCTGGGTAGAGTATTCAGTGTAACACACTGGGTACAGTATTCAGTCTAACACACTGGGTACAGTATTCAGTGTAACACACTGGGTACAGTATTCAGTGTAACAATCTGTACAGTATTCAGTGTAACTCTCTGGGTACAGTATTCAGTGTAACTCTGGGGACAGTATTCAGTGTAACACTCTGGGTATAGTATTCGTTGTAACACTGGGTACAGTATTCAGTGTAACACACTGGGTACAGTATTCAGTGTAACACTGGGTACAGTATTCAGTCTAACACTCTGGGTACAGTATTCAGTGTAACACACTGGGTACATTATTCAGTGTAACACTTTGAGTACAGTATTCATTGTAACTCTGGGTGCAGTATTCAGTGCAACACTGGATACAGTATGCAGTGTAACACTGGGTACAGTATTCAGTGTAACACTCTGGGTACAGTATTCAGTTAAACACTGGGTACAGTATGCAGTGTAACACACTGGGTACAGTATTCAGTGTAACACACTGCTGCAGTATTCAGTGTAACACTGGGTACAGGATTCAGTGTAACACACTGGTTACAGTATTCAGTGTAACACGGGGTACAGTATTCAGTTTAACACTCTGGGTACGGTATTCAGTGTAACACACTGGGTACAGTATTCAGAGTATCACTCTGGGTACAGAATGCAGTGTAACACACTGGCTACAGTATACAGTGTCACACTCTGGGTACAATATGCAGTGTAACTCTGGGTACAGTATTCAGTGTAACACACTGGATACATTATTCAGTGTAACACTCTGGGTACAGTATTCATTGTAACTCTGGGTACAGTATCCAGTGCAACACTGGGTACAGTATTCTGTGTAACACTGGGTACAGTATTCTGTGTAACACTCTGGGTACAGTATTCAGTGTGACAAACTGGGTACAGTATTAAGTGTAACTCTGGATACAGTATTCAGTGTAACACACTGGGTACAGTATTCAGTGTAACACTCTGGGTACAGTATTCAGTGCAACACACTGGTACAGTTTACATTGTAACACTGGGTACAGGATTCAGTGTAACACACTACACTGGGTACAGTATTCAGTGTAACACTGGGTGCAGTATTCAGTGTTACACTCTGGGTACAGTATTCAGTGTAACACAGGGTACAGTATTCAGTGTAACACTGAATACAATATTCAGTGTAACACACTGGGTACAGTTTTCAGTGTAACACTGGGTACAGTATTGAGTGTAACACTGGGTACAGTATTCAGTGTAACACTGATTACAGGATTCAGTGTAACACTGGGTACAATATTCAGTGTAACTCTGGGTACAGTATTCAGTATAAAACACTCTGTACAATATTCAGTGTAACTCTCTGGGTACAGTATTCAGTGTAACTCTGGGTACATTATTCAGTGTAACATACTGAGCACAGTATTCAGTGTAACACTCTGGGTACAGTATTCAGTGTAACACTGGGTACAGTATTCAGTGTAACTCGGTACAGTATTCAGTGTAACACTGGGTACAGTATTCAATGTAACACACTGGGTGCAGTATTCAGTGTAAAACACTGGGTACAGTATTCAGTGTAACACACTGGGTACAGTATTCAGTGTAACACTAGGTACAGTATTCAGTGTAACACTCTGGGTACAGTATTCAGTGTAACACACTGGGTACAGTATTCAGTGTAAAACTCTGGGTACAATATTCAGTACAACACTGGGTACAGTATTCAGTGTAACACTCTGAGTACAGTATTCAGTTAAACACTGGGTACAGTATGCAGCGTAACACTGGGTACAGTATTCCGTGTAACACTCTGGGTACAGTATTCAGTGTAACACACTGGGTACAGTATTCAGTGTAACTCTGGGTACAGTATTCAGTGTAACACACTGGGTACAATATTCAGTGTAACACTCTGGGTACAGTATTCAGTGCAATACACTGGTACAGTATTCAGTGTAACACTGGGTACAGGATTCAGTGTAACACACTGGGTACAGTATTCAGTGTAACACTCTGGGTACAGTATTCAGTTAAACACTGGGTACAGTATGCAGTGTAACACTGGGTACATTAGTCCGTGTAACAATCTGGGTACAGTATTCCGTGTAACACACTGGGTGCAGTATTCAGTGTAACTCTGGGTACAGTATTCAGTGTAACACTGGGTACAGTATTCAGTGTAACACTGGGTACAGTATTCCGTGTAAAACTCTGGGTGCAGTATTCAGTTTAAACAACTGGGTACAGTATTCAGTGTAACTCTGGGTACAGTATTCAGTGTAACACACTGGGTACAGTATTCAGTGTAACACTCTGGGTACAATATTCAGTGCAACACACTGGTACAGTTTTCATTGTAACTCTGGGTACAGTATCCAGTGCAACACTGGGTACAGTATGCAGTGTAACACTGGGTACAGTATTCAGTGTAACACTCTGGGTACAGTATTCAGTTAAACACTGGGTACAGTTTGCAGTGTAACACTGGGTACAGTAGTCCGTGTAACACTCTGGGTACATTATTCAGTGTAACACACTGGTACAATATTCAGTGTAACACAGGGCACAGTATTCAGTGTTACACTCTGGGTACAGTATTTAGTGTAACACACTGGTACAGTATTCAGTGTAACACTGGGTACAGTATTCAGTGCAACACACAGGTACAGTTTTCATTGTAACACTGGGTACAGGATTCAGTGTAACACACTACACTGGGTACAGTATTCAGTGTAACACTGGGTACAGTATTCAGTGCTACACTCTGGGTACAGTATTCAGTGTTACACTCTGGGTACAGTATTCAGTGTAACACAGGGTACAGTATTCAGTGTAACACTGAATACAGTATTCAGTGTAACACACTGGGTACAGTTTTCAGTGAAACACTGGGTACAGTATTGAGTGTAACACTGGTTACAGGATTCTGTGTAACACTGGGTACAGTATTCAGTGTAACTCTGGGTACAGTATTAAGTGTAACACTGGGTACAGTAATCAATGTAACACTGGTTACAGGATTCAGTGAAACACTGGGTACATTATTCAGTGTAACTCTGGGGACAGTATTCAGTGTAACACACTGAGTACAGTATTCAGTGTAACACTCTGGGTATAGTATTCAGTGTAACACTGGGTACAGTATTCAGTGTAACACACTGGTATCAGTATTCAGTGTAACACTGGGTACAGTATTCAGTGTAACACACTGGGTACAGTATTCAATGTAAAACTCTGGGTACAGTATTCAGTGTAACACTGGGTACAGTATTCAGTGTAAAACTCTGGGTACAGTATTCAGTGTAACACTGGGTACAGTATTCAGTGTAACACACTGGATACAGTATTCAGTGTAAAACTCTGCGTACAGTATTCAGTGTAACACTGGGTACAGTATTCAGTGTAACACTAGGTACAGTATTCAGTGTAACACTCTGGGTAGAGTATTCAGTGTAACACACTGGGTACAGTATTCAGTCTAACACACTGGGTACAGTATTCAGTGTAACACACTGGGTACAGTATTCAGTGTAACAATCTGTACAGTATTCAGTGTAACTCTCTGGGTACAGTATTCAGTGTAACTCTGGGGACAGTATTCAGTGTAACACACTGAGTACAGTATTCAGTGTAACACTCTGGGTATAGTATTCGTTGTAACACTGGGTACAGTATTCAGTGTAACACACTGGGTACAGTATTCAGTGTAACACTGGGTACAGTATTCAGTCTAACACTCTGGGTACAGTATTCAGTGTAACACACTGGGTACATTATTCAGTGTAACACTTTGGTTACAGTATTCATTGTAACTCTGGGTGCAGTATTCAGTGCAACACTGGATACAGTATGCAGTGTAACACTGGGTACAGTATTCAGTGTAACACTCTGGGTACAGTATTCAGTTAAACACTGGGTACAGTATGCAGTGTAACACACTGGGTACAGTATTAAGTGTAACACACTGCTGCAGTATTCAGTGTAACACTGGGTACAGGATTCAGTGTAACACACTGGTTACAGTATTCAGTGTAACACGGGGTACAGTTTTCAGTTTAACACTCTGGGTACGGTATTCAGTGTAACACACTGGGTACAGTATTCAGAGTATCACTCTGGGTACAGAATGCAGTGTAACACACTGGCTACAGTATACAGTGTCACACTCTGGGTACAATATGCAGTGTAACTCTGGGTACAGTATTCAGTGTAACACACTGGGTACATTATTCAGTGTAACACTCTGGGTACAGTATTCATTGTAACTCTGGGTACAGTATCCAGTGCAACACTGGGTACAGTATGCAGTGTAACACTGGGTACAGTATTCAGTGTAACACTCTAGGTACAGTATTCAGTTAAACACTGGGTACAGTATGCAGTGTAACACTGGGTACAGTAGTCCGTGTAACACTCTGGGTACAGTATTCAGTGTAACACACTGGGTACAGTATTCAGTGTAACACAGGGCACAGTATTCAGTGTTACGCTCTGGGTACATTATTTAGTGTAACACACTGGTACAGTATTCAGTGTAACACTGGGTACAGTATTCCGTGTAACACTCTGGGTACAGTATTCTGTGTAACAAACTGGGTACAGTATTCAGTGTAACTCTGGGTACAGTATTCAGTGTAACACTAGGTGCAGTATTCAGTGTAACACTCTGGGTGCAGTATTCAGTGTAACACACTGGGTACAGTATTCAGTGTAAAACTCTGGGTACAGTATTCAGTGTAACACACTGGGTACAGTATTCAGTGTAACACACTGGGTACAATATTCAGTGTAACACTCTGGGTACAGTATTCAGTGTAACACACTGGGTACAGTATTCAGTGTAGCACACTGGGTACAGTATTCAGTGTAACACTGGGTACAGTATTCAGTGTCACACTGGGTACAGTATTCAGTGTAACACTGGGTACAGGATTTAGTTTAACACACTGGGTACAGTATTCAGTGTAACACTGGGAACATTATTCAGTGTTACACTCTGGGTACAGTATTCAGTGTAACACTCTGGGTAGAGTATTCAGTGTAACACACTGGGTACAGTATTCAGTCTAACACACTGGGTACAGTATTCAGTGTAACACACTGGGTACAGTATTCAGTGTAACAATCTGTACAGTATTCAGTGTAACTCTCTGGGTACAGTATTCAGTGTAACTCTGGGGACAGTATTCAGTGTAACACACTGAGTACAGTATTCAGTGTAACACTCTGGGTATAGTATTCGTTGTAACACTGGGTACAGTATTCAGTGTAACACACTGGGTACAGTATTCAGTGTAACACTGGGTACAGTATTCAGTCTAACACTCTGGGTACAGTATTCAGTGTAACACACTGGGTACATTATTCAGTGTAACACTTTGGGTACAGTATTCATTGTAACTCTGGGTGCAGTATTCAGTGCAACACTGGATACAGTATGCAGTGAAACACTGGGTACAGTATTCAGTGTAACACTCTGGGTACAGTATTCAGTTAAACACTGGGTACAGTATGCAGTGTAACACACTGGGTACAGTATTCAGTGTGACACACTGCTGCAGTATTCAGTGTAACACTGGGTACAGGATTCAGTGTAACACACTGGTTACAGTATTCAGTGTAACACGGGGTACAGTATTCAGTTTAACACTCTGGGTACGGTATTCAGTGTAACACACTGGGTACAGTATTCAGAGTATCACTCTGGGTACAGAATGCAGTGTAACACACTGGCTACAGTATACAGTGTCACACTCTGGGTACAATATGCAGTGTAACTCTGGGTACAGTATTCAGTGTAACACACTGGATACATTATTCAGTGTAACACTCTGGGTACAGTATTCATTGTAACTCTGGGTACAGTATCCAGTGCAACACTGGGTACAGTGTGCAGTGTAACACTGGGTACAGTATTCAGTGTAACACTCTGGGTACAGTATTCAGTTAAACATTGGGTACAGTATGCAGTGTAACACTGGGTACAGTAGTCCGTGTAACACTCTGGGTACAGTATTCAGTGTAACACATTGGGTACAGTATTCCGTGTAACACAGGGCACAGTATTCAGTGTTACGCTCTGGGTACATTATTTAGTGTAACACACTGGTACAGTATTCAGTGTAACACTGGGTACAGTATTCCGTGTAACACTCTGGGTACAGTATTCTGTGTAACAAACTGGGTACAGTATTCAGTGTAACTCTGGGTACAGTATTCAGTGTAACACTAGGTGCAGTATTCAGTGTAACACTCTGGGTGCAGTATTCAGTGTAACACACTGGGTACAGTATTCAGTGTAAAACTCTGGGTACAGTATTCAGTGTAACACACTGGGTACAGTATTCAGTGTAACACACTGGGTACAATATTCAGTGTAACACTCTGGGTACAGTATTCAGTGTAACACACGCTACAGTATTCAGTGTAACACTAGGTACATGATTCAGTGTAACACACTGGGTACAGTATTCAGTGTAACACTGGGTACAGTCTTCAGTCTAACACTCTGGGTACAGTGTTCAGTGTCACACACTGGGTACAGTATTCAGTGTAACAAACTGGGTACATTATTCAGTGTAACACCCTGGGTACAGTATTCATTGCAACTCTGGGTACAGTATTCAGTGCAACACTGGATACAGTATGCAGTGTAACACTGGGTATAGTATTCAGTGTAACACTCTGGCTACAGCATTCAGTTACACACTGGGTACAGTATCCAATGTAACACACTGGGTACAGTATTCAGTGTAACACTCTGGGTACAGTATTCAGTGTAACTCACTGCTACAGTATTCAGTGTAACACTGGGTACAGGATTCAGTGTAACACACTGGGTACAGTATTCAGTGTAACACTCTGGGACAGTATTCAGTGTAACTCTGGGTACAGTATTCAGTGTAACACACTGGGTACAATATTCAGTGTAACACTCTGGGTACAGTATTCAGTGTAACACACTGCTACAGTATTCAGTGTAACACTGGGTACAGGATTCAGTGTAACACACTGGTTACAGTATTCAGTGTAACACTGGGTACAGTATTCAGTTTAACACTCTGGGTACAGTATTCAGTGTAACACACTGGGTACAGTATTCAGAGTAGCACTCTGGGTACAGTATGCAGTGTAACACACTGGCTACAGTATACAGTGTCACACTCTGGGTACAATATGCAGTGTAAATCTGGGTACAGTATTCAGTGTAACACACTGGGTACATTATTCAGTGTAACACTCTAGGTACAGTATTCATTGTAACTCTGGGTACAGTATCCAGTGCAACACTGGGTACAGTATGCAGTGTAACACTGGGTACAGTATTCAGTGTAACACTCTGGGTACAGTATTCAGTTAAACACTGGGTACAGTATGCAGTGTAACACTGGGTACAGTAGTCCGTGTAACACTCTGGGTACAGTATTAAGTGTAACACACTGGGTACAGTATTCAGTGTAACTCTGGGTACAGTATTCAGTGTAACACACTGGGTACAGTATTCAGTGTAACACTCTGGGTACAGTATTCAGTGTAACACACTGGTACAGTATTCAGTGTAACACAGGGCACAGTATTCAGTGTTACACTCTGGGTACAGTATTTAGTGTAACACACTGGTACAGTATTCAGTGTACCACTGGGTACAGTATTCAGTGCAACACACAGGTACAGTTTTCATTGTAACACTGGGTACAGGATTCAGTTTAACACACTACACTGGGTACAGTATTCAGTGTAACACTGGGTACAGTATTCAGTGTAACACACTGGGTACAGTTTTCAGTGTAACACTGGGTACAGGATTCTGTATAACACTGGGTACAATATTCAGTGTAACTCTGGGTACAGTATTAAGTGTAACACTGGGTACAGTAATCAATGTAACACTGGTTACAGGATTCAGTGCAACACTGGGTACAGTATTCAGTGTAACTCTGGGTACAGTATTCAGTATAAAACACTCTGTACAGTATTCAGTGTAACTCTCTGGGTACAGTATTCAGTGTAACTCTGGGGACAGTATTCAGTGTAACACACTGAGTACAGTATTCAGTGTAACACTCTGGGTATAGTATTCAGTGTAACACTCGGTACAGTATTCAGTGTAACACACTGGGTACAGTATTCAGTGTAACACTGGGTACAGTATTCAGTGTAACACACTGGGTCCAGTATTCAGTGTAAAACTCTGGGTACAGTATTCAGTGTAACTCTGGGTACAGTATTCAGTGTAACACTTGGTACAGTATTCAGTGTAACACTGGTTACAGGATTCAGTGTAACACTGTGTACAGTATTCAGTGTAACTCTGGGTACAGTATTCAGTGTAAAACACGCTGTACAGTGTTCAGTGTAACTCTCTGGGTACAGTATTCAGTGTTACTCTGGGTACAGTATTCAGTGTAACATACTGAGTACAGTATTCAGTGTAACACTCTGGGTACAGTATTCAGTGTAACTCTGGGTACAGTATTCAGTGTAACACTTGGTACAGTAATCAGTGTAACTCGGTACAGTATTCAGTGCAACACTGGGTACAGTATGCAGTGTAACACTGGGTACAGTATTCAGTGTAACACTCTGGTACAGTATTCAGTTAAACACTGGGTACAGCATGCAGTGTAACACTGGGTACAGTAGTCCGTGTAACACTCTGGGTAAAGTATTCCGTGTAACACACTGGGTACAAGATGCAGTGTAACTCTGGGTACAGTATTCAGTGTAACACATTGGGTGCATTATTCAGTGTAACACTCTGGGTACAGTATTCATTGTAACTCTGGGTACAGTATTCAGTGCAACACTGGGTACAGTATGCAGTGTAACACTCTGGGTACAGTATTCCGTGTAACACACTGGGTACAATATTCAGTGTAACACTCTGTGTACAGTATTCAGTGTAACACACTGCTACAGTATTCAGTGTAACACTGGGTACAGGATTCAGTGTAACACTCTGGGTACAGTATTCAGGTAAACACTGGGTACAGTATGCAGTATAACACTGGGTACAGTAGTCCGTGTAACACTCTGGGTTCACTATTCCGTGTAACACACTGGGTGCAGTATTCAGTGTAACTCTGGGTACAGTATTCAGTGTAACACACTGGGTACAGTATTCAGTGTAACACTCTGGCTACTTTATTCAGTGTAACACACTGGTACAGTATTCAGTGTAACACAGGGCACAGTGTTCAGTGTTACGCTCTGTGTACAGTATTTAGTGTAACACACTGGTACAGTATTCAGTGTAACACTGGGTACAGTATTCAGTGTAACACTGGGTACAGTATTCCGTGTAACACTCTGGGTACAGTATTCTCTGTAACAAACTGGGTACAGTATTCAGTGTAACTCTGGGTACAGTATTAAGTGTAACACTCTGGGTACAGTATTCAGTGTAACACACTGGGTACTGTATTCAGAGTAGCACTCTGGGTACAGTATGCAGTGCAACACACTGGGTACAGTATACAGTGTCACACTCTGGGTACAAGATGCAGTGTAACTCTGGGTACAGTATTCAGTGTAACACATTGGGTGCATTATTCAGTGTAACACTCTGGGTACAGTATTCATTGTAACTCTGGGTACAGTATTCAGTGCAACACTGGGTACAGTATGCAGTGTAACACTCTGGGTACAGTATTCCGTGTAACACACTGGGTACAATATTCAGTGTAACACTCTGTGTACAGTATTCAGTGTAACACACTGCTACAGTATTCAGTGTAACACTGGGTACAGGATTCAGTGTAACACTCTGGGTACAGTATTCAGTTAAACACTGGGTACAGTATGCAGTATAACACTGGGTACAGTAGTCCGTGTAACACTCTGGGTTCACTATTCCGTGTAACACACTGGGTGCAGTATTCAGTGTAACTCTGGGTACAGTATTCAGTGTAACACACTGGGTACAGTATTCAGTGTAACACTCTGGCTACTTTATTCAGTGTAACACACTGGTACAGTATTCAGTGTAACACAGGGCACAGTATTCAGTGTTACGCTCTGTGTACAGTATTTAGTGTAACACACTGGTACAGTATTCAGTGTAACACTGGGTACAGTATTCAGTGTAACACTGGGTACAGTATTCCGTGTAACACTCTGGGTACAGTATTCTCTGTAACAAACTGGGTACGGTATTCAGTGTAACTCTGGGTACAGTATTAAGTGTAACACTGGGTACAGTATTCAGTGTAACACTGGTTACAGGATTCAGTGTAACACTGTGTACAGTATTCAGTGTAACTCTGGGTACAGTATTCAGTGTAAAACACGCTGCACAGTGTTCAGTGTAACTCTCTGGGTACAGTATTCAGTGTTACTCTGGGTACAGTATTCAGTGTAACTCTGGGTACAGTATTCAGTGTAACACTTGGTACAGTAATCAGTGTAACTCGGTACAGTATTCAGTGCAACACTGGGTACAGTATGCAGTGTAACACTGGGTACAGTATTCAGTGTAACACTCTGGGTACATTATTCAGGTAAACACTGGGTACAGTATGCAGTATAACACTGGGTACAGTAGTCCGTGTAACACTCTGGGTTCACTATTCCGTGTAACACACTGGGTGCAGTATTCAGTGTAACTCTGGGTACAGTATTCAGTGTAACACACTGGGTACAGTATTCAGTGTAACACTCTGGCTACTTTATTCAGTGTAACACACTGGTACAGTATTCAGTGTAACACAGGGCACAGTATTCAGTGTTACGCTCTGTGTACAGTATTTAGTGTAACACACTGGTACAGTATTCAGTGTAACACTGGGTACAGTATTCAGTGTAACACTGGGTACAGTATTCCGTGTAACACTCTGGATACAGTATTCTCTGTAACAAACTGGGTACAGTATTCAGTGTAACTCTGGGTACAGTATTAAGTGTAACACTCTGGGTACAGTATTCAGTGTAACACACTGGGTACTGTATTCAGAGTAGCACTCTGGGTACAGTATGCAGTGTAACACACTGGGTACAGTATACAGTGTCACACTCTGGGTACAAGATGCAGTGTAACTCTGGGTACAGTATTCAGTGTAACACATTGGGTGCATTATTCAGTGTAACACTCTGGGTACAGTATTCATTGTAACTCTGGGTACAGTATTCAGTGCAACACTGGGTACAGTATGCAGTGTAACACTCTGGGTACAGTTGTCCGTGTAACACACTGGGTACAATATTCAGTGTAACACTCTGTGTACAGTATTCAGTGTAACACACTGCTACAGTATTCAGTGTAACACTGGGTACAGGATTCAGTGTAACACTCTGGGTACAGTATTCAGTTAAACACTGGGTACAGTATGCAGTATAACACTGGGTACAGTAGTCCGTGTAACACTCTGGGTTCACTATTCCGTGTAACACACTGGGTGCAGTATTCAGTGTAACTCTGGGTACAGTATTCAGTGTAACACACTGGGTACAGTATTCAGTGTAACACTCTGGCTACTTTATTCAGTGTAACACACTGGTACAGTATTCAGTGTAACACAGGGCACAGTATTCAGTGTTACGCTCTGTGTACAGTATTTAGTGTAACACACTGGTACAGTATTCAGTGTAACACTGGGTACAGTATTCAGTGTAACACTGGGTACAGTATTCCGTGTAACACTCTGGGTACAGTATTCTCTGTAACAAACTGGGTACAGTATTCAGTGTAACTCTGGGTACAGTATTAAGTGTAACACTGGGTACAGTATTCAGTGTAACACTGGTTACAGGATTCAGTGTAACACTGTGTACAGTATTCAGTGTAACTCTGGGTACAGTATTCAGTGTAAAACACGCTGCACAGTGTTCAGTGTAACTCTCTGGGTACAGTATTCAGTGTTACTCTGGGTACAGTATTCAGTGTAACATACTGAGTACAGTATTCAGTGTAACACTTGGTACAGTAATCAGTGTAACTCGGTACAGTATTCAGTGCAACACTGGGTACAGTATGCAGTGTAACACTGGGTACAGTATTCAGTGTAACACTCTGGTACAGTATTCAGTTAAACACTGGGTACAGCATGCAGTGTAACACTGGGTACAGTAGTCCGTGTAACACTCTGGGTAAAGTATTCCGTGTAACACACTGAGTACAGTATTCAGTGTAACTCTGTGTACAGTATTCAGTGTAACACACTGGGTGCAGGATTCAGTGTAACACTCTGGGTACAGTATTCAGTGTAACACACTGGTACAGAATTCAGTGTAACACAGGGCACAGTATTCAGTGTTACACTCTTGGTACAGTATTTAGTGTAACACACTGGTACAGTATTCAGTGTAACAAACTGGGTACAGTATTCACTGTAACTCTGGGTACAGTATTCAGTGTAACACACTGGGTACAGTATTCAGTGTAACACTCTGGGTACAGTATTCAGTGCAACACACTGGTACAGTTTTCATTGTAACACTGGGTACAGGATTCAGTATAACACACTACACTGGGTACAGTATTCAGTGTAACACTGGGTACAGTATTCAGTGTTACACTCTGGGTACAGTATTCAGTGTAACACACTGGGTACAGTATACAGTGTCACACTCTGGGTACAATATGCAGTGTAACTCTGGGTACAGTATTCAGTGTAACACACTGGGTACATTATTCAGTGTAACACTCTGGGTACAGTGTTCATTGTAACTCTGGGTACAGTATTCAGTGCAACACTGGGTACAGTATGCAGTGTCACACTGGGTACAGTATGCAGTGTAACACTCTGGGTACAGTATTCAGTGTAACAAACTGGTTACAATATTCAGTGCAACACTGGGTACTGTATGCAGTGTCACACTGGGAACAGTATTCCGTGTAACACTCTGGGTACAGTATTCAGTGTAACAAACTGGGTACAGTATTCAGTGTATCTCTGGGTACAGTATTCAGTGTAACACACTGGGTACAGTATTCAGTGTCACACTCTGGGTACAGTATTCAGTGCAACACACTGGTACAGTTTACATTGTAACACTGGGTACAGGATTCAGTGTAACACACTACATTGGGTACAGTATTGAGTGTAACACTGGTTACAGGATTCTGTGTAACACTGGGTACAGTATTAAGTGTAACACTGGGTACATTATTCAGTGTAACTCTGGGTACAGTATTAAGTGTAACACTGGGTACATTATTCAGTGTAACACTGGTCACAGGATTCAGTGTAACACACTGGGTACAGTATTCAGTGTAACTCTCGATACAGTATTCAGCGTAACACACTGGTACATTATTCAGTGTAACACTCTGGGTACAGTATTCATTGTAACTCTGGGTACAGTAATCAGTGTAACACACTGATTAAAGTATTTAGTTTAACACTCTGACTACAGTATTCAGTTAAACACTGGTACAGTATTCAGTGTAACTCTGGGTACAGTTTTCCGTGTAACACTCTGGGTACAGTATTCAGTATAAAACACTCTGTACAGTGTTCAGTGTAACTCTCTGGGTACAGTATTCAGTGTAACTCTGGTTACAGTATTCAGTGTAACACTTGGTACAGTATTCAGTGTAACTCAGTACAGTATTCAGTGTAACACTGGGTACAGTATTCAGTGTAACACACTGGGTACAGTATTCAGTGTAAAACCCGAGTACAGTATTCAGTGTAACACTGGGTACAGTATTCAGTGTAACACACTGGGTACAGTATTCAGTGTAACTCTGGATACATTATTCAGTGTAACACACTGGTACATTATTCAGTGTAACACTCTGGGTACAGTATTCATTGTAACTGTGGGTAGAGTAATCAGTGTAACACACTGATTAAATTATTTAGTGTAACACTCTGAGTACAGTATTCAGTGTAACACACTGGGTACAGTATTCAGTGTAACTCTGGGTACAGTATTCCGTGTAACACACTGGGTTCAATATTCAGTGTAACACTCTGGGTACAGTATTCAGTGTAACACACTGCTACAGTATTCAGTGTAACACTGGGTACAGGATTCAGTGTAACACACTGGGTACAGTATTCAGTGTAACACTGGGTACAGTATTCAGTCTAACAATCTGGGTACAGTATTCAGTGTAACACACTGGGTACAGTATTCAGAGTAGCACTCTGGGTACAGTATGCAGTGTAACACACTGGGTACAGTATACAGTGTCACACTCTGGGTACAATATGCAGTGTAACTCTGGGTACAGTATTCAGTGTAACACACTGGGTGCATTATTCAGTGTAACACTCTGGGCACAGTATTCAGTGTAACACTCTGGGTACAGTATTCATTGCAACACACTGGGTACAGTATTCAGTGTAACTCTTGGTACAATATTCAGTGTAACACACTGGGTACAGTATTCAGTGTAACACACTGGGTACAGTATTCAGTGTAACTCTGGATACAGTATTCAGTGTAACACACTGGTACAGTATTCAGTGTAACACTCTGGGTACAGTATTCATTGTAACTGTGGGTACAGTAATCAGTGTAACACACTGATTAAAGTATTTAGTGTAACACTCTGAGTACAGTATTCAGTTAAACACTGGGTAGAGTATTCAGTGTAACACTGGGTACAGTATTCCATGTAACACTCTGGGTACAGTATTCAGTGTAACACACTGGGTACAGTATTCAGTGTAACTCTGTGTACAGTATTCAGTGTAACACACTGGGTGCAGGATTCAGTGTAACACTCTGGGTACAGTATTCAGTGTAACACACTGGTACAGAATTCAGTGTAACACAGGGCACAGTATTCAGTGTTACACTCTTGGTACAGTATTTAGTGTAACACACTGGTACAGTATTCAGTGTAACAAACTGGGTACAGTATTCACTGTAACTCTGGGTACAGTATTCAGTGTAACACACTGGGTACAGTATTCAGTGTAACACTCTGGGTACAGTATTCAGTGCAACACACTGGTACAGTTTTCATTGTAACACTGGGTACAGGATTCAGTATAACACACTACACTGGGTACAGTATTCAGTGTAACACTGGGTACAGTATTCAGTGTTACACTCTGGGTACAGTATTCAGTGTAACACACTGGGTACAGTATACAGTGTCACACTCTGGGTACAATATGCAGTGTAACTCTGGGTACAGTATTCAGTGTAACACACTGGGTACATTATTCAGTGTAACACTCTGGGTACAGTGTTCATTGTAACTCTGGGTACAGTATTCAGTGCAACACTGGGTACAGTATGCAGTGTCACACTGGGTACAGTATGCAGTGTAACACTCTGGGTACAGTATTCAGTGTAACAAACTGGTTACAATATTCAGTGCAACACTGGGTACTGTATGCAGTGTCACACTGGGAACAGTATTCCGTGTAACACTCTGGGTACAGTATTCAGTGTAACAAACTGGGTACAGTATTCAGTGTATCTCTGGGTACAGTATTCAGTGTAACACACTGGGTACAGTATTCAGTGTCACACTCTGGGTACAGTATTCAGTGCAACACACTGGTACAGTTTACATTGTAACACTGGGTACAGGATTCAGTGTAACACACTACATTGGGTACAGTATTGAGTGTAACACTGGTTACAGGATTCTGTGTAACACTGGGTACAGTATTAAGTGTAACACTGGGTACATTATTCAGTGTAACTCTGGGTACAGTATTAAGTGTAACACTGGGTACATTATTCAGTGTAACACTGGTCACAGGATTCAGTGTAACACACTGGGTACAGTATTCAGTGTAACTCTCGATACAGTATTCAGCGTAACACACTGGTACATTATTCAGTGTAACACTCTGGGTACAGTATTCATTGTAACTCTGGGTACAGTAATCAGTGTAACACACTGATTAAAGTATTTAGTTTAACACTCTGACTACAGTATTCAGTTAAACACTGGTACAGTATTCAGTGTAACTCTGGGTACAGTTTTCCGTGTAACACTCTGGGTACAGTATTCAGTATAAAACACTCTGTACAGTGTTCAGTGTAACTCTCTGGGTACAGTATTCAGTGTAACTCTGGTTACAGTATTCAGTGTAACACTTGGTACAGTATTCAGTGTAACTCAGTACAGTATTCAGTGTAACACTGGGTACAGTATTCAGTGTAACACACTGGGTACAGTATTCAGTGTAAAACCCGAGTACAGTATTCAGTGTAACACTGGGTACAGTATTCAGTGTAACACACTGGGTACAGTATTCAGTGTAACTCTGGATACATTATTCAGTGTAACACACTGGTACATTATTCAGTGTAACACTCTGGGTACAGTATTCATTGTAACTGTGGGTAGAGTAATCAGTGTAACACACTGATTAAATTATTTAGTGTAACACTCTGAGTACAGTATTCAGTGTAACACACTGGGTACAGTATTCAGTGTAACTCTGGGTACAGTATTCCGTGTAACACACTGGGTTCAATATTCAGTGTAACACTCTGGGTACAGTATTCAGTGTAACACACTGCTACAGTATTCAGTGTAACACTGGGTACAGGATTCAGTGTAACACACTGGGTACAGTATTCAGTGTAACACTGGGTACAGTATTCAGTCTAACAATCTGGGTACAGTATTCAGTGTAACACACTGGGTACAGTATTCAGAGTAGCACTCTGGGTACAGTATGCAGTGTAACACACTGGGTACAGTATACAGTGTCACACTCTGGGTACAATATGCAGTGTAACTCTGGGTACAGTATTCAGTGTAACACACTGGGTGCATTATTCAGTGTAACACTCTGGGCACAGTATTCAGTGTAACACTCTGGGTACAGTATTCATTGCAACACACTGGGTACAGTATTCAGTGTAACTCTTGGTACAATATTCAGTGTAACACACTGGGTACAGTATTCAGTGTAACACACTGGGTACAGTATTCAGTGTAACTCTGGATACAGTATTCAGTGTAACACACTGGTACAGTATTCAGTGTAACACTCTGGGTACAGTATTCATTGTAACTGTGGGTACAGTAATCAGTGTAACACACTGATTAAAGTATTTAGTGTAACACTCTGAGTACAGTATTCAGTTAAACACTGGGTAGAGTATTCAGTGTAACACTGGGTACAGTATTCCATGTAACACTCTGGGTACAGTATTCAGTGTAACACACTGGGTACAGTATTCAGTGTAACTCTGGGTACAGTATTCCGTGTAACACACTGGGTACAATATTCAGTGTAACACTCTGGGTACAGTATTCAGTGTAACACACTGCTACAGTATTCAGTGTAACACTGGGTACAGTATTCCATGTAACACTCTGGGTACAGTATTCAGTGTAACACTCTGGGTACAGTATTCAGTGTAACACACTGCTACAGTATTCAGTGTAACACTGGGTACAGGATTCAGTGTAACACACTGGGTACAGTATTCAGTGTAACACTCTGGGTACAGTATTCAGTTAAACACTGGGTACAGTATGCAGTATAACACTGGGTACAGTAGTCCGTGTAACACTCTGGGTACAGTATTCAGTTTAAAACACTGGGTACAGTATTCAGTGTAACTCTGGGTACAGTATTAAGTGTAACACTGGGTACATTATTCAGTGTAACACTGGTCACAGGATTCAGTGTAACACTGTGTACAGTATTCAGTGTAACTCTGGGTACAGTATTCAGTATAAAGCACTCTGTACAGTATTCAGTGTAACTCTCTGGGTACAGTATTCTGTGTAACACTCTGGGTACAGTATTCAGTGTAACACTGGGTACAGTATTCAGTGTAACACACTGGGTACAGTATTCAGTGTAACTCTGGATACAGTATTCAGCGTAACACACTGGTACATTATTCAGTGTAACACTCTGGGTACAGTATTCATTGTAACTCTGGGTACAGTAATCAGTGTAACACACTGATTAAAGTATTTAGTTTAACACTCTGACTACAGTATTCAGTTAAACACTGGTACAGTATTCAGTGTAACTCTGGGTACAGTTTTCCGTGTAACACTCTGGGTACAGTATTCAGTATAAAACACTCTGTACAGTGTTCAGTGTAACTCTCTGGGTACAGTATTCAGTGTAACTCTGGTTACAGTATTCAGTGTAACACTTGGTACAGTATTCAGTGTAACTCAGTACAGTATTCAGTGTAACACTGGGTACAGTATTCAGTGTAACACACTGGGTACAGTATTCAGTGTAAAACCCGAGTACAGTATTCAGTGTAACACTGGGTACAGTATTCAGTGTAACACACTGGGTACAGTATTCAGTGTAACTCTGGATACATTATTCAGTGTAACACACTGGTACATTATTCAGTGTAACACTCTGGGTACAGTATTCATTGTAACTGTGGGTGGAGTAATCAGTGTAACACACTGATTAAATTATTTAGTGTAACACTCTGAGTACAGTATTCAGTGTAACACACTGGGTACAGTATTCAGTGTAACTCTGGGTACAGTATTCCGTGTAACACACTGGGTTCAATATTCAGTGTAACACTCTGGGTACAGTATTCAGTGTAACACACTGCTACAGTATTCAGTGTAACACTGGGTACAGGATTCAGTGTAACACACTGGGTACAGTATTCAGTGTAACACTGGGTACAGTATTCAGTCTAACAATCTGGGTACAGTATTCAGTGTAACACACTGGGTACAGTATTCAGAGTAGCACTCTGGGTACAGTATGCAGTGTAACACACTGGGTACAGTATACAGTGTCACACTCTGGGTACAATATGCAGTGTAACTCTGGGTACAGTATTCAGTGTAACACACTGGGTGCATTATTCAGTGTAACACTCTGGGCACAGTATTCAGTGTAACACTCTGGGTACAGTATTCATTGCAACACACTGGGTACAGTATTCAGTGTAACTCTTGGTACAGTATTCAGTGTAACACACTGGGTACAGTATTCAGTGTAACACACTGGGTACAGTATTCAGTGTAACTCTGGATACAGTATTCAGTGTAACACACTGGTACAGTATTCAGTGTAACACTCTGGGTACAGTATTCATTGTAACTGTGGGTACAGTAATCAGTGTAACACACTGATTAAAGTATTTAGTGTAACACTCTGAGTACAGTATTCAGTTAAACACTGGGTAGAGTATTCAGTGTAACACTGGGTACAGTATTCCATGTAACACTCTGGGTACAGTATTCAGTGTAACACACTGGGTACAGTATTCAGTGTAACTCTGGGTACAGTATTCCGTGTAACACACTGGGTACAATATTCAGTGTAACACTCTGGGTACAGTATTCAGTGTAACACACTGCTACAGTATTCAGTGTAACACTGGGTACAGTATTCCATGTAACACTCTGGGTACAGTATTCAGTGTAACACTCTGGGTACAGTATTCAGTGTAACACACTGCTACAGTATTCAGTGTAACACTGGGTACAGGATTCAGTGTAACACACTGGGTACAGTATTCAGTGTAACACTTTGGGTACAGTATTCAGTTAAACACTGGGTACAGTATGCAGTATAACACTGGGTACAGTAGTCCGTGTAACACTCTGGGTATAGTATTCCGTGTAACACACTGGGTGCAGTATTCAGTGTAACTCTGGGTACAGTATTCAGTTTAACACACTGGGTACAGTATTCAGTGTAACACCTTGGGTACAGTATTCCGTGTAACACACTGGGTGCAGTATTCAGTGTAACTCTGGGTACAGTATTCAGTTTAAAACACTGGGTACAGTATTCAGTGTAACTCTGGGTACAGTATTCAGTGTAACACAGGGCACAGTATTCAGTGTTATGCTCTGGGTACAGTATTTAGTGTAACACACTGGTACAGTATTCAGTGTAACACTGGGTACAGTATTCAGTGTAACACTGGGTACAGTATTCCGTGTAACACTCTGGGTACAGTATTCTCTGTAACAAACTGTGTACAGTATTCAGTGTAACTCTGGGTACAGTATTAAGTGTAACACTGGGTACAGTATTCAGTGTAACACTGGTTACAGAATTCAGTGTAACACTGTGTACAGTATTCAGTGTAACTTTGGGTACAGTATTCAGTATAAAACACGCTGTACATTATTCAGTGTAACTCTCTGGGTACAATATTCAGTGTTACTCTGGGTACAGTATTCAGTGTAACATACTGAGTACAGTATCCAGTGTAACACTCTGGGTACAGTATTCAGTGTAACTCTGGGTACAGTATTCAGTGTAACACTGGGTACAGTATTCAGTGTAACACACTGGGTACAGTATTCAGTGTAAAACCCGAGTACAGTATTCAGTGTAACACTGGGTACAGTATTCAGTGTAACACACTGGGTACAGTATTCAGTGTAACTCTGGATACATTATTCAGTGTAACACACTGGTACATTATACAGTGTAACACTCTGGGTACAGTATTCATTGTAACTGTGGGTAGAGTAATCAGTGTAACACACTGATTAAATTATTTAGTGTAACACTCTGAGTACAGTATTCAGTGTAACACACTGGGTACAGTATTCAGTGTAACTCTGGGTACAGTATTCCGTGTAACACACTGGGTTCAATATTCAGTGTAACACTCTGGGTACAGTATTCAGTGTAACACACTGCTACAGTATTCAGTGTAACACTGGGTACAGGATTCAGTGTAACACACTGGGTACAGTATTCAGTGTAACACTGGGTACAGTATTCAGTCTAACAATCTGGGTACAGTATTCAGTGTAACACACTGGGTACAGTATTCAGAGTAGCACTCTGGGTACAGTATGCAGTGTAACACACTGGGTACAGAAACAGTGTCACACTCTGGGTACAATATGCAGTGTAACTCTGGGTACAGTATTCAGTGTAACACACTGGGTGCATTATTCAGTGTAACACTCTGGGCACAGTATTCAGTGTAACACTCTGGGTACAGTATTCATTGCAACACACTGGGTACAGTATTCAGTGTAACTCTTGGTACAGTATTCAGTGCAACACACTGGGTACAGTATTCAGTGTAACACACTGGGTACAGTATTCAGTGTAACTCTGGATACAGTATTCAGTGTAACACACTGGTACAGTATTCAGTGTAACACTCTGGGTACAGTATTCATTGTAACTGTGGGTACAGTAATCAGTGTAACACACTGATTAAAGTATTTAGTGTAACACTCTGAGTACAGTATTCAGTTAAACACTGGGTAGAGTATTCAGTGTAATACTGGGTACAGTATTCCATGTAACACTCTGGGTACAGTATTCCGTGTAACACACTGGGTACAGTATTCAGTGTAACTCTGGGTACAGTTTTCCGTGTAACACACTGGGTACAATATTCAGTGTAACACTCTGGGTACAGTATTCAGTGTAACACACTGCTACAGTATTCAGTGTAACACTGGGTACAGGATTCAGTGTAACACACTGGGTACAGTATTCAGTGTAACACTCTGGGTACAGTATTCAGTTAAACACTGGGTACAGTATGCAGTATAACACTGGGTACAGTAGTCCGTGTAACACTCTGGGTACAGTATTCCGTGTAACACACTGGGTGCAGTATTCAGTGTAACTCTGGGTACAGTATTCAGTTTAACACACTGGGTACAGTATTCAGTGTAACACCTTGGGTACAGTATTCCGTGTAACACACTGGTTGCAGTATTCAGTGTAACTCTGGGTACAGTATTCAGTTTAAAACACTGGGTACAGTATTCAGTGTAACACCTTGGGTACAGTATTCCGTGTAACACACTGGGTACAGTATTCAGTGTAACTCTGGGTACAGTATTCAGTGTAACACAGGGCACAATATTCAGTGTTATGCTCTGGGTACAGTATTTAGTGGAACACACTGGTACAGTATTCAGTGTAACACTGGGTACAGTATTCAGTGTAACACTGGGTACAGTATTCCGTGTAACAATCTAAGTACAGTATTCTCTGTAACAAACTGTGTACAGTATTCAGTGTAACTCTGGGTACAGTATTAAGTGTAACACTGGGTACAGTATTCAGTGTAACACTGGTTACAGAATTCAGTGTAACACTGTGTACAGTATTCAGTGTAACTTTGGGTACAGTATTCAGTATAAAACACGCTGTACATTATTCAGTGTAACTCTCTGGGTACAATATTCAGTGTTACTCTGGGTACAGTATTCAGTGTAACATACTGAGTACAGTATCCAGTGTAACACTCTGGGTACAGTATTCAGTGTAACTCTGGGTACAGTATTCAGTGTAACACTGGGTACAGTATTCAGTGTAACACACTGGGTACAGTATTCATTGTAACTCTGGGTACAGTAATCAGTGTAACACACTGATTAAAGTATTTAGTGTAACACTCTGACTACAGTATTCAGTTAAACACTGGGTACAGTATTCAGTGTAACACTGGGTACAGTTTTCCGTGTAACACTCTGGGTACAGTATTCAGTATAAAACACTATGTACAGTGTTCAGTGTAACTCTCTGGGTACAGTATTCAGTGTAACTCTGGTTACAGTATTCAGTGTAACACTTGGTACAGTATTCAGTGTAACTCGGTACAGTATTCAGTGTAACACTGGGTACAGTATTCAGTGTAACACACTGGGTACAGTATTCAGTGTAAAACCCGAGTACAGTATTCAGTGTAACACTGGGTACAGTATTCAGTGTAACACACTGGGTACAGTATTCAGTGTAACTCTGGATACATTATTCAGTGTAACACACTGGTACCTTATTCAGTGTAACACTCTGGGTACAGTATTCATTGTAACTGTGGGTACAGTAATCAGTGTAACACTCTGATTAAATTATTTAGTGTATCACTCTGAGTACAGTATTCAGTGCAACACACTGGGTACAGTATTCAGTGTAACTCTGGGTACAGTATTCCGTGTAACACACTGGGTACAATATTCAGTGTAACACTCTGGGTACAGTATTCAGTGTAACACTGGGTACAGTATTCAGTCTAACACTCTGGGTACAGTATTCAGTGTAACACACTGGGTTCAATATTCAGTGTAACACTCTGGGTACAGTATTCAGTGTAACACACTGCTACAGTATTCAGTGTAACACTGGGTACAGGATTCAGTGTAACACACTGGGTACAGTATTCAGTGTAACACTGGGTACAGTATTCAGTGTAACACACTGGGTACAGTATTCAGTGTAACACACTGGGTACAGTATTCAGTGTAACTCTGGATACAGTATTCAGTGTAACACACTGGTACATTATTGAGTGTAACACTCTGGGTACAGTATTCATTGTAACTCTGGGTACAGTAATCAGTGTAACACACTGATTAAAGTATTTAGTGTAACACTCTGAGTACAGTATTCAGTTAAACACTGGGTAGAGTATTCAGTGTAACACTGGATACAGTATTCAGTGTAACACACTGGTACATTATTCAGTGTAACACTCTGGGTACAGTATTCATTGTAACTCTGGGTACAGTATTCAGTGTAACACACTGCTACAGTATTCAGTGTAACACTGAGTACAGGATTCAGTGTAACACACTGGGTACAGTATTCCATGTAACACTCTGGGTACAGTATTCAGTGTAACAAACTGGGTACAGTATTCAGTGTAACTGTGGGTACAGTATTCAGTGTAACACACTGGATACTGTATTCAGAGTAGCACTCTGGGTACAGCATGCAGTGTAACACACTCGGTACAGTATACAGTGTCACACTCTGGGTACAATATGCAGTGTAACTCTGGGTACAGTATTCAGTGTAACACACTGGGTACATTATTCAGTGTAACACTCTGGGTACAGTATTCATTGTAACTCTGGGTACAGTATTCAGTGTAACACTGGGTACAATATTCAGTGTAACACACTGGGTACAGTATTCAGTGTAACTCTGGATACAGTATTCAGTGTAACACACTGGGTACAATATTCAGTGTAACACTCTGGGTACAGTATTCAGTGTAACACACTGCTACAGTATTCAGTGTAACACTGGGTACAGGATTCAGTGTAACACACTGGGTACAGTATTCAGTGTAACACTGGGTACAGTATTCAGTCTAACACTCTGGGTACAGTATTCAGTGTAACACACTGGGTACAGTATTCAGAGTAGCACTCTGGGTACAGTATGCAGTGCAACACACTGGGTACAGTATACAGTGTCACACTCTGGGTACAATATGCAGTGTAACTCTGGGTACAGTATTCAGTGTAACACACTGGGTACATTATTCAATGTAAAACTCTGGGTACAGTATTCATTGTAACTCTGGGTACAGTATTCAGTGCAACAAAGGGCACAGTATTCAGTGTAACACTCTGGGTACAGTCTTGCATGTAACACACTGGGTACAGTATTCAGTGTAACAAAGGGCACAGTATTCAGTGTAACACTCTGGGTACAGTATTTAGTGTAACACACTGGTACAGTATTCAGTGTAACACTGGGTACAGTATTCAGTGCAACACTGGGTACAGTATGCAGTGTAACACTGGGTACAGTATTCAGTGTAACACTCTGGGTACAGTATTCAGTTAAACACTGGGTACAGTATGCAGTGTAACACTGGGTACAGTAGTCCGTGTAACACTCTGGGTACAGTATTGCATGTAACACACTGGGTACAGTATTCAGTGTAACTCTGGGTACAGTATTCAGTGTAACACACTGGGTACAGTATTCAGTATAACACTCTGGGTACAGTATTCAGTGTAACACACTGGTACAGTATTCAGTGTAACACAGGGCACATTATTCAGTGTTACACTCTGGGTACAGTATTTAGTGGAACACACTAGTACAGTATTCAGTGTAACACTGGGTACAGTATTCCGTGTAACACTCTGGGTACAGTATTCAGTACAACAAACTGGGTACAGTATTCAGTGTAACTCTGGATACAGTATTCAGTGTAACACACTGGGTACAGTATTCAGTGCAACACACTGGTACAGTTTTCATTGTAACACTGGGTACAGGATTCAGTGTAACACACTACACTGGGTACAGTATTCAGTGTAACACTGGGTACAGTATTCAGTGTTACACTCTGCGTACAGTTTTCAGTGTTACACTCTGGGTACAGTATTCAGTGTAACACAGGGTACAGTATTCAGTGTAACACTGAATACAGTATACAGTGTAACACACTGGGTACAGTTTTGAGTGTAACACTGGTTACAGGATTCTGTGTAACACTGGGTACAGTATTCAGTGCAACTCTGGGTACAGTATTAAGTGTAACACTGGGTACAGTATTCAGTGTAACACTGGTTACAGGATTCAGTGTAACACTGGGTACATTATTCAGTGTAACTCTGGGTACAGTATTCAGTATAAAACACTCTGTACAATATTCAGTGTAACTCTCTGGGTACAGTATTCAGTGTAACACTGGGTACAGTATTCAGTCCAACACTCTGGGTACAGTATTCAGTGTAACACACTGGGTACAGTATTCAGAGTAGCACTCTGGGTACAGTATGCAGTGTAATGCACTGGGTACAGTATACAGTGTCACACTCTGGGTACAATATGCAGTGTAACTCTGGGTACAGTATTCAATGTAACACACTGGGTACATTATTCAGTGTAACACTCTGGGTACAGTATTCATTGTAACTCTGGGTACAGTATTCAGTGCAACACTGGGTACAGTATGCAGTGCAACACTGGGTACAGTATCCAGTGTACCACTCTGGGTACAGTATTCAATTAAACACTGGGTACAGTATGCAGTGTAACTGGTTACGGTAGTCCGTGTAACACTCTGGGTACAGTATTGCATGCACCATAGTGGGTACAGTATTCAGTGTAACTCTGGGTACAGTATTCAGTGTAACACACTGGGTACAGTATTCAGTGTAACACTCTGGGTACAGTATTCAGTGTAACACACTGGTACAGTATTCAGTGTAACACAGGGCACAGTATTCAGTGTTACACTCTGGGTACAGTATTTAGTGTAACACACTGGTACAGTATTCAGTGTAACACTGGGTACAGTATTCAGTGTAACACTGGGTACAGTATTCCGTGTAACACTCTGGGTACAGTATTCAGTAAAACAAACTGGGTACAGTATTCAGTGTAACTCTGGATACAGTATTCAGTGTAACACACTGGGTACAGTATTCAGTGCAACACACTGGTACAGTTTTCATTGTAACACTGGGTACATGATTCAGTGTAAGACACTACACTGGGTACAGTATTCAGTGTAACACTGGGTACAGTATTCAGTGCTACACTCTGCGTACATTTTCAGTGTTACACTCTGGGTACAGTATTCAGTGTAACACAGGGTACATTATTCAGTGTAACACTGAATACAGTATACAGTGTAACACACTGGGTACAGTTTTCAGTTTAACACTGGGTACAGTATTCAGTGTAACTCTGGGTACAGTATTAAGTGTAACACTGGGTACAGTATTCGGTGTAACACTGGTTACAGGATTCAGTGTAACACTGGGTACATTATTCAGTGTAACTCTGTGTACAGTATTCAGTATAAAACACTCTGTACAGTATTCAGTGTAACTCTCTGGGTACAGTATTAAGTGTAACTCGTTACAGTATTCAGTGTAACAATGGGTACAGTATTCAGTGTAACACACTTGGTACAGTATTCAGTGTAAAACTCTGGGTACAGTATTCAGTGTAACACTGGGTACAGTATTCAGTGTAACACACTGCATACAGTATTCAGTGTAACTCTGGATACAGTATTCAGTGTAACACACTGGTACATTATTCAGTGTAACACTGGGTACAGTATTCAGTGTAACCCACTGCATACAGTATTCAGTGTAACTCTGGGTACAGTACTCAGTGTAACACACTGATTAAACTATTTAGTGTAACACTCTGAGTACAGTATTCTGTTAAACACTGGGTTCAGTATTCAGTGTAACACTGGGTACAGTATTCCGTGTAACACACTGGGTACAGTATTCAGTGTAACTCTGGGTACAGTATTCAGTGTAACACACTGGGTATAATATTCAGTGTAACACTCTGGGTACAGTATTCAGTGTAACACACTGCTACAGTATTCAGTGTAACACTGGGTACAGGATTCAGTGTAACACACTGGGTACAGTATTCAGTGTAACACTCTGGGTACAGTATTCATTGTAACTGTGGGTACAGTAATCAGTGTAACACACTGATTAAAGTATTTAGTGTAACACTCTGAGTACAGTATTCAGTTAAACACTGGGTAGAGTATTCAGTGTAACACTGGGTACAGTATTCCATGTAACACTCTGGGTACAGTATTCAGTGTAACACACTGGGTACAGTATTCAGTGTAACTCTGGGTACAGTATTCCGTGTAACACACTGGGTACAATATTCAGTGTAACACTCTGGGTACAGTATTCAGTGTAACACACTGCTACAGTATTCAGTGTAACACTGGGTACAGTATTCCATGTAACACTCTGGGTACAGTATTCAGTGTAACACTCTGGGTACAGTATTCAGTGTAACACACTGCTACAGTATTCAGTGTAACACTGGGTACAGGATTCAGTGTAACACACTGGGTACAGTATTCAGTGTAACACTTTGGGTACAGTATTCAGTTAAACACTGGGTACAGTATGCAGTATAACACTGGGTACAGTAGTCCGTGTAACACTCTGGGTATAGTATTCCGTGTAACACACTGGGTGCAGTATTCAGTGTAACTCTGGGTACAGTATTCAGTTTAACACACTGGGTACAGTATTCAGTGTAACACCTTGGGTACAGTATTCCGTGTAACACACTGGGTGCAGTATTCAGTGTAACTCTGGGTACAGTATTCAGTTTAAAACACTGGGTACAGTATTCAGTGTAACTCTGGGTACAGTATTCAGTGTAACACAGGGCACAGTATTCAGTGTTATGCTCTGGGTACAGTATTTAGTGTAACACACTGGTACAGTATTCAGTGTAACACTGGGTACAGTATTCAGTGTAACACTGGGTACAGTATTCCGTGTAACACTCTGGGTACAGTATTCTCTGTAACAAACTGTGTACAGTATTCAGTGTAACTCTGGGTACAGTATTAAGTGTAACACTGGGTACAGTATTCAGTGTAACACTGGTTACAGAATTCAGTGTAACACTGTGTACAGTATTCAGTGTAACTTTGGGTACAGTATTCAGTATAAAACACGCTGTACATTATTCAGTGTAACTCTCTGGGTACAATATTCAGTGTTACTCTGGGTACAGTATTCAGTGTAACATACTGAGTACAGTATCCAGTGTAACACTCTGGGTACAGTATTCAGTGTAACTCTGGGTACAGTATTCAGTGTAACACTGGGTACAGTATTCAGTGTAACACACTGGGTACAGTATTCAGTGTAAAACCCGAGTACAGTATTCAGTGTAACACTGGGTACAGTATTCAGTGTAACACACTGGGTACAGTATTCAGTGTAACTCTGGATACATTATTCAGTGTAACACACTGGTACATTATACAGTGTAACACTCTGGGTACAGTATTCATTGTAACTGTGGGTAGAGTAATCAGTGTAACACACTGATTAAATTATTTAGTGTAACACTCTGAGTACAGTATTCAGTGTAACACACTGGGTACAGTATTCAGTGTAACTCTGGGTACAGTATTCCGTGTAACACACTGGGTTCAATATTCAGTGTAACACTCTGGGTACAGTATTCAGTGTAACACACTGCTACAGTATTCAGTGTAACACTGGGTACAGGATTCAGTGTAACACACTGGGTACAGTATTCAGTCTAACAATCTGGGTACAGTATTCAGTGTAACACACTGGGTACAGTATTCAGAGTAGCACTCTGGGTACAGTATGCAGTGTAACACACTGGGTACAGAAACAGTGTCACACTCTGGGTACAATATGCAGTGTAACTCTGGGTACAGTATTCAGTGTAACACACTGGGTGCATTATTCAGTGTAACACTCTGGGCACAGTATTCAGTGTAACACTCTGGGTACAGTATTCATTGCAACACACTGGGTACAGTATTCAGTGTAACTCTTGGTACAGTATTCAGTGCAACACACTGGGTACAGTATTCAGTGTAACACACTGGGTACAGTATTCAGTGTAACTCTGGATACAGTATTCAGTGTAACACACTGGTACAGTATTCAGTGTAACACTCTGGGTACAGTATTCATTGTAACTGTGGGTACAGTAATCAGTGTAACACACTGATTAAAGTATTTAGTGTAACACTCTGAGTACAGTATTCAGTTAAACACTGGGTAGAGTATTCAGTGTAACACTGGGTACAGTATTCCATGTAACACTCTGGGTACAGTATTCAGTGTAACACACTGGGTACAGTATTCAGTGTAACTCTGGGTACAGTATTCCGTGTAACACACTGGGTACAATATTCAGTGTAACACTCTGGGTACAGTATTCAGTGTAACACACTGCTACAGTATTCAGTGTAACACTGGGTACAGGATTCAGTGTAACACACTGGGTACAGTATTCAGTGTAACACTCTGGGTACAGTATTCAGTTAAACACTGGGTACAGTATGCAGTATAACACTGGGTACAGTAGTCCGTGTAACACTCTGGGTACAGTATTCCGTGTAACACACTGGGTGCAGTATTCAGTGTAACTCTGGGTACAGTATTCAGTTTAACACACTGGGTACAGTATTCAGTGTAACACCTTGGGTACAGTATTCCGTGTAACACACTGGTTGCAGTATTCAGTGTAACTCTGGGTACAGTATTCAGTTTAAAACACTGGGTACAGTATTCAGTGTAACACCTTGGGTACAGTATTCCGTGTAACACACTGGGTACAGTATTCAGTGTAACTCTGGGTACAGTATTCAGTGTAACACAGGGCACAGTATTCAGTGTTATGCTCTGGGTACAGTATTTAGTGGAACACACTGGTACAGTATTCAGTGTAACACTGGGTACAGTATTCAGTGTAACACTGGGTACAGTATTCCGTGTAACAATCTAAGTACAGTATTCTCTGTAACAAACTGTGTACAGTATTCAGTGTAACTCTGGGTACAGTATTAAGTGTAACACTGGGTACAGTATTCAGTGTAACACTGGTTACAGAATTCAGTGAAACACTGTGTACAGTATTCAGTGTAACTTTGGGTACAGTATTCAGTATAAAACACGCTGTACATTATTCAGTGTAACTCTCTGGGTACAATATTCAGTGTTACTCTGGGTACAGTATTCAGTGTAACATACTGAGTACAGTATCCAGTGTAACACTCTGGGTACAGTATTCAGTGTAACTCTGGGTACAGTATTCAGTGTAACACTGGGTACAGTATTCAGTGTAACACACTGGGTACAGTATTCATTGTAACTCTGGGTACAGTAATCAGTGTAACACACTGATTAAAGTATTTAGTGTAACACTCTGACTACAGTATTCAGTTAAACACTGGGTACAGTATTCAGTGTAACACTGGGTACAGTTTTCCGTGTAACACTCTGGGTACAGTATTCAGTATAAAACACTATGTACAGTGTTCAGTGTAACTCTCTGGGTACAGTATTCAGTGTAACTCTGGTTACAGTATTCAGTGTAACACTTGGTACAGTATTCAGTGTAACTCGGTACAGTATTCAGTGTAACACTGGGTACAGTATTCAGTGTAACACACTGGGTACAGTATTCAGTGTAAAACCCGAGTACAGTATTCAGTGTAACACTGGGTACAGTATTCAGTGTAACACACTGGGTACAGTATTCAGTGTAACTCTGGATACATTATTCAGTGTAACACACTGGTACCTTATTCAGTGTAACACTCTGGGTACAGTATTCATTGTAACTGTGGGTACAGTAATCAGTGTAACACTCTGATTAAATTATTTAGTGTATCACTCTGAGTACAGTATTCAGTGCAACACACTGGGTACAGTATTCAGTGTAACTCTGGGTACAGTATTCCGTGTAACACACTGGGTACAATATTCAGTGTAACACTCTGGGTACAGTATTCAGTGTAACACTGGGTACAGTATTCAGTCTAACACTCTGGGTACAGTATTCAGTGTAACACACTGGGTTCAATATTCAGTGTAACACTCTGGGTACAGTATTCAGTGTAACACACTGCTACAGTATTCAGTGTAACACTGGGTACAGGATTCAGTGTAACACACTGGGTACAGTATTCAGTGTAACACTGGGTACAGTATTCAGTGTAACACACTGGGTACAGTATTCAGTGTAACACACTGGGTACAGTATTCAGTGTAACTCTGGATACAGTATTCAGTGTAACACACTGGTACATTATTGAGTGTAACACTCTGGGTACAGTATTCATTGTAACTCTGGGTACAGTAATCAGTGTAACACACTGATTAAAGTATTTAGTGTAACACTCTGAGTACAGTATTCAGTTAAACACTGGGTAGAGTATTCAGTGTAACACTGGATACAGTATTCAGTGTAACACACTGGTACATTATTCAGTGTAACACTCTGGGTACAGTATTCATTGTAACTCTGGGTACAGTATTCAGTGTAACACACTGCTACAGTATTCAGTGTAACACTGAGTACAGGATTCAGTGTAACACACTGGGTACAGTATTCCATGTAACACTCTGGGTACAGTATTCAGTGTAACAAACTGGGTACAGTATTCAGTGTAACTGTGGGTACAGTATTCAGTGTAACACACTGGATACTGTATTCAGAGTAGCACTCTGGGTACAGCATGCAGTGTAACACACTCGGTACAGTATACAGTGTCACACTCTGGGTACAATATGCAGTGTAACTCTGGGTACAGTATTCAGTGTAACACACTGGGTACATTATTCAGTGTAACACTCTGGGTACAGTATTCATTGTAACTCTGGGTACAGTATTCAGTGTAACACTGGGTACAGTATTCAGTGTAACACACTGGGTACAGTATTCAGTGTAACTCTGGATACAGTATTCAGTGTAACACACTGGGTACAATATTCAGTGTAACACTCTGGGTACAGTATTCAGTGTAACACACTGCTACAGTATTCAGTGTAACACTGGGTACAGGATTCAGTGTAACACACTGGGTACAGTATTCAGTGTAACACTGGGTACAGTATTCAGTCTAACACTCTGGGTACAGTATTCAGTGTAACACACTGGGTACAGTATTCAGAGTAGCACTCTGGGTACAGTATGCAGTGCAACACACTGGGTACAGTATACAGTGTCACACTCTGGGTACAATATGCAGTGTAACTCTGGGTACAGTATTCAGTGTAACACACTGGGTACATTATTCAATGTAAAACTCTGGGTACAGTATTCATTGTAACTCTGGGTACAGTATTCAGTGCAACAAAGGGCACAGTATTCAGTGTAACACTCTGGGTACAGTCTTGCATGTAACACACTGGGTACAGTATTCAGTGTAACAAAGGGCACAGTATTCAGTGTAACACTCTGGGTACAGTATTTAGTGTAACACACTGGTACAGTATTCAGTGTAACACTGGGTACAGTATTCAGTGCAACACTGGGTACAGTATGCAGTGTAACACTGGGTACAGTATTCAGTGTAACACTCTGGGTACAGTATTCAGTTAAACACTGGGTACAGTATGCAGTGTAACACTGGGTACAGTAGTCCGTGTAACACTCTGGGTACAGTATTGCATGTAACACACTGGGTACAGTATTCAGTGTAACTCTGGGTACAGTATTCAGTGTAACACACTGGGTACAGTATTCAGTATAACACTCTGGGTACAGTATTCAGTGTAACACACTGGTACAGTATTCAGTGTAACACAGGGCACATTATTCAGTGTTACACTCTGGGTACAGTATTTAGTGGAACACACTAGTACAGTATTCAGTGTAACACTGGGTACAGTATTCCGTGTAACACTCTGGGTACAGTATTCAGTACAACAAACTGGGTACAGTATTCAGTGTAACTCTGGATACAGTATTCAGTGTAACACACTGGGTACAGTATTCAGTGCAACACACTGGTACAGTTTTCATTGTAACACTGGGTACAGGATTCAGTGTAACACACTACACTGGGTACAGTATTCAGTGTAACACTGGGTACAGTATTCAGTGTTACACTCTGCGTACAGTTTTCAGTGTTACACTCTGGGTACAGTATTCAGTGTAACACAGGGTACAGTATTCAGTGTAACACTGAATACAGTATACAGTGTAACACACTGGGTACAGTTTTGAGTGTAACACTGGTTACAGGATTCTGTGTAACACTGGGTACAGTATTCAGTGCAACTCTGGGTACAGTATTAAGTGTAACACTGGGTACAGTATTCAGTGTAACACTGGTTACAGGATTCAGTGTAACACTGGGTACATTATTCAGTGTAACTCTGGGTACAGTATTCAGTATAAAACACTCTGTACAATATTCAGTGTAACTCTCTGGGTACAGTATTCAGTGTAACACTGGGTACAGTATTCAGTCCAACACTCTGGGTACAGTATTCAGTGTAACACACTGGGTACAGTATTCAGAGTAGCACTCTGGGTACAGTATGCAGTGTAATGCACTGGGTACAGTATACAGTGTCACACTCTGGGTACAATATGCAGTGTAACTCTGGGTACAGTATTCAATGTAACACACTGGGTACATTATTCAGTGTAACACTCTGGGTACAGTATTCATTGTAACTCTGGGTACAGTATTCAGTGCAACACTGGGTACAGTATGCAGTGCAACACTGGGTACAGTATCCAGTGTACCACTCTGGGTACAGTATTCAATTAAACACTGGGTACAGTATGCAGTGTAACTGGTTACGGTAGTCCGTGTAACACTCTGGGTACAGTATTGCATGCACCATAGTGGGTACAGTATTCAGTGTAACTCTGGGTACAGTATTCAGTGTAACACACTGGGTACAGTATTCAGTGTAACACTCTGGGTACAGTATTCAGTGTAACACACTGGTACAGTATTCAGTGTAACACAGGGCACAGTATTCAGTGTTACACTCTGGGTACAGTATTTAGTGTAACACACTGGTACAGTATTCAGTGTAACACTGGGTACAGTATTCAGTGTAACACTGGGTACAGTATTCCGTGTAACACTCTGGGTACAGTATTCAGTAAAACAAACTGGGTACAGTATTCAGTGTAACTCTGGATACAGTATTCAGTGTAACACACTGGGTACAGTATTCAGTGCAACACACTGGTACAGTTTTCATTGTAACACTGGGTACATGATTCAGTGTAAGACACTACACTGGGTACAGTATTCAGTGTAACACTGGGTACAGTATTCAGTGCTACACTCTGCGTACATTTTCAGTGTTACACTCTGGGTACAGTATTCAGTGTAACACAGGGTACATTATTCAGTGTAACACTGAATACAGTATACAGTGTAACACACTGGGTACAGTTTTCAGTTTAACACTGGGTACAGTATTCAGTGTAACTCTGGGTACAGTATTAAGTGTAACACTGGGTACAGTATTCGGTGTAACACTGGTTACAGGATTCAGTGTAACACTGGGTACATTATTCAGTGTAACTCTGTGTACAGTATTCAGTATAAAACACTCTGTACAGTATTCAGTGTAACTCTCTGGGTACAGTATTCAGTGTAACTCGTTACAGTATTCAGTGTAACAATGGGTACAGTATTCAGTGTAACACACTTGGTACAGTATTCAGTGTAAAACTCTGGGTACAGTATTCAGTGTAACACCGGGTACAGTATTCAGTGTAACACACTGCATACAGTATTCAGTGTAACTCTGGATACAGTATTCAGTGTAACACACTGGTACATTATTCAGTGTAACACTGGGTACAGTATTCAGTGTAACCCACTGCATACAGTATTCAGTGTAACTCTGGGTACAGTACTCAGTGTAACACACTGATTAAACTATTTAGTGTAACACTCTGAGTACAGTATTCTGTTAAACACTGGGTTCAGTATTCAGTGTAACACTGGGTACAGTATTCCGTGTAACACACTGGGTACAGTATTCAGTGTAACTCTGGGTACAGTATTCAGTGTAACACACTGGGTATAATATTCAGTGTAACACTCTGGGTACAGTATTCAGTGTAACACACTGCTACAGTATTCAGTGTAACACTGGGTACAGGATTCAGTGTAACACACTGGGTACAGTATTCAGTGTAACACACTGGGTACAGTATTCATTGTAACTGTGGGTACAGTAATCAGTGTAACACACTGATTAAAGTATTTAGTATAACACTCTGAGTACAGTATTCAGTTAAACACTGGGTACAGTATTTAGTGTAACACCCTGGTACAGTATTCAGTGTAAGACTGGGTACAGTATTCAATGCAACACTGGGTACAGTATTCCGTGTAACACTCTGGGTACAGTATTCAGTGTAACAAACTGGGTACAGTATTCAGTGTAACTCTGGGTACAGTATTCAGTGTAACACACTGGGTACAGTATTCAGTGTAGCACTCTGGGTACAGTATTCAGTGTAACTCTGGATACAGTATTCAGTGTAACACACTGGTACATTATTCAGTGTAACATTCTGGGTAGAGTATTCATTGTAACTGTGGGTACAGTTAAAGTATTTAGTATAACACTCTGAGTACAGTATTCAGTTAAACACTGGGTACAGTATTTAGTGTAACACACTGGTACAGTATTCAGTGTAACACTGGGTACAGTATTCAATGTAACACTGGGTACAGTATTCCGTGTAACACTCTGGGTACAGTATTCAGTGCAACAAACTGGGTACAGTATTCAGTGTAATTCTGGGTACAGTATTCAGTGTAACACACTGGGTACAGTATACAGTGTCACACTCTGGGTACAATATGCAGTGTAACACTGGGCACAGTATTCAGTGTAACACTCTGGGTACAGTATTCAGTTCAACACTGGGTACAGTATGCAGTGTAACACTGGGTACAGTAGTCCATGTAACACTCTTGGTACATTATTCTGTGTAACACACTGGGTGCAGTATTCAGTGTAACTCTGGGTACAGTATTCAGTGTAACACACTGGGTACAGTATTCAGTGTAACACTCTGGGTACAGTATTCAGTGTAACAAACTGGTACAGTATACAGTGTCACACTCTGGGTACAATATGCAGTGTAACTCTGGGTACAGTATTCAGTGTAACACACTGGGTACAGTATTCAGTGTAACACACTGGGTACAGTATTCAGTGTAGCACTCTGGGTACAGTATTCAGTGTAACTCTGGATACAGTATTCAGTGTAACACACTGGTACATTATTCAGTGTAACATTCTGGGTAGAGTATTCATTGTAACTGTGGGTACAGTTAAAGTATTTAGTATAACACTCTGAGTACAGTATTCAGTTAAACACTGGGTACAGTATTTAGTGTAACACACTGGTACAGTATTCAGTGTAACACTGGGTACAGTATTCAGTGTAACACACTGGGTACAGTATTCAGTGTAACACTCTGGGTACAGTATTCAGTGTAACAAACTGGTACAGTATACAGTGTCACACTCTGGGTACAATATGCAGTGTAACTCTGGGTACAGTATTCAGTGTAACACACTGGGTACATTATTCAGTGTAACACTCTGGGTACAGTATTCATTGTAACTCTGGGTACAGTATTCAGTGTAACACTGGGTACAGTATTCAGTGTAACACACTGGGTACAGTATTCAGTGTAACTCTGGATACAGTATTCAGTGTAACACACTGGGTACAATATTCAGTGTAACACTCTGGGTACAGTATTCAGTGCAACAAACTGGGTACAGTATTCAGTGTAACTCTGGGTACAGTATTCAGTGTAACACACTGGGTACAGTATTCAGTGTAGCACTCTGGGTACAATATTCAGTGTAACACACTGGGGACAGTTTTCAGTGTAACACTGGGTACAGTATTGAATGTAACACTGGTTACAGGATACTGTGTGACACTGGGTACAGTATTCAGTGTAACTCTGGGTACAGGATTCAGTGCAACACTGGGTACAGTATGCAGTGTAACACTGGGCACAGTATTCAGTGTAACACTCTGGGTACAGTATTCAGTTCAACACTGGGTACAGTATGCAGTGTAACACTGGGTACAGTAGTCCATGTAACACTCTTGGTACATTATTCTGTGTAACACACTGGGTGCAGTATTCAGTGTAACTCTGGGTCAGTATTCAGTGTAACACACTGGGTACAGTATTCAGTGTAACACTCTGGGTACAGTATTCAGTGTAACACAGGGCACAGTATTCAGTGTTACGCTCTGGGTACAGTATTTATGTAACACACTGGTACAGTATTCAGTGTAACACTGGGTACAGTATTCAGTGTAACACAGGTTACAGTTTTCCGTGTAACACTCAGGGTACAGTATTCAGTGTAACAAACTGGGTACAGTATTCAGTGTAACTCTGGGTACAGTATTAAGTGCAACACTGGGTACAGTATTCAGTGTAACACTTGTTACAGGATTCAGTGTAACACTCTGGGCACAGTATTCATTGTAACACACTGCTACAGTATTCAGTGTAACACTGGGTACAGGATTCAGTGTAACACACTGGGTACAGTATTCAGTGTCACACTCTGGGTACAGTATTCAGTCCAACACTCTGGGTACAGTATTCAGTGTAACATACTGGGTAAATTATTCAGTGTAACACTCTGGGTACAGTAATCATTGTAACTCTGTGTACAGTATTCAGTGCAACACTGGGTACAGTATGCAGTGAAACACTGGGTACAGTATTCAGTGTAACACTCTGGGTACAGTATTCTGTTAAACACTAGGTACAGTATGAAGTTTAACACTGGGTACAGTAGTCCGTGTAACACTCTGGGTACAGTATTCCATGCAACACACTGGGTACAGTATTCAGTGTAACTCTGGGTACAGTATTCAGTGCAACACACTGGGTACAGTATTCAGTGTAACACTCTGGGTACAATATGCAGTGTAACACTGGGCACAGTATTCAGTGTAACACTCTGGGTACAGTATTCAGTTCAACACTGGGTACAGTATGCAGTGTAACACTGGGTACAGTAGTCCATGTAACACTCTTGGTACATTATTCTGTGTAACACACTGGGTGCAGTATTCAGTGTAACTCTGGGTACAGTATTCAGTGTAACACACTGGGTACAGTATTCAGTGTAACACTCTGGGTACAGTATTCAGTGTAACAAACTGGTACAGTATACAGTGTCACACTCTGGGTACAATATGCAGTGTAACTCTGGGTACAGTATTCAGTGTAACACACTGGGTACATTATTCAGTGTAACACTCTGGGTACAGTATTCATTGTAACTCTGGGTACAGTATTCAGTGTAACACTGGGTACAGTATTCAGTGTAACACACTGGGTACAGTATTCAGTGTAACTCTGGATACAGTATTCAGTGTAACACACTGGGTACAATATTCAGTGTAACACTCTGGGTACAGTATTCAGTGCAACAAACTGGGTACAGTATTCAGTGTAACTCTGGGTACAGTATTCAGTGTAACACACTGGGTACAGTATTCAGTGTAGCACTCTGGGTACAATATTCAGTGTAACACACTGGGGACAGTTTTCAGTGTAACACTGGGTACAGTATTGAATGTAACACTGGTTACAGGATACTGTGTGACACTGGGTACAGTATTCAGTGTAACTCTGGGTACAGGATTCAGTGCAACACTGGGTACAGTATGCAGTGTAACACTGGGCACAGTATTCAGTGTAACACTCTGGGTACAGTATTCAGTTCAACACTGGGTACAGTATGCAGTGTAACACTGGGTACAGTAGTCCATGTAACACTCTTGGTACATTATTCTGTGTAACACACTGGGTGCAGTATTCAGTGTAACTCTGGGTCAGTATTCAGTGTAACACACTGGGTACAGTATTCAGTGTAACACTCTGGGTACAGTATTCAGTGTAACACACTGGTACAGTATTCAGTGTAACACAGGGCACAGTATTCAGTGTTACGCTCTGGGTACAGTATTTATGTAACACACTGGTACAGTATTCAGTGTAACACTGGGTACAGTATTCAGTGTAACACAGGTTACAGTTTTCCGTGTAACACTCAGGGTACAGTATTCAGTGTAACAAACTGGGTACAGTATTCAGTGTAACTCTGGGTACAGTATTAAGTGCAACACTGGGTACAGTATTCAGTGTAACACTTGTTACAGGATTCAGTGTAACACTCTGGGCACAGTATTCATTGTAACACACTGCTACAGTATTCAGTGTAACACTGGGTACAGGATTCAGTGTAACACACTGGGTACAGTATTCAGTGTCACACTCTGGGTACAGTATTCAGTCCAACACTCTGGGTACAGTATTCAGTGTAACATACTGGGTAAATTATTCAGTGTAACACTCTGGGTACAGTAATCATTGTAACTCTGGGTACAGTATTCAGTGCAACACTGGGTACAGTATGCAGTGAAACACTGGGTACAGTATTCAGTGTAACACTCTGGGTACAGTATTCTGTTAAACACTGGGTACAGTATGAAGTTTAACACTGGGTACAGTAGTCCGTGTAACACTCTGGGTACAGTATTCCATGCAACACACTGGGTACAGTATTCAGTGTAACTCTGGGTACAGTATTCAGTGCAACACACTGGGTACAGTATTCAGTGTAACACTCTGGGTACAGTATTCCGTGTAACACACTGGTACAGTATTCAGTGTAACACAGGGCACAGTATTCAGTGTTACACTCTGGGTACAGTATTCAGTGTAACAAACTGGGTACAGTATTCAGTGTAACTCTGGGTACAGTATTCAGTGTAACACACTGGGTACAGTATTCAGTGTAACACTCTGGGTACAGTATTCAGTGCAACACACTGGTACAGTTTTCATTATAACACTGGGTACAGGATTCAGTATAATACACTACACTGGGTACATTATTCAGTGTAACAGTGGTTACAGTATTCAGTGTTACAATCTGGGTACAGTATTCAGTGTAACACACTGCGTACAGTTGTCAGTGTAACACTGGGTACAGTATTGAGTGTAACACTGGTTACAGGATTCAGTGTAACACTGGGTACAGTATTCAGTGTAACTCTGGGTACAGTATTCAGTATAAAACATTCTGTACAGTATTCAGTGTAAAACTCTGGGTACAGTATTCAGTGTAACTCTGGGTACATTATTCAGTGTAACACACTGAGTACAGTATTCTTTGTAACATTCTGGGTACAGTATTCAGTGTAACACTGATTACAGTATTCAGTGTAACTCGGTACAGTATTCAGTGTAACACTGGGGACAGTATTCAGTGTAACACACTGGGTACAGTATTCAGTGTAAAACTCTGGGTACAGTATTCAGTGCAACACTGGGTACATTATTCAGTGTAACACACTGGGTACAGTATTCAGTGTAACACAAGGTACAGTATTCAGTGTAACACACTAGTACAGTATTCAGTGTAAAACTCTGGGTACAGTATTCCGTGTAACACTGGGTACAGTTTTCAGTGTAACACTCTGGGTACAGTATTCATTGTAACTGTGGGTACAGTAATCAGTATAACACACTGATTAAAGTATTTAGTGTAACACTCTGAGTACAGTATTCAGTTAAACACTGGGTACAGTATTCAGTGTAACACTGGCTACAGTATTCCGTGTAACACTTTGGGTACAGTATTCAGTGTAACACACTGGGTACAGTATTCAGTGTAACTCTGGGTACAGTATTCAGTGCAACACACTGGGTACAATATTCAGTGTAACACTCTGGGCACAGTATTCATTGTAACACACTGCTACAGTATTCAGTGTAACAATGGGTACAGGATTCAGTGTAACACACTGGGTACAGTATTCAGTGTAACACTGGGTACAATATTCAGTCCAACACTCTGGGTACAGTATTCAGTGTAACACACTGGGTACAGTATTCAGAGTAGCACTCTGGGTCCAGTATGCAGTGTAAAACACTGGGTACAGTATACAGTGTCACACTCTGGGTACAATATGCAGTGTAACTCTGGGTACAGTATTCAGTGTAACACACTGGGTACATTATTCAGTGTAACACTCTGGGTACAGTATTCATTGTAACTCTGGGTACAGTATTCAGTGCAACACTGGGTACAGTATGCAGTGTAACACTGGGTACAGTATTCAGTGTGACACTCTGGGTAGAGTATTCAGTTAAACACTGGGTACAGTATGCAGTGTAACACTGGGTACAGTAGTCCGTGTAACACTCTGGGTACAGTCTTGCATGTAACACACTGGGTACAGTATTCAGTGTAACACAGGGCACAGTATTCAGTGTAACACTCTGGGTAGAGTATTTAGTGTAACACACTGGTACAGTATTCAGTGTAACACTGGGTACAGTATTCAGTGTAACACTGGGTACAGTATTCCGTGTAACACTCTGGGTACAGTATTCAGTAAAACAAACTGGGTACAGTATTCAGTGTAACTCTGGATACAGTATTCAGTGTAACACACTGGGTACAGTATTCAGTGCAACACACTGGTACAGTTTTCATTGTAACACTGGGTACAGGATTCAGTGTATCACGCTACACTGGGTACAGTATTCAGTGTAACACTGGTTACAGTATGCAGTGTTACACTGGGTACAGTATTCAGTGTAACTCTGGGTACAGTATTAAGTGTAACACTGGGTACAGTATTCGGAGTAACACTGGTTACAGGATTCAGTGTTACACTGGGTACATTATTCAGTGTAACTCTGGGTACAGTATTCAATATAAAACACTCTGCACAGTATTCAGTGTAACTCTCTGGGTACAGTATTCAGTGTAACTCTGGGTACAGTATTCAATGTAACACACTGAGTACAGTATTCAGTGTAACACTCTGGGTACAGTATTCAGTGTAACACTGGGTACAGTATTCAGTGTAACTCGGTACAGTATTCAGTGTAACACTGGGTACAGTATTCAGTGTAACACACTGGGTACATTATTCAGTGTAACTCCGGGAACAGTATTCAGTGTAACACAATGGGTACAGTATACAGTGTAACACTCTGGGTACAGTATTCAGTGTATCTCTGGATACATTATTCAGTTTAACACACTGGGTACAGTATTCAGTGTAACACTCTGGGTACAGTATTCAGTGTAATTCTGGGTAAAATATTCACTGTAACACACTGATTACAGTATTCAGTGTAACACTCTGGGTACAGTATTCAGTGTAACACTGGGTACAGTATTCAGTGTAACACACTGATTTCTATATTCAGTGTAACACTCTGGATACAGTATTCAGTGCAACACATTGGGTACTGTATTCAGTGTAACTCTGGGTACAATATTCAGTGTAACACTCTGGGTACAATATTCAGAGTAACACACTGGGTACAGTATTCAGTGTAACTCTGCGTACAATATTCAGTGTAACACACTAGGTACAGTATTCAGTGTAACACTGGTTAAAGGATTCAGTGTAACACTGGGTACAGTATTCAGTGTAAATCTGGGTACAGTATTCAGTGTTAAACTCTGGGTGCAGTATTCAGTGTAACACAGGGTACATTATTCAGTGTAACACTGAGTACAGTATTCAGTGTAACACAGTGGATACAGTATTCAGTATAACACACTGGGTACAGTTTCAGTGTAACACTGGGTACAGTATTCAGTGTAACTCTCGGTACAATATTCAGTGTAATACTGGGCACAGTATTCAGTGTAACACGGGTTACAGGATTCAGTGTAACAATGGGTACAGTATTCAGTGTAAAGGACTGGGTACAGGATTCAGTGTAACACTCTGGGTACAGTATTCACTGTAACTCTGGGTACTGTATTCAGAGTAACACACTGGGTACAGTATTCAGTGTAACACACTTGGTACAGTATTCAGTGCAACACTGGTTACAGGATTCAGTGTAACACTGGGGACAGTATTTGGTGCAACTCTGGATGCAGTATTCAGTGTAACACACTGAGTACAGTATTCAGTGTAACACTCTGGGTACAGTATTCATTGTAACTCTGGATACAGTATTCAGTGTAACACACTTTTACATTATTCAGTGTAACACTCTGGGTACAGTATTCATTGTAACTCTGGATACAGTATTCAGTGTAACACTGGGTACAGTATTCCGTGTAACACACTGGGGACAGTATTCAGTGTAACAATCTGGTTACAGTATTCAGTGTAACACTGGTTACAGGATTCAGTATAACACTGGGTACAGTATTCAGTGTAACACACTGCGTACAGTATACAGTGTCACACTCTGGGTACAATATCCAGTGTAACTCTGGGTACAGTATTCAGTGTAACACACTGGGTACATTATTCAGTGTAACACTCTGGGTACAGTATTCATTGTAACTCTGGGTACAGTATTCAGTGCAACACACTGATTAGAGTATTCAGTGTAACACTGTGGGTACAGTATTCAGTGTAATACTGGGCACAGTATTCAGTGTAACACTCTGGTTACAGTAATCATTGTAACTCTGGGAACAATATTCAGTGTAACACTCTGGGTACAGTATTCAGTGTAGCACACTGGGTACAGTATTCAGTGTAACACTCTGGGTACAGTATTCAGTGCAACACTCTGGGTACAGTATTCAGTGTAATACTGTGTAGATTATTCAGTGTAACACTCTGGATACAGTATTCAGTGCAACTCTCGGCACAATATTCACTGTAACACACTGATTACAGTATTCAGTGTAACACACTGGGTACAGTAGTCAGTGTAACACTGGGTACAGTATTCAGTGTAACACACTGGGTACAGTATTCAGTGTAACTCTGGGTACAATATTCAGTGTAACACACTGGGTACAGTATTCAGTGTAACTCTGGGTAAAGTATTCAGTGTAACACTGGGTACAGTATTCAGTGTAACACTGGTTACAGGATTCAGTGTAACACTGGGTACAGTATTCAGTATAACTCTGGGTACAGTATTCAGTGTTAAATTCTGGGTGCAGTATTCAGTGCAACACAGGGTACAGTATTCAGTGTAACACGGAGAACAGTATTCAGTGTAACACTGAGTACATTATTCAGTGTAACACAGTGGATACAGTATTCAGTATAACACACTGGGTACAGTATTCAGTGTAACACTGGGTACAGTATTCAGTGTAACTCTGGGTACAATATTCAGTGTAACACTGGTTACAGGATTCAGTGTAACACTGGGTACAGTATTCATTGTAACTCTGGGTACAGTATTCAGTGTAACACACTAGGTACAGTATTCAGTGTAACACTCTGGGTACAGTATTCAGTGTTACACTCTGGGTAAAGTATTCAGTGTCACCCTGGGCACAGTATTCAGTGCAAAACTGGTTACAGAATTCAGTGTAACACTGGGGACAGTATTCGGTGTAACTCTGGGTACATTATTCAGTGTAAAACACTGGGTACAGTATACAGTGTAACACTCTGGGTAGATTATTCACTGTAACTCAGGGTACAATATTCAGTGCAACACACTGAGTACAGTATTCAGTGGAAAACTCTGGGTACAGTATTCAGTGTAACACTCTAGGTACAGTATTCAGTGTAACACACTGGTACAGTATTCAGTGTAACACTGGGTACAGGATTCAGTGTAACACACTGGTACAGTATTCAGTTTAACACTGGGTACAGGATTCAGTGTAACACTCTTGGTAAAGTATTCAGTCTAACACTCTGGGTACAGTATTCAGTGTAACACACTGGGTACAGTATTCAGAGTAGCACTCTGGGTACAGTATTCAGTTTAACACACTGGGTACAGTATTCAGTGTAACACTGGTTACAGGATTCAGTATAACACTGGGTACAGTATTCAGCGTAACACACTGCGTACAGTATACAGTGTCACACTCTGGGTACAATATTCAGTGTAACTCTGGGTACAATATTCAGTGTAACACACTGGGTATATTATTCAGTGTAACACTCTGGGTACAGTATTCATTGTAACTCTGGGTACAGTATTCAGTGCAACAAACTGATTAGAGTATTCAGTGTAACACTCTGGGTACAGTATTCAGTGTCACACTGGGTACAGTATTCAGTGTAACACATGGGGTACAGTATTAAGTGTAACACTGGTTACGGGATTCAGTGTAACACTGGGTACAGTATTCAGTGTAACACACTGGGTACAGTATACAGTGTAACACTCTGGGTACTGTATTCAGTTAAACACTGGGTACAGTATTCAGTGTAACACTGGGTTCAGTGTTCCGTGTAACGCTCTGGGTACAGTATTCAGTGTAACACACTGGGTACAGTATTCAGTGTAACTCTGGGTACAGTATTCAGTGTAACTCTGGATACAGTATTCAGTGTAACACAATGGGTACATTATTCAGTTTAACACACTGGGTACAGTATTCAGTGTAACACTCTGGATACAGTATTCAGTGTAACACTGGGTACAGTATTCAGTGCAACACACTGATTACAGTATTCAGTGTAACACTCTGGGTACAGTATTCAGTGTAACAATGGTTACAGGATTCAGTGTAACACTGAGTACAGTATTCAGTTTAAAACTCTGGGTACAGTATTCATTGTAACTCTGGATACAGTATTCAGTGTAACACACTTTTACATTATTCAGTGTAACACTCTGGGTACAGTATTCATTGTAACTCTGGGTACAGTATTCAGTGTAACACTGGGTACAGTATTCCGTGTAACACACTGGGTACAGTATTCAGTGTAACACTCTGGGTACAGTATTCAGTGTAACACACTGGTACAGTATTCAGTGTAACACTGGGTACAGGATTCAGTGTAACACACTGTTACAGTATTCAGTTTAACACTGGGTACAGGATTCAGTGTAACACTCTGGGTAAAGTATTCAGTCTAACACTCTGGGTACAGTATTCAGTGTAACACACTGGGTACAGTATTCAGAGTAGCACTCTGGGGACAGTATTCAGAGCAGCACTCTGCATACAGTATTCAGTTTAACACACTGGGTACAGTATTCAGTGTAACACTGGTTACAGGATTCAGTGTAACTCTGGGGACAGTATTCAGTGTAACACACTGGGTACATTATTCAGTGTAACACTCTGGGTACAGTATTCATTGTAACTCTGGGTACAGTATTTAGTGCAACACACTGATTAGAGTATTCAGTGTAACACTCTGGGTACAGTATTCAGTGTCACACTGGGTACATTATACAGTGTAACACACGGGGTACAGTATTAAGTGTAACACTGGTTACAGGATTCAGTGTAGCACTGGGTACAGTATTCAGTGTAACACACTGGGTACAGTATACAGTGTAACACTCTGGGTACAGTATTCAGTGTAAATCTGGATACAGTATTCAGTGTAACACACTGGCACATTATTCAGTGTAACACTCTGGGTACAGTATTCATTGTAACTCTGGGTACAGTATTCAGTGCAACACACTGATTAGAGTATTCAGTGTAACACTCTGGGTACAGTATTCAGTGTCACACTGGGTACATTATACAGTGTAACACACGGGGTACAGTATTAAGTGTAACACTGGTTACAGTATTCATTGTAACTCTGGGTACAGTATTTAGTGCAACACACTGGCACATTATTCAGTGTAACACTCTGGGTACAGTATTCAGTGTAACACACTGGGTACAGTATACAGTGGAACACTCTGGGTACAGTATTCAGTGTAACTCTGGATACAGTATTCAGTGTAACACACTGGCACATTATTCAGTGTAACACTCTGGGTACAGTATTCATTGTAACTCTGGGTACAGTATTCAGTGCAACACACTGATTAGAGTATTCAGTGTAACACTCTGGGTACAGTATTCAGTGTCACACTGGGTACATTATACAGTGTAACACACGGGGTACAGTATTAAGTGTAACACTGGTTACAGTATTCAGTGTAACACTGGGTACAGTATTCCGTGTAACACACTGGGTACAGTATTCAGTGTAACTCTGGGTACAGTATTCAGTGTAACACAATGGGTACAGTATTCAGTGTAACACTTTGGGTACAGTATTCAGTGTAACACACTGGGTACAGTATTCATTGTAACTCTGGATACAGTATTCAGTGTAACACTGGGTACAGTATTCAGTGTAACACACTGGGTACAGCATACAGTGTAGCACTTTGGGTACAGTATTCAGTGTAACTCTGGATACAGTATTCAGTGTAACACTCTGGGTACATTATTCAGTGTAACACTCTGGGTACAGTATTCATTGTAACTCTGGGTACAGTATTCAATATAACACACCGATTACAGTATTCCATGTAACACTCTGGGTACAGTATTCAGTTAAACACTGGGTACAGTATTCACTGTGACACTGGGTTCAGTATTCCGTGTAACACTCTGGGTACAATATTCAGTGTAACACACTGGGTACAGTATTCAGTGTAACTCTGGGTACAGTATTCAGTGTAACTCTGGGTACAGTATTCAGTGTAACACAATGGGTACATTATTCAGTTTAACACACTGGGTACAGTATTCAGTGCAACACTCTGGGTACAGTATTCAGTATAACTCTGGGTACATTATTCACTGTAACACACTGATTACAGTATTGAGTGTAACATTCTGGGGACAGTATTCAGTGTAAAACTGGGTACAGTATTCACTGTAACACACTGATTACAGTATTCAGTGTAACACTCTGGGTACAGTATTCAGTGTAACTCTGGGTACAGTATTCATTGTAACACTGGGTACAGTATTCAGTGTAACACTGGGTACAGTATTCAGTGTAACACTGGGTACATTATTCAGTGTAACACTCTGGGTACAGTATTCAGTGTAACACACTGGTACAGTATTCAGTTTAACACTGGGGACAGGATTCAGTGTAACACTCTGGGTAAAGTATTCAGTCTAACACTCTGGGTACAGTATTCAGTGTAACACACTGGCTACAGTATTCAGAGTAGCACACTGGGTACAGTATTCAGAGTAGCAGTCTGGGTACAGTATTCAGTTTAACACACTGGGTACAGTATTCAGTGTAACTCTGGATACAGTATTCAGTGTAACACTCTGGGTACAGTATTCAGTGTAACACACTGGGTACAGTATTCAGTGTAACTCTGGGTACAGTATTCAGTGTAACACAATGGGTACATTATTCAGTTTAACACACTGGGTACAGTATTCAGTGTAACACTCTGGGTACATTATTCAGTTTAACACACTGGGTACAGTATTCAGTGTAACACTCTGGGTACAGTATTCAGTGTAACTCTGGGTACATTATTCACTGTAACACACTGATTACAGTATTCAGTGTAACACTCTGGATACAGTATTCAGTGTAACACTGGGTACAGTATTCAGTGCAACACACTGATTACAGTATTCAGTGTAACACTCTGGGTACAGTATTCAGTGTAACAATGGTTACAGGATTCAGTGTAACACTGGGTACAGTATTCAGAGTAACTCTGGGTACAGTATTCAGTGTTAAACTCTGGGTGCAGTATTCATTGTAACAAAGGGTACAGTATTCAGTGTAACACTGAGAACAGTATTCAGTGTAACAATGAGTACATTATTCAGTGCAACACAGTGGATACAGTATTCAGTATAACACACTGGGTACAGTATTCAGTGTAACACTGGGTACAGTATTCAGTGTAACTCTGGGTACAATATTCAGTGTAACAATGGGCACAGTATTCAGTGCAACACTGGTTACAGGATTCAGTGTATAACTGGGTACAGTATTCGGTGTAACTCTGGGTACAGTATTCAGTGTAAAACACTGGGTACAGTATTCAGTGTAACACTCTGGGTAGAGTATTCACTGTAACTCAGGGTACAGTATTCAGTGTAACACACTGAGTACAGTATTCAGTGTAAAACTCTGGGTACAGTATTCATTGTAACTCTGGATACAGTAATCAGTGTAACACACTTTTACATTATTCAGTGTAACACTCTGGGTACAATATTCATTGTAACTCTGGGTACAGTATTCAGTGTAAGACTGGGTACAGTATTCCGTGTAACACACTGGGTACAGTATTCAGTATAACACTCTGGGTACAGTATTCAGTGTAACACACTGGTACAGTATTCAGTGTAACACTGGGTACAGGATTCAGTGTAACACTCTGGGTAAAGTATTCAGTCTAACACTCTGGGTACAGTATTCAGTGTAACACACTGGGTACAGTATTCAGAGTAGCATTCTGGGTACAGTATTCAGAGTAGCACTCTGCATACAATATTCAGTTTAACACACTGGGTACAGTATTCAGTGTAACACTGGTTACAGGATTCAGTATAACACTGGGTACAGTATTCAGTGTAACACACTGCGTACAGTATACAGTGTCACACTCTGGGTACAATATTCAGTGTAACTCTGGGTACAGTATTCAGTGTAATACACTGGGTACATTATTCAGTGTAACACTCTCTGTACAGTATTCATTGTAACTCTGGGTACAGTATTCAGTGCAACACACTGATTAGAGTATTCAGTGTAACACTCTGGGTACAGTATTCAGTGTCACACTGGGTACATTATTCAGTGTAACACACGGGGTACAGTATTAAGTGTAATACTGGTTACAGGATTCAGTGTAACACTGGGTACAGTATTCAGTGTAACACACTGGGTACAGTATACAGTGTAACACTCTGGGTACAGTATTCAGTGTAACTCTCGATACAGTATTCAGTGTAACACACTGGCACATTATTCAGTGTTACACTCTGGGTACAGTATTCATTGTAACTCTGGGTACAGTATTCAGTGTAACACACTGATTACAGTATTCAGTGTAACACTCTGGGTACAGTATTCAGTGTAACTCTGGGTACAGTATTCAGTGTAACTCTGGGTACAGTATTCAGTGTAACACTCTGGGTACAGTATTCAGTGTAACTCTGGGTACATTATTCACTGTAACATACTGATTACAGTATTCAGTGTAACACTCTGGATACAGTATTCAGTGTAACACTGGGTACAGTATTCAGTGCAACACACTGATTACAGTATTCAGTGTAACACTCTGGGTACAGTATTCAGTGTAACAATGGTTACAGGATTCAGTGTAACACTGGGTACAGTATTCAGTGTAACTCTGGGTACAATATTCAGTGTTAAACTCTGGGTGCAGTATTCAGTGTAACACAGGGTACAGTATTCAGTGTAACACTGAGAACAGTATTCAGTGTAACAATGAGTACAGTATTCAGTGTAACACAGTGGATACAGTATTCAGTATAACACACTGGGTACAGTATTCAGCGTAACACTGGGTACAGTATTCAGTGTAACTCTGGGTACAATATTCAGTGTAACAATGGGCACAGTATGCAGTGCAACACTGGTTACAGGATTCAGTGTAACACTGGGTACAGTATTCGGTGTAACTCTGGGTACAGTATTCAGTGTAAAACACTGGGTACAGTATTCAGTCTAACACTCTGGGTAGAGTATTCACTGTAACTCAGGGTACAGTATTCAGTGTAAAACACTGGGTACAGTATTCAGTCGAACACTCTGGGTAGAGTATTCATTGTAACTCTGGATACAGTATTCAGTGTAACACACTTTTACATTATTCAGTGTAACACTCTGGGTACAGTATTCATTGTAACTCTGGGTACAGTATTCAGTGTAACACTGGGCACAGTATTCCGTGTAACACACTGGGTACAGTATTCAGTGTAACACTCTGGGTACAGTATTCAGTGTAACACACTGGTACAGTATTCAGTCTAACACTGGGTACAGGATTCAGTGTAACACACTGTTACAGTATTCAGTTTAACACTGGGTACAGGATTCAGTGTAACACTCTGGGTACAGTATTCAGAATAGCACTCTGGGGACAGTATTCAGAGTAGCACTCTGCATACAGTATTCAGTTTAACACACTGGGTACAGTATTCAGTGTAACACTGGTTACAGGATTCAGTATAACACTGGGTACAGTATTGTGTAACACACTGCGTACAGTATACAGTGTCACACTCTGGGTACAATATTCAGTGTAACTCTGGGGACATTATTCAGTGTAACACACTGGGTACATTATTCAGTGTAACACTCTGGGTACAGTATTCATTGTAACTCTGGGTACATTATTCAGTGTAACACACGGGGTACAGTATTAAGTGTAACACTGGTTACAGGATTCAGTGTAGCACTGGGTACAGTATTCAGTGTAACACACTGGGTACAATATACAGTGTAACACTCTGAGTACAGTATTCAGCGTAACTCTGGATACAGTATTCAGTGTAACACACTGGCACATTATTCAGTGTAACACTCTGGGTACAGTATTCATTGTAACTCTGGGTACAGTATTCAGTGTAACACACTGATTACAGTATTCAGTGTAACACTCTGGGTACAGTATTCAGTGTCACACTGGGTACAGTATTCAGTGTAACTCTGGATACAGTATTCAGTGTAACACACTGGCACATTATTCTGTGTAACACTCTGGGTACAGTATTCAGTGTAACACACTGATTACAGTATTCAGTGTAACACTCTGGGTACAGTATTCAGTTAAACACTGGGTACAGTATTCAGTGTAACACTGGTTTCAGTATTCCGTGTAACACTCTGGGTACAGTATTCAGTGTAACACACTGGGTACAGTTTTCAGTGTAACTCTGGGTACAGTATTCAGTGTAACTCTGGGTACAGTATTCAGTGTAACACAATGGGTACATTATTCAGTTTAACACACTGGGTACAGTATTCAGTGTAACACTGGGTACAGTATTCAGTGCAACACACTGATTACTGTATTCAGTCTAACACTCTGGGTAGAGTATTCATTGTAACTCTGGATACAGTATTCAGTGTAACACACTTTTACATTATTCAGTGTAACATTCTGGGTACAGTATTTATTGTAACTCTGGGTACAGTATTCAGTGTAACACTGGGCACAGTATTCCGTGTAACACACTGGGTACAGTTTTCAGTGTAACACTCTGGGTACAGTATTCAGTGTAACACACTGGTACAGTATTCAGTCTAACACTGGGTACAGGATTCAGTGTAACACACTGTTACAGTATTCAGTTTAACACTGGGTACAGGATTCAGTGTAACACTCTGGGTACAGTATTCAGAATAGCACTCTGGGGACAGTATTCAGAGTAGCACTCTGCATACAGTATTCAGTTTAACACACTGGGTACAGTATTCAGTGTAACACTGGTTACAGGATTCAGTATAACACTGGGTACAGTATTGTGTAACACACTGCGTACAGTATACAGTGTCACACTCTGGGTACAATATTCAGTGTAACTCTGGGGACATTATTCAGTGTAACACACTGGGTACATTATTCAGTGTAACACTCTGGGTACAGTATTCATTGTAACTCTGGGTACATTATTCAGTGTAACACACGGGGTACAGTATTAAGTGTAACACTGGTTACAGGATTCAGTGTAGCACTGGGTACAGTATTCAGTGTAACACACTGGGTACAATATACAGTGTAACACTCTGGGTACAGTATTCAGCGTAACTCTGGATACAGTATTCAGTGTAACACACTGGCACATTATTCAGTGTAACACTCTGGGTACAGTATTCATTGTAACTCTGGGTACAGTATTCAGTGTAACACACTGATTACAGTATTCAGTGTAACACTCTGGGTACAGTATTCAGTTAAACACTGGGTACAGTATTCAGTGTAACTCTGGATACAGTATTCAGTGTAACACACTGGCACATTATTCTGTGTAACACTCTGGGTACAGTATTCAGTGTAACACACTGATTACAGTATTCAGTGTAGCACTCTGGGTACAGTATTCAGTTAAACACTGGGTACAGTATTCAGTGTAACACTGGTTTCAGTATTCCGTGTAACACTCTGGGTACAGTATTCAGTGTAACACACTGGGTACAGTTTTCAGTGTAACTCTGGGTACAGTATTCAGTGTAACTCTGGGTACAGTATTCAGTGTAACACAATGGGTACATTATTCAGTTTAACACACTGGGTACAGTATTCAGTGTAACACTGGGTACAGTATTCAGTGCAACACACTGATTACTGTATTCAGTGTAACACTCTGGGTACAGTATTCAGTGTAACAATTGTTACAGGATTCAGTGTAACACTGGGTACAGTATTCAGTGTAACTCTGGGTACAGTATTCAGTGTTAAACTCTGGGTGCAGTATTCAGTGTAACACAGGGTACAGTATTCAGTGTAACACTGAGAACAGTATTCAGTGTAACAATGAGTACATTATTCAGTGCAACACTGTGGATACAGTATTCAGTGTAACACACTGAGTACAGTATTCAGTGTAAAACTCTGGGTACAGTATTCATTGTAACTCTGGATACAGTATTCAGTGTAACACACTTTTACATTATTCAGTGTAACACTCTGGGTACAGTATTCATTGTAACTCTGGGTACAGTATTCAGTGTAACACTGGGTACAGTATTCCATGTAACACACTGGGTACAGTATTCAGTGTAACACTCTGGGTACAGTATTCAGTGTAACACACTGGTACAGTATTCAGTGTAACACTGGGTACAGGATTCAGTGTAACACACTGGTACAGTATTCATTTTAACACTGGGTACAGGATTCAGTGTAACACTCTGGGTAAAGTATTCAGTCTAACACTCTGGGTACAGTATTCAGTGTAACACACTGGGTACAGTATTCAGAGTGGCACTCTGGCTACAGTATTCAGAGTAGCATTCTGCATACAATATTCAGTTTAACACACTGGGTACAGTATTCAGTGTAACACTGGTTACAGGATTCAGTATAACACTGGGTACAGTATTCAGTGTAACACACTGCGTACAGTATACAGTGTCACACTCTGGGTACAATATTCAGTGTAACTCTGGGTACAGTATTCAGTGTAACACACTGGGTACATTATTCAGTGTAACACTCTCTGTACAGTATTCATTGTAACTCTGGGTACAGTATTCAGTGCAACACACGGGGTACAGTATTAAGTGTAACACTGGTTACAGGATTCAGTGTAACACTGGGTACAGTATTCAGTGTAACACACTGGGTACAGTATTCAGTGTCACACTGGGTACATTATTCAGTGTAACACACGGGGTAAAGTATTAAGTGTAACACTGGTTACAGGATTCAGTGTAACACTGGGTACAGTATTCAGTGTAACACACTGGGTACAGTATACAGTGTAACACTCTGGATACCATGTTCATTGTAACTCTGGGTACAGTATTCAGTGTAACACACTTATTACAGTATTCAGTGTAACACTCTGGGTACAGTATTCAGTTAAACACTGGGTACAGTATTCAGTGTAACACTGGGTACAGTATTCCGTGTAACACACTGGGTACAGTATTCAGTGTAACTCTGGGTACAGTATTCAGTGTAACTCTGGGTACAGTATTCAGTGTAACACAATGGGTACAGTATTCAGTGTAACATTTTGGGTACAGTATTCAGTGTAACACACTGGGTACAGTATTCAGTGTAACTCTGGATACAGTATTCAGTGTAACACTCTGGGTACAGTATTCAGTGTAACACATGGGGTACAGTATTAAGTGTAACACTGGTTACAGTATTCAGCGTAACACTGGGTACAGTATTCAGTGTAACACACTGGGTACAGTATACAGTGTAGCACTTTGGGTACAGTATTCAGTGTAACTCTGGATACAGTATTCAGTGTAACACTCTGGGTACATTATTCAGTGTAACACTCTGGGTACAGTATTCATTGTAACTCTGGGTACAGTATTCAATATAACACACCGATTACAGTATTCAGTGTAACACTCTGGGTACAGTATTCAGTTCAACACTGGGTACAGTATTCAGTGTAACACTGGGTTCAGTATTCCGTGTAACATTCTGGGTACAGTATTCAGTGTAACACACTGGGTACAGTATTCAGTGTAACTCTGGGTACAGCATTCAGTGCAACACACTGATTACAGTATTCAGTGTAACACTCTGGGTACAGTATTCACTGTAACGATGGTTACAGGATTCAGTGTAACGTGGGTACAGTATTCAGTGTAACACAGGGTACATTATTCAGTGCAACACTGAGAACAGTATTCAGTGTAACAATGAGTACAATATTCAGTGTAACACAGTGGATACAGTATTCAGTATAACACTCTGGGTACAGTATTCAGTGTAAAACTGGGTACAGTATTCAGTGTAACTCTGGGTACAGTATTCATTGTAACTCTGGATACAGTATTCAGTGTAACACTGGGTACAGTATTCCATGTAACACACTGGGTACATTATTCAGTGTAAAACTCTGGGTGTAGTATTCAGTGTAACACAGGGTACAGTATTCAGTGCAACACTGAGAACAGTATTCAGTGTAACAATGAGTACATTATTCAGTGCAACACAGTGGATACAGTATTCAGTATAACACACTGGGTACAGTATTCAGTGTAACACTGGGTACAGTATTCAGTGCAACTCTGGGTACAATATTCAGTGTAACACTGGGCACAGTATTCAGTGCAACACTGGTTACAGGATTCAGTGTAAACTGGGTACAGTATTCGGTGTAACTCTGGGTACAGTATTCAGTGTAAAACACTGGGTACAGTATTCATGTAACACTCTGGGTAGAGTATTCACTGTAACTCAGGGTACAGTATTCAGTGTAACACACTGAGTACAGTATTCAGTGTAAAACTCTGGGTACAGTATTCATTGTAACTCTGGATACAGTATTCAGTGTAACACACTTTTACATTATTCAGTGTAACACTCTTGGTACAGTATTCATTGTAACTCTGGGTACAGTATTCAGTGTAACACTGGGTACAGTATTCCGTGTAACTCGCTGGGTACAGTATTCAGTGTAACTCTGAGTACAGTATTCAGTGCAACACACTGATTACATTATTCAGTGTAACACTCTGGGTACAGTATTCAGTGTATCGATGGTTACAGGATTCAGTGTAACGCTGGGTACAGTATTCAGTGTAACTCTGGGTACAGTATTCAGTGTTAAATTCTGGGTGCAGTATTCAGTGTAACACAGGGTACATTATTCAGTGCAACACTGAGAACAGTATTCAGTGTAACAATGAGTACAGTATTCAGTGTAACACAGTGGATACAGTATTCAGTATAACACACTGGGTACAGTATTCAGTGTAAAACTGGGTACAGTATTCAGTGTAACTCTGGGTACAGTATTCATTGTAACTCTGGATACAGTATTCAGTGTAACACTGGGTACAGTATTCCATGTAACACACTGGGTACATTATTCAGTGTAACACTCTGGGTACAGTATTCAGTGTAACACACTGGTACAGTAATCAGTGTAACACTGGGTACAGGATTCAGTGTAACACACTGGTACAGTATTCAGTTTAACACTGGGTACAGGATTCAGTGTAACACTCTGGGTAAAGTATTCAGTCTAACACTCTGGGTACAGTATTCAGTGTAACACACTGGGTACAGTATTCAGAGTAGCACTCTGGGTACAGTATTCAGTTTAACACACTGGGTACAGTATTCAGTGTAACTCTGGATACAGTATTCAGTGTAACACTCTGGGTACAGTATTCAGTGTAACACACTGGGTACAGTATTCAGTGTAACTCTGGGTACATTATTCAGTGTGACTCTGGGTACAGTATTCAGTGTAAAACACTGGGTACAGTATTCAGTGTAACACTCTGGGTAGAGTATTCACTGTAACTCAGGGTACAGTGTTCAGTGTAACACACTGAGTACAGTATTCAGTGTAAAACTCTGGGTACAGTATTCATTGTAACTCTGGATACAGTATTCAGTGTAACACACTTTTACATTATTCAGTGTCACACTCTTGGTACAGTATTCATTGTAACTCTGGGTACAGTATTCAGTGCAACACTGGGTACAGTATTCCGTGTAACACACTGGGTACAGTATTCAGTGTAACACTCTGGGTACAGTATTCAGTGTAACACACTGGGTACAGTATTCAGTGTAACTCTGGGTACAGTATTCAGTGTGACTCTGGGTACAGTATTCAGTGTAAAACACTGGGTACAGTATTCAGTGTAACACTCTGGGTAGAGTATTCACTGTAACTCAGGTTACAGTATTCAGAGTAACACCCTGAGTACAGTATTCAGTGTAAAACTCTGGGTACAGTATGCAGTGTAACTCTGGATACAGTATTCAGTGTAACACACTGGCACATTATTCAGTGTAACACTCTGGGTACAGTATTCATTGTAACTCTGGGTACAGTATTCAGTGTAACACACTGATTACAGTATTCAGTGTAACACTCTGGGTACAGTATTCAGTTAAACACTGGGTACAGTATTCAGTGTAACTCTGGGTACATTATTCAGTTTAACACACTGGGTACAGTATTCAGTGTAACTCTGGGTACAGTATTCAGTGTAACTCTGGGTACAGTATTCAGTGTAACACAATGGGTACAGTATTCAGTGTAACACTTTGGGTACAGTATTCAGTGTCACACTGGGTACATTATTCAGTGTAACACACGGGGTACAGTATTAAGTGTAACACTGGTTACAGGATTCAGTGTAACACTGGGTACAGTATTCAGTGTAACACACTGGGTACAGTATACAGTGTAACACTCTGTGTACAGTATTCAGTGTGACTCTGGGTACAGTATTCAGTGTAAAACACTGGGTACAGTATTCAGTGTAACACTCTGGGTAGAGTATTCACTGTAACTCAGGGTACAGTATTCAGAGTAACACACTGAGTACAGTATTCAGTGTAAAACTCTGGGTACAGTATGCAGTGTAACTCTGGATACAGTATTCAGTGTAACACACTGGCACATTATTCAGTGTAACACTCTGGGTACAGTATTCATTGTAACTCTGGGTACAGTATTCAGTGTAACACACTGATTACAGTATTCAGTGTAACACTCTGGGTACAGTATTCAGTTAAACACTGGGTACAGTATTCAGTGTAACACTGGGTACAGTATTCCGTGTAACACACTGGGTACAGTATTCAGTGTAACTCTGGGTACAGTATTCAGTGTAACACAATGGGTACAGTATTCAGTGTAACACTTTGGGTACAGTATTCAGTGTAACACACTGGGTACAGTATTCAGTGTAACTCTGGATACAGTATTCAGTGTAACACTCTGGGTACAGTATTCAGTGTAACACATGGGGTACAGTATTAAGTGTAACACTGGTTACAGTATTCAGTGTAACACTGGGTACAGTATTCGGTGTAACACACTGGGTACAGTATACAGTGTAGCACTTTGGGTACAGTATTCAGTGTAACTCTGGATACAGTATTCAGTGTAACACTCTGGGTACATTATTCAGTGTAACACTCTGGGTACAGTATTCATTGTAACTCTGGGTACAATATTCAATATAACACACCGATTACAGTATTCAGTGTAACACTCTGGGTACAGTATTCAGTTAAACACTGGGTACAGTATTCAGTGTAACACTGGGTTCAGTATTCTGTGTAACACTCTCGGTACAGTATTCAGTGTAACACACTGGGTACAGTATTCAGTGTAACTCTGGGTACAGTATTCAGTGTAACTCTGGGTACAGTATTCAGTGTAACAATGGTTACAGGATTCAGTGTAATACTGGGTACAGTATTCAGTGTAACTCTGGATACATTATTCAGTGTAACACTCTGGGTACAGTATTCAGTGTAACACTCTGGGTACAGTATTCAGTTAAACACTGGGTACAGTAGTCAGTGTAACACTGGGTTCAGTATTCCGTGTAACACTCTGGGTACAGTATTCTGTGTAACACACTGGGTACAGTATTCATTGTAACTCTGGATACATTATTCAGTGTAACACTGGGTACAATATTCCATGTAACACACTGGGTACATTATTCAGTGTAACACTCTGGGTACAGTATTCAGTGTAACACACTGGTACAGTAATCAGTGTAACACTGGGTACAGGATTCAGTGTAACACACTGGTACAGTATTCAGTTTAACACTGGGTACAGGATTCAGTGTAACACTCTGGGTAAAGTATTCAGTCTAACACTCTGGGTACAGTATTCAGTGTAACACACTGGGTACAGTATTCAGAGTAGCACTCTGGGTACAGTATTCAGTTTAACACACTGGTACAGTATTCAGTGTAACTCTGGATACAGTATTCAGTGTAACACTCTGGGTACAGTATTCAGTGTAACACACTGGGTACAGTATTCAGTGTAACTCTGGGTACAGTATTCAGTGTGACTCTGGGTACAGTATTCAGTGTAAAACACTGGGTACAGTATTCAGTGTAACACTCTGGGTAGAGTATTCACTGTAACTCAGGGTACAGTGTTCAGTGTAACACACTGAGTACAGTATTCAGTGTAAAACTCTGGGTACAGTATTAATTGTGACTCTGGATACAGTATTCAGTGTAACACACTTTTACATTATTCAGTGTAAAACTCTTGGTACAGTATTCATTGTAACTCTGGGTACAGTATTCAGTGTAACACTGGGTACAGTATTCCGTGTAACACACTGGGTACAGTATTCAGTGTAACACTCTGGGTACAGTATTCAGTGTAACACACTGGGTACAGTATTCACTGTGACTCTGGGTACAGTATTCAGTGTAAAACACTGGGTACAGTATTCAATGTAACACTCTGTGTAGAGTATTCACTGTAACTCAGGGTACAATATTCAGAGTAACACACTGAGTACAGTATTCAGTGTAAAACTCTGGGTACAGTATGCAGTGTAACTCTGGATACAGTATTCAGTGTAACACACTGGCACATTATTCAGTGTAACACTCTGGGTACAGTATTCATTGTAACTCTGGGTACAGTATTCAGTGTAACTCTGGGTACATTATTCAGTTTAACACACTGGGTACAGTATTCAGTGTAACTCTGGGTACAGTATTCAGTGTAACTCTGGGTACAGTATTCAGTGTAACACAATGGGTACAGTATTCAGTGTAACACTTTGGGTACAGTATTCAGTGTCACACTGGGTACATTATTCAGTGTAACACACGGGGTACAGTATTAAGTGTAACACTGGTTACAGGATTCAGTGTAACACTGGGTACAGTATTCAGTGTAACACACTGGGTACAGTATACAGTGTAACACTCTGTGTACAGTATTCAGTGTAACTCTGGATACAGTATTCAGTGTAACACACTGGCACATTATTCAGTGTAACACTCTGGGTACAGTATTCATTGTAACTCTGGGTACAGTATTCAGTGTAACACACTGATTACAGTATTCAGTGTAACACTCTGGGTACAGTATTCAGTTAAACACTGGGTACAGTATTGAGTGTAACACTGGGTACAGTATTCCGTGTAACACACTGGGTACAGTATTCAGTGCAACACACTGGGTACAGTATTCAGTGTAACTCTGGGTACAGTATTCAGTGTAACACAATGGGTACAGTATTCAGTGTAACACTTTGGGTACAGTATTCAGTGTAACACACTGGGTACAGTATTCAGTGTAACTCTGGATACAGTATTCAGTGTAACACTCTGGGTACAGTATTCAGTGTAACACATGGGGTACAGTATTAAGTGTAACACTGGTTACAGTATTCAGTGTAACACTGGGTACAGTATTCGGTGTAACACACTGGGTACAGTATACAGTGTAGCACTTTGGGTACAGTATTCAGTGTAACTCTGGATACAGTATTCAGTGTAACACTCTGGGTACATTATTCAGTGTAACACACTGATTACAGTATTCAGTGTAACACTCTGGGTACAGTATTCAGTTAAACACTGGGTACAGTATTCAGTGTAACACTGGGTTCAGTATTCCGTGTAACTCTGGGTACAGTATTCACTGTAACACAATGGGTACATTATTCAGTTTAACACACTGGGTACAGTATTCAGTGTAACACTTTGGGTACAGTATTCAGTGTAACACTCTGGGTACAGTATTCAGTGTGACACTGGGTACAGTAGTCAGTGTAACACTGGGTTCAGTATTCCGTGTAACACTCTGGGTACAGTATTCAGTGTAACTCTGGGTACATTATTCACTGTAACACACTGATTACAGTATTCAGTGTAACACAATGGGTACAGTATTCAGTGTAACACTTTGGGTACAGTATTCAGTGTAACACACTGGGTACAGTATTCAGTGTAACTCTGGATACAGTATTCAGTGTAACACTCTGGGTACATTATTCAGTGTAACACATGGGGTACTGTATTAAGTGTAACACTGGTTACAGTATTCAGTGTAACACTGGGTACAGTATTCGGTGTAACACACTGGGTACAGTATACAGTGTAGCACTTTGGGTACAGTATTCAGTGTAACTCTGGATACAGTATTCAGTGTAACACCCTGGGTACATTATTCAGTGTAACACTCTGGGTACATTATTCATTGTAACTCTGGGTACAGTATTCAGTGTAACACTGGGTTCAGTATTCCGTGTAACACTCTGGGTACAGCATTCAGTGTAACGATGGTTACAGGATTCAGTTTAACACTGGGTACAGTATTCAGTGTAACTCTGGGTACAATATTCAGTGTTAAACTCTGGGTGCAGTATTCAGTGTAACACAGGGTACATTATTCAGTGTAACACTGAGAACAGTATTCAGTGTAACAATGAGTACAGTATTCAGTGTAACACAGTGGATACAGTATTCAGTATAACACACTGGGTACAGTATTCATTGTAACACTGGATACATTATTCAGTGTAACTCTGGGTACAGTATTCATTGTAACTCTGGACACAGTATTCAGTGTAACACTGGGTACAGTATTCCGTGTAACTCTGTGTACAGTATTCAGTGTAACACAATGGGTACATTATTCAGTTTAACAAACTGGGTACAGTATTCAGTGTAACACTCTGGGTACAGTATTCAGTGTAACTCTGGGTACATTATTCACTGTAACACACTGATTACAGTATTCAATGTAACACTCTGGATACAGTATTCAGTGTAACACTGGGTACAGTATTCAGTGCAACACACTGATTACAGTATTCAGTGTAACACTCTGGGTACAGTATTCAGTGTAACAATGGTTACAGATTCAGTGTAACACTGGGTACAGTATTCAGTGTAACTCTGGGTACAGTATTCAGTGTTAAACTCTGGGTGCAGTATTCAGTGTAACACAGGGTACAGTATTCAGTGTAACACTGAGAACAGTATTCAGTGTAACAATGAGTACATTATTCAGTGCAACACAGTGGATACAGTATTCAGTATAACACACTGGGTACAGTATTCAGTGTAACACTGGGTACAGTATTCAGTGTAACTCTGCGTACAATATTCAGTTCAACACACTGGGTACAGTATTCAGTGTAACACTGGTGACAGGATTCAGTATAACACTGGGTACAGTTTTCAGTGTAACACACTGTGTACAGTATACAGTGTCACACTCTGGGTACAATATTCAGTGTAACTCTGGGTACAGTATTCAGTGTAACACACTGGGTACATTATTCAGTGTAACACTCTCTGTACAGTATTCATTGTAACTCTGGGTACAGTATTCAGTGCAACACACTGATTAGAGTATTCAGTGTAACACTCTGGGTACAGTATTCAGTGTCACACTGGGTACATTATTCAGTGTAACACACGGGGTACAGTATTAAGTGTAACACTGGTTACAGGATTCAGTGTAACACTGGGTACAGTATTCAGTGTAACACACTGGGTACAGTATACAGTGTAACACTCTGTGTACAGTATTCAGTGTAACTCTGGATACAGTATTCAGTGTAACACACTGGCACATTATTCAGTGTAACACTCTGGGTACAGTATTCATTGTAACTCTGGGTACAGTATTCAGTGTAACACACTGATTACAGTATTCAGTGTAACACTCTGGGTACAGTATTCAGTTAAACACTGGGTACAGTATTCAGTGTAACACTGGGTACAGTATTCCGTGTAACACTCTGGGTACAGTATTCAGTGTAACACACTGGGTACAGGATTCAGTGTAACTCTGGGTACAGTATTCAGTGTAACTCTGGGTACAGTATTCAGTGTAACACAATGGGTACATTATTCAGTTTAACACACTGGGTACAGTATTCAGTGTAACACTCTGGGTACAGTATTCAGTGTAACTCTGGGTACATTATTCACTGTAACACACTGATTACAGTATTCAGTGTAACATTCTGGGTACAGTATTCAGTGTAAAACTGGGTACAGTATTCAGCGCAACACACTGATTACAGTATTCAGTGTAACACTCTGGGTACAGTATTCAGTGTAACTCTGGGTACAGTACTCAGTGTTAAACTCTGGGTGCAGTATTCAGTGTAACACAGGGTACATTATTCAGTGTAACACTGAGAACAGTATCCAGTGTAACAATGAGTACAGTATTCAGTGTAACACAGTGGATTCAGTATTCAGTATAACACACTGGGTACAGTATTCAGTGTAACACTGGGTACAGTATTCAGTGTAACTCTGGGTACAGTATTCATTGTAACTCTGGATACAGTATTCAGTGTAACACTGGGTACAGTATTCCGTGTAACACACTGGGTACATTATTCAGTGTAACACTCTGGGTACAGTATTCAGTGTAACACACTGGTACAGTATTCAGTGTAACACTGGGTACAGGATTCAGTGTAACATACTGGTACAGTATTCAGTTTAACACTGGTTACAGGATTCAGTGTAACACTCTGGGTAAAGTATTCAGTCTAACACTCTGCGTACAATATTCAGTGTAACACACTGGGTACAGTATTCAGAGTAGCACTCTGGGTACAGTATTCAGAGTAGCACTCTGGGTACAGTAATCAGAGTAGCACTCTGGGTACAGTATTCAGTTTAACACACTGGGTACAGTATACAGTTTAACACTCTGGGTACAGTATTTAGTGTAACTCTGGATACAGCATTCAGTGTAACACACTGGCACATTATTCAGTGTAACACTCTGGGTACAGTATTCATTGTAACTCTGGGTACAGTATTCAGTGTAACACACTGATTACAGTATTCAGTGTAACACTCTGGGTACAGTATTCAGTTAAACACTGGGTACAGTATTCAGTGTAACACTGGGTACAGTATTCCGTGTAACACACTGGGTACAGTATTCAGTGTAACTCTGGGTACATTATTCAGTGTAACTCTGGGTACATTATTCAGTTTAACACACTGGGTACAGTATTCAGTGTAACACTCTGGGTACAGTATTCAGTGTAACTCTGGGTAAAATATTCACTGTAACACACTGATTACAGTATTCAGTGTAACACTCTGGGTACAGTATTCAGTGCAACACATTGGGTACAGTATTCAGTGTAACTCTGGGTACAATATTCAGTGTAACACTGGGTACAGTATTCAGTGTAACACACTAGGTACAGTATTCAGTGTAACACTGGGTTCAGTATTCCGTGTAACACTCTGGGTACAGTATTCAGTGTAACACACTGGGTACAGTATTCAGTGTAACACTCTGGGTACAGTATTCAGTGTAACACATGGGGTACAGTATTAAGTGTAACACTTTGGGTACAGTATTCAGTGTAACACACTGGGTACAGTATTCAGTGTAACTCTGGATACAGTATTCAGTGTAACACTCTGGGTACAGTATTCAGTGTAACACATGGGGTACAGTATTAAGTGTAACACTGGTTACAGTATTCAGTGTAACACTGGGTACAGTATTCGGTGTAACACACTGGGTACAGTATACAGTGTAGCACTTTGGGTACAGTATTCAGTGTAACTCTGGATACAGTATTCAGTGTAACACTCTGGGTACATTATTCAGTGTAACACACTGATTACAGTATTCAGTGTAACACTCTGGGTACAGTATTCAGTTAAACACTGGGTACAGTATTCAGTGTAACACTGGGTTCAGTATTCCGTGTAACTCTGGGTACAGTATTCACTGTAACACAATGGGTACATTATTCAGTTTAACACACTGGGTACAGTATTCAGTGTAACACTTTGGGTACAGTATTCAGTGTAACACTCTGGGTACAGTATTCAGTGTGACACTGGGTACAGTAGTCAGTGTAACACTGGGTTCAGTATTCCGTGTAACACTCTGGGTACAGTATTCAGTGTAACTCTGGGTACATTATTCACTGTAACACACTGATTACAGTATTCAGTGTAACACAATGGGTACAGTATTCAGTGTAACACTTTGGGTACAGTATTCAGTGTAACACACTGGGTACAGTATTCAGTGTAACTCTGGATACAGTATTCAGTGTAACACTCTGGGTACATTATTCAGTGTAACACATGGGGTACTGTATTAAGTGTAACACTGGTTACAGTATTCAGTGTAACACTGGGTACAGTATTCGGTGTAACACACTGGGTACAGTATACAGTGTAGCACTTTGGGTACAGTATTCAGTGTAACTCTGGATACAGTATTCAGTGTAACACCCTGGGTACATTATTCAGTGTAACACTCTGGGTACATTATTCATTGTAACTCTGGGTACAGTATTCAGTGTAACACTGGGTTCAGTATTCCGTGTAACACTCTGGGTACAGCATTCAGTGTAACGATGGTTACAGGATTCAGTTTAACACTGGGTACAGTATTCAGTGTAACTCTGGGTACAATATTCAGTGTTAAACTCTGGGTGCAGTATTCAGTGTAACACAGGGTACATTATTCAGTGTAACACTGAGAACAGTATTCAGTGTAACAATGAGTACAGTATTCAGTGTAACACAGTGGATACAGTATTCAGTATAACACACTGGGTACAGTATTCATTGTAACACTGGATACATTATTCAGTGTAACTCTGGGTACAGTATTCATTGTAACTCTGGACACAGTATTCAGTGTAACACTGGGTACAGTATTCCGTGTAACTCTGTGTACAGTATTCAGTGTAACACAATGGGTACATTATTCAGTTTAACAAACTGGGTACAGTATTCAGTGTAACACTCTGGGTACAGTATTCAGTGTAACTCTGGGTACATTATTCACTGTAACACACTGATTACAGTATTCAGTGTAACACTCTGGATACAGTATTCAGTGTAACACTGGGTACAGTATTCAGTGCAACACACTGATTACAGTATTCAGTGTAACACTCTGGGTACAGTATTCAGTGTAACAATGGTTACAGATTCAGTGTAACACTGGGTACAGTATTCAGTGTAACTCTGGGTACAGTATTCAGTGTTAAACTCTGGGTGCAGTATTCAGTGTAACACAGGGTACAGTATTCAGTGTAACACTGAGAACAGTATTCAGTGTAACAATGAGTACATTATTCAGTGCAACACAGTGGATACAGTATTCAGTATAACACACTGGGTACAGTATTCAGTGTAACACTGGGTACAGTATTCAGTGTAACTCTGCGTACAATATTCAGTTCAACACACTGGGTACAGTATTCAGTGTAACACTGGTGACAGGATTCAGTATAACACTGGGTACAGTTTTCAGTGTAACACACTGTGTACAGTATACAGTGTCACACTCTGGGTACAATATTCAGTGTAACTCTGGGTACAGTATTCAGTGTAACACACTGGGTACATTATTCAGTGTAACACTCTCTGTACAGTATTCATTGTAACTCTGGGTACAGTATTCAGTGCAACACACTGATTAGAGTATTCAGTGTAACACTCTGGGTACAGTATTCAGTGTCACACTGGGTACATTATTCAGTGTAACACACGGGGTACAGTATTAAGTGTAACACTGGTTACAGGATTCAGTGTAACACTGGGTACAGTATTCAGTGTAACACACTGGGTACAGTATACAGTGTAACACTCTGTGTACAGTATTCAGTGTAACTCTGGATACAGTATTCAGTGTAACACACTGGCACATTATTCAGTGTAACACTCTGGGTACAGTATTCATTGTAACTCTGGGTACAGTATTCAGTGTAACACACTGATTACAGTATTCAGTGTAACACTCTGGGTACAGTATTCAGTTAAACACTGGGTACAGTATTCAGTGTAACACTGGGTACAGTATTCCGTGTAACACTCTGGGTACAGTATTCAGTGTAACACACTGGGTACAGGATTCAGTGTAACTCTGGGTACAGTATTCAGTGTAACTCTGGGTACAGTATTCAGTGTAACACAATGGGTACATTATTCAGTTTAACACACTGGGTACAGTATTCAGTGTAACACTCTGGGTACAGTATTCAGTGTAACTCTGGGTACATTATTCACTGTAACACACTGATTACAGTATTCAGTGTAACATTCTGGGTACAGTATTCAGTGTAAAACTGGGTACAGTATTCAGCGCAACACACTGATTACAGTATTCAGTGTAACACTCTGGGTACAGTATTCAGTGTAACTCTGGGTACAGTACTCAGTGTTAAACTCTGGGTGCAGTATTCAGTGTAACACAGGGTACATTATTCAGTGTAACACTGAGAACAGTATCCAGTGTAACAATGAGTACAGTATTCAGTGTAACACAGTGGATTCAGTATTCAGTATAACACACTGGGTACAGTATTCAGTGTAACACTGGGTACAGTATTCAGTGTAACTCTGGGTACAGTATTCATTGTAACTCTGGATACAGTATTCAGTGTAACACTGGGTACAGTATTCCGTGTAACACACTGGGTACATTATTCAGTGTAACACTCTGGGTACAGTATTCAGTGTAACACACTGGTACAGTATTCAGTGTAACACTGGGTACAGGATTCAGTGTAACATACTGGTACAGTATTCAGTTTAACACTGGTTACAGGATTCAGTGTAACACTCTGGGTAAAGTATTCAGTCTAACACTCTGCGTACAATATTCAGTGTAACACACTGGGTACAGTATTCAGAGTAGCACTCTGGGTACAGTATTCAGAGTAGCACTCTGGGTACAGTAATCAGAGTAGCACTCTGGGTACAGTATTCAGTTTAACACACTGGGTACAGTATACAGTTTAACACTCTGGGTACAGTATTTAGTGTAACTCTGGATACAGCATTCAGTGTAACACACTGGCACATTATTCAGTGTAACACTCTGGGTACAGTATTCATTGTAACTCTGGGTACAGTATTCAGTGTAACACACTGATTACAGTATTCAGTGTAACACTCTGGGTACAGTATTCAGTTAAACACTGGGTACAGTATTCAGTGTAACACTGGGTACAGTATTCCGTGTAACACACTGGGTACAGTATTCAGTGTAACTCTGGGTACATTATTCAGTGTAACTCTGGGTACATTATTCAGTTTAACACACTGGGTACAGTATTCAGTGTAACACTCTGGGTACAGTATTCAGTGTAACTCTGGGTAAAATATTCACTGTAACACACTGATTACAGTATTCAGTGTAACACTCTGGGTACAGTATTCAGTGCAACACATTGGGTACAGTATTCAGTGTAACTCTGGGTACAATATTCAGTGTAACACTGGGTACAGTATTCAGTGTAACACACTAGGTACAGTATTCAGTGTAACACTGGGTTCAGTATTCCGTGTAACACTCTGGGTACAGTATTCAGTGTAACACACTGGGTACAGTATTCAGTGTAACACTCTGGGTACAGTATTCAGTGTAACTCTGGGTACATTATTCACTGTAACACACTGATTACAGTATTCAGTGTAACACAATGGGTACAGTATTCAGTGTAACACTTTGGGTACAGTATTCAGTGTAACACACTGGGTACAGTATTCAGTGTAACTCTGGATACAGTATTCAGTGTAACACTCTGGGTACATTATTCAGTGTAACACATGGGGTACTGTATTAAGTGTAACACTGGTTACAGTATTCAGTGTAACACTGGGTACAGTATTCGGTGTAACACACTGGGTACAGTATTCAGTGTAACACTGGGTACATTATTCAGTGTAACACTGGGTTCAGTATTCAATGTAACACACCGATTACAGTATTCAGTGTAACACTCTGGGTACAGTATTCAGTGTAACACTGGGTTCATTATTCCGTGTAACACTCTGGGTACAGCATTCAGTGTAACGATGGTTACAGGATTCAGTTTAAAACTGGGTACAGTATTCAGTGTAACTCTGGGTACAATATTCAGTGTTAAACTCTGGGTGCAGTATTCAGTGTAACACTGAGAACAGTATTCAGTGTAACAATGAGTACAGTATTCAGTGTAACACAGTGGATACAGTATTCAGTATAACACACTGGGTACAGTATTCAGTGTAACACTGGATACAGTATTCAGTGTAACTCTGGGTACAGTATTCATTGTAACTCTGGACACAGTATTCAGTGTAACACTGGGTACAGTATTCCGTGTAACTCTGTGTACAGTATTCAGTGTAACACAATGGGTACATTATTCAGTTTAACAAACTGGGTACAGTATTCAGTGTAACACTCTGGGTACAGTATTCAGTGTAACTCTGGGTACATTATTCACTGTAACACACTGATTACAGTATTCAGTGTAACACTCTGGATACAGTATTCAGTGTAACACTGGGTACAGTATTCAGTGCAACACACTGATTACAGTATTCAGTGTAACACTCTGGGTACAGTATTCAGTGTAACAATGGTTACAGGATTCAGTGTAACACTGGGTACAGTATTCAGTGTAACTCTGGGTACAGTATTCAGTGTTAAACTCTGGGTGCAGTATTCAGTGTAACACAGGGTACAGTATTCAGTGTAACACTGAGAACAGTATTCAGTGTAACAATGAGTACATTATTCAGTGCAACACAGTGGATACAGTATTCAGTATAACACACTGGGTACAGTATTCAGTGTAACACTGGGTACAGTATTCAGTGTAACTCTGGGTACAATATTCAGTGTAACACTGGGCACAGTATTCAGTGCAACACTGGTTACAGGATTCAGTGTAACACTGGGTACAGTATGCGGTGTAACTCTGGGTACAGTATTCAGTGTAAAACACTGGGTACAGTATTCAGTGTAACACTCTGGTAGAGTATTCACTGTAACTCAGGGTACAGTATTCAGTGTAACACACTGAGTACAGTATTCAGTGTAAAACTCTGGGTACAGTATTCATTGTAACTCTGGATACAGTATTCAGTGTAACACACTTTTACATTATTCAGTGTAACACTCTGGGTACAGTATTCATTGTAACTCTGGGTACAGTATTCAGTGTAACACTGGGTACAGTATTCCGTGTAACACACTGGCTCCAGTATTCAGTGTAACACTCTGGGTACAGTATTCAGTGTAACACACTGGTACAGTATTCAGTGTAACAGTGGGTACAGGATTCAGTGTAACACACTGGTACAGTATTCAGTTTAACACTGGGTACAGGATTCAGTGTAACACTCTGGGTAAAGTATTCAGTCTAACACTCTGGGTACAGTATTCAGTGTAACACACTGGGTACAGTATTCAGAGTAGCACTCTGGGTACAGTATTCAGAGTAGCACTCTGCATACAATATTCAGTTTAACACACTGGGTACAGTATTCAGTGTAACACTGGTGACAGGATTCAGTATAACACTGGGTACAGTATTCAGTGTAACACACTGTGTACAGTATACAGTGTCACACTCTGGGTACAATATTCAGTGTAACTCTGGGTACAGTATTCAGTGTAACACACTGGGTACATTATTCAGTGTAACACTCTCTGTACAGTATTCATTGTAACTCTGGGTACAGTATTCAGTGCAACACACTGATTAGAGTATTCAGTGTAACACTCTGGGTACAGTATTCAGTGTCACACTGGCTACATTATTCAGTGTAACACACGGGGTACAGTATTAAGTGTAACACTGGTTACAGGATTCAGTGTAACACTGGGTACAGTATTCAGTGTAACACACTGGGTACAGTATACAGTGTAACACTCTGTGTACAGTATTCAGTGTAACTCTGGATACAGTATTCAGTGTAACACACTGGCACATTATTCAGTGTAACACTCTGGGTACAGTATTCATTGTAACTCTGGGTACAGTATTCAGTGTAACACACTGATTACAGTACTCAGTGTAACACTCTGGGTACAGTATTCAGTTAAACACTGGGTACAGTATTCAGTGTAACACTGGGTACAGTATTCCATGTAACACACTGGGTACAATATTCAGTGTAACTCTGGGTACAGTATTCAGTGTAACTCTGGGTACAGTATTCAGTGTAACACAATGGGTACAGTATTCAGTGTAACACTTTGGGTACAGTATTCAGTGTAACACACTGGGTACTGTATTAAGTGTAACACTGGTTACAGTATTCAGTGTAACACTGGGTACAGTATTCGGTGTAACACACTGGGTACAGTATACAGTGTAGCACTTTGGGTACAGTATTCAGTGTAACTCTGGATACAGTATTCAGTGTAACACTCTGGGTACATTATTCAGTGTAACACTCTGGGTAGAGTATTCATTGTAACTCTGGGTACAGTATTCAGTGTAACTCTGGGTTCAGTATTCCGTGTAACACTCTGGGTACAGTATTCAGTGTAACACACTGGGTACAGTATTCAGTGTAACTCTGGGTACAGTATTCAGTGTAACTCTGGGTACAGTATTCAGTGTAACACAATGGGTACATTATTCAGTTTAACACACTGGGTACAGTATTCAGTGTAACACTCTGGGTACAGTATTCAGTGTAACTCTGGGTACATTATTCACTGTAACACACTGATTACAGTATTCAGTGTAACATTCTGGGTACAGTTTTCAGTGTAAAACTGGGTACAGTATTCAGCGCAACACACTGATTACAGTATTCAGTGTAACACTCTGGGTACAGTATTCAGTGTAACTCTGGGTACAGTACTCAGTGTTAAACTCTGGGTGCAGTATTCAGTGTAACACAGGGTACATTATTCAGTGTAACACTGAGAACAGTATTCAGTGTAACAATGAGTACAGTATTCAGTGTAACACAGTGGATTCAGTATTCAGTATAACACACTGGGTACAGTATTCAGTGTAACACTGGGTACAGTATTCAGTGTAACTCTGGGTACAGTATTCATTGTAACTCTGGATACAGTATTCAGTGTAACACTGGGTACAGTATTCCGTGTAACACACTGGGTACATTATTCAGTGTAACACTCTGGGTACAGTATTCAGTGTAACACACTGGTACAGTATTCAGTGTAACACTGGGTACAGGATTCAGTGTAACATACTGGTACAGTATTCAGTTTAACACTGGTTACAGGATTCAGTGTAACACTCTGGGTAAAGTATTCAGTCTAACACTCTGCGTACAATATTCAGTGTAACACACTGGGTACAGTATTCAGAGTAGCACTCTGGGTACAGTATTCAGAGTAGCACTCTGGGTACAGTATTCAGTTTAACACACTGGGTACAGTATTCAGTGTAACACTGGTTACAGGATTCAGTATAACACTGGGTACAGTATTCAGTGTAACACACTGGGTACAGTATACAGTGTAACACTCTGGGTACAGTATTTAGTGTAACTCTGGATACAGCATTCAGTGTAACACACTGGCACATTATTCAGTGTAACACTCTGGGTACATTATTCATTGTAACTCTGGGTACAGTATTCAGTGTAACACACTGATTACAGTATTCAGTGTAACACTCTGGGTACAGTATTCAGTTAAACACTGGGTACAGTATTCAGTGTAACACTGGGTACTGTATTCCGTGTAACACACTGGGTACAGTATTCAGTGTAACTCTGGGTACATTATTCAGTGTAACTCTGGGTACATTATTCAGTTTAACACACTGGGTACAGTATTCAATGTAACACTCTGGGTACAGTATTCAGTGTAACTCTGGGTAAAATATTCACTGTAACACACTGATTACAGTATTCAGTGTAACACTCTGGGTACAGTATTCAGTGCAACACATTGGGTACAGTATTCAGTGTAACTCTGGGTACAATATTCAGTGTAACACTGGGTACAGTATTCAGTGTAACACACTAGGTACAGTATTCAGTGTAACAGTGGTTAAAGGATTCTGTGCAACACTGGGTACAGTATTCAGTGTAAATCTGGGTACATTATTCAGTGTTAAACTCTGGGTGCAGTTTTCAGTGTAACACAGGGTACAGTATTCAGTGTAACACTGAGAACAGTATTCAGTGTAACACTGAGTACAGTATTCAGTGTAACACAGTGGATACAGTATTCATTATAACAGGCCGGATACAGTTTCAGTGTAACACTGGGTGCAGTATTCAGTGTAACTCTCGGTACAATATTCAGTGTAATACTGAGCACAGTATTCAGTGTAACACGGGTTACAGGATTCAGTTTAACACTGGGTACAATATTCAGTGTAACTCTGGGTACAGTATTCAGTGTTAAAGACTGGGTACAGTATTCAGTGTAACACTCTGGGTACAGTATTCACTGTAACTCTGGGTATAGTATTCAGAGTAACACACTGAGTACAGTATTCAGTGTAACACTCTGGTTGCAGTATTCATTGTAACTCTGGGAACAATATTCAGTGTAACACTCTGGGTACATTATTCAGTGTAGCACACTGGGTACAGTATTCAGTGTAATACTGTGTCGATTATTCAGTGTTACACTCTGGGCACAGTATTCAGTGTTATACTCTGGGTACAGTATTCAGTGTAACACTCTGGGTACAGTATTCAGTGTAACACACTGGGCACAGTATTTAGTGTAACACTGGGTACAGTATGCAGTGTTACACTCTGGGTACAGTATTCAGTGTCACACTGGGTACAGTATTTAGTGTAACACTGGGTACAGTATGCAGTGTTACACTCGGGGTACAGTATTCAGTGTCACACTGGGTACAATATTCAGTGTAACACTCTGGGTGCAGTATTCAGTGTAACACAGGGCACAGTTTTCAGTGTAACACTGAGAACAGTATTCTGTGTAACAATGAGTACAGTATTCAGTGTAACAATGAGTACAGTATTCAGTTTAACAGTGGATACAGTATTAAGTATAACACACTGGATACAGTATTCAGTGTAACACTGGGTATAGTATTCAGTGTAACTATGGTTACAATATTCAGTGTAACACTGGTTACAGGATTCAGTGTAACACTGGGTACAGTATTCAGTGTAACTCTGGGTACAGTATTCAGTGTAAAACACTGAGTCCAGTATTCAGTGTAACACTCTGGGTACAATATTCAGTGTAACACTCTGGGTACAGTATTCAGTGTAACACACTGATTACATTATTCAGTGTAACACTCTGGGTACAATATTCAGTGCAACACTCTGGGTACCGTATTCAGTGTAGCACACTGGGTACAGTATTCAGTGTAACACTGGGTACAGTATTCATTGTAACACTGGGTACAGTATGCAGTGTTACACTCTGGGTACAGTATTCAGTGTAACTCTGGGTACAGTATTCAGTGTTAAAGACTGGGTACAGTATTCAGTGTAACACTCTGGGTACAGTATTCACTGTAACTCTGGGTATAGTATTCAGAGTAACACACTGGGTGCAGTATTCAGTGTAACACAGGGTACAGTATTCATTGTAACACTGGGTACAGTATGCAGTGTTACACTCTGGGTAAAGTATTCAGTGTCACACTGGGTACAGTATTTAGTATAATACTGGGTACAGTATGCATTGTTACACTCTGGGTACAGTATTCAGTGTCACACTGGGTACAGTATTCAGTGTAACACTCTGGGTGCAGTATTCAGTGTAACACAGGGTACAGTATTCAGTGTAACACTGAGAACAGTATTCAGTGTAACAATGAATACAGTATTCAGTGTAACACAGTGGATACAATATTCTGTATAAAACACTGGGTACAGTATTCAGTGTAATACTGGGTACTGTATTCAGTGTAACTCTGGGTACAATATTCAGTGTAACACTGGGCACAGTATTCAGTGCAACATTGGTTACAGGATTCAGTGTAACACTGGGTACAGTATTCGGTGTAACTCTGGGTACAGTATTCAGTGTAAAACACTGGGTACAGTATTCAGTGTAACACTCTGGGTAGATTATTCACTGTAACTCAGGGTACAGTATTCAGTGTAACACACTGAGTACAGTATTCAGTGTAAAACTCTGGGTACAGTATTCAATGTAACTCTGGGTACAGTATTCAGTGTAACACTGGGTACAGTATTCCGTGTAACAAACTGGGTACAGTATTCAGTGTAACACTCTCGGTACAGTATTCATGGAACACACTGGTACAGTATTCAGTTTAACATTGGTACAGGATTCAGTGTAACACACTGGTACAGTATTCAGTTTAACACTGGTTACAGGATTCAGTATAACACTGGGTACAGTATTCAGTGTAACACACTGCCTACAGTATACAGTGTCAAACTCTGGGTACAATATTCAGTGTAACTCTGGGTACAGTATTCAGTTTAACACTGGTTACAGGATTCAGTATAACACTGGGTACAGTATTCAGTGTAACACACTGCCTACAGTATACAGTGTCACACTCTGGGTACAGTATTCAGTTTAACACTGGTTACAGGATTCAGTATAACACTGGGTACAGTATTCCGTGTAACACACTGGGTACAGTATTCAGTGTAACACTCTGGGTACAGTATTCAGTGTAACACACTGGTACAGTATTCAGTGTAACACTGGGTACAGGATTCAGTGTCACGCTCTGGGTAAAGTATTCAGTCTAACACTCTGGGTACAGTATTCAGTGTAACACACTGGGTACAGTATTCAGAGTAGCACTCTGGGTACAGTATTCAGTTTAACACACTGGGTACAGTATTCAGTGTAACACTGGTTGCAGGATTCAGTATAACACTGGGTACAGTATTCAGTGTAACACACTGGGTACAGTATACAGTGTAACACTCTGGGTACAGTATTCAGTGTAACTCTGGATACAGTTTTCAGTGTAACACACTGGCACATTATTCAGTGTAACACTCTGGGTACAGTATTCATTGTAACTCTGGGTACAGTATTCAGTGTAACACACTGAGTACAGTATTCAGTGTAACACTCTGGATACAGTATTCACTGTAACACACTGGCACATTATTCAGTGTAACACTCTGGGTACAGTATTCATTGTAACTCTGGGTACAGTATTCAGTGTAACACTCTGGGTACAGTATTCAGTTAAACACTGGGTACAGTATTCAGTGTAACACTGGGTACAGTATTCCGTGTAACACACTGGGTACAGTATTCAGTGTAACTCTGGGTACAGTATTCAGTGAACCTCTGGGTACAGTATTCAGTGTAACTCTGGGTACATTATTCAGTTTAACACACTGGGTACAGTATTCAGTGTAACACTCTGGGTACAGTATTCAGTGTAACTCTGGGTAAAATATTCACTGTAACACACTGATTACAGTATTCAGTGTAACACTCTGGGTACAGTATTCAGTGTAACACTGGGTACAGTATTCAGTGTAACACACTGATTACTATATTCAGTGTAACCCTCTGGGTACAGTATTCAGTGCAACACATTGGGTACAGTATTCAGTGTAACTCTGGGTACAATATTCAGTGTAACACACTGGGTACAGTATTCAGTGTAACTCTGGGTACAATATTCAGTGTAACACTGGGTACAGTATTCAGTGTAACACACTAGGTACAGTATTCAGTGCAACACACTGATTACAGTATTCAGTGTAACAGTCTGGGTACAGTATTCAGTGTAACGATGGTTACAGGATTCAGTGTAACACTTGGTACAGTATTCAGTGTAACTCTGGGTACAGTATTCAGTGTTAAACTCTGGTTACAGAAATCAGTGTAACACAGTGGATACAGTATTCAGTATAACACTGGGCACAGTATTCAGTGCAACACTGGTTACAGGATTTAGTGTAACACTGGGTACAGTATTCGGTGTAACTCTGGGTACAGTATTCAGTGTAAAACACTGGGTACAGTATTCAGTGTAACACTCTGGGTAGAGTATTCACTGTAACTCAGGTTACAGTATTCAGTGTAACACACTGAGTACAGTATTCAGTGTAAAACTCTGGGTACAGTATTCATTGTAACTCTGGATACAGTATTCAGTGTAACACACTTTTACATTATTCAGTGTAACACTCTGGGTACAGTATTCATTGTAACTCTGGGTACAGTATTCAATGTAACACTGGGTACAGTATTCCGTGTAACACACTGGGTACAGTATTCAGTGTAACACTCTGGGTACATTATTCAGTGTAACACACTGGTACAGTATTCAGTGTAACACTGGGTACAGGATTCAGTGTAACACACTGGTACAGTATTCAGTTTAACACTGGGTACAGGATTCAGTGTCACACTCTGGGTAAAGTATTCAGTCTAACACTCTGGGTACAGTATTCAGTGTAACACACTGGGTACAGTATTCAGAGTAGCACTCTGGGTACAGTATTCAGAGTAGCACTCTGGGTACAGTATTCAGTTTAACACACTGGGTACAGTATTCAGTGTAACACTGGTTGCAGGATTCAGTATAACACTGGGTACAGTATTCAGTGTAACACACTGATTACAGTATTCAGTGTAACACTCTGGATACAGTATTCAGTGTAACACACTGGCACATTATTCAGTGTTACACTCTGGGTACAGTATTCAGTGTAACACTCTGGGTACAGTATTCAGTGTAACACACTGGGCACAGTATTTAGTGTAACAGTGGGTACAGTATGCAGTGTTACACTCTGGGTACAGTATTCAGTGTAACACTGGGTTCAGTATTCCGTGTAACACTCTGGGTACAGTATTCAGTGTAACACACTGGGTACAGTATTCAGTGTAACTCTGGGTACATTATTCAGTTTAACACACTGGGTACAGTATTCAGTGTAACACTCTGGGTACAGTATTCAGTGTAACTCTGGGTACATTATTCACTGTAACACACTGATTACAGTATTCAGTGTAACACTCTGGGTACAGTATTCAGTGTAACACTGGGTACAGTATTCAGTGCAACACACTGATTACAGTATTCAGTGTAACACTCTGAGTACAGTATTCAGTGTAACAATGGTTACAGGATTCAGTGTAACACTGGGTACAGTATTCAGTGTAACTCTGGGTACAGTATTCAGTGTTAAACTCTGGGTGCAGTATTCAGTGTAAGACAGGGTACAGTATTCAGTGTCATACTCTGAGTACAGTATTCAGTGTAACACTCTGGGTACAGTATTCAGTGTAACTCTGGGTACAGTATTCAGTGTAACACTCTGGGTACAGTATTCAGTGTAACACTCTGGGTACAGTATTCAGTGTAACACACTGGGCACAGTATTTAGTGTAACAGTGGGTACAGTATGCAGTGTTACACTCTGGGTACAGTATTCAGTGTAACACTGGGTTCAGTATTCCGTGTAACACTCTGGGTACAGTATTCAGTGTAACACACTGGGTACAGTATTCAGTGTAACACTCTGGGTACAGTATTCAGTGTAACTCTGGGTACATTATTCACTGTAACACACTGATTACAGTATTCAGTGTAACACTCTGGGTACAGTATTCAGTGTAACACTGGGTACAGTATTCAGTGCAACACACTGATTACAGTATTCAGTGTAACACTCTGAGTACAGTATTCAGTGTAACAATGGTTACAGGATTCAGTGTAACACTGGGTACAGTATTCAGTGTAACTCTGGGTACAGTATTCAGTGTTAAACTCTGGGTGCAGTATTCAGTGTAACACAGGGTACAGTATTCAGTGTAACTCTGAGAACAGTATTCAGTGTAACAATGAGTACAGTATTCAGTGTAACAGTATTCAGTATAACACACTGGGTACGGTATTCAGTGTAACACTGGGTACAGTATTCAGTGTAACTCTGGGTACAATATTCAGTGCAACACTGGGCACAGTATTCAGTGCAACACTGGTTACAGGATTCAGTGTAACACTGGGTACAGTATTCGGTGTAACTCTGGGTACATTATTCAGTGTAAAACACTGGGTACAGTATTCAGTGTAACACTCTGGGTAGAGTATTCACTGTAACTCAGGGTACAGTATTCAGTGTAACACACTGAGTACAGTATTCAGTGTAAAACTCTGGGTACAGTATTCATTGTAAATCTGGGTACAGTATTCAGTGTAACACTGGGTACAGTATTCCGTGTAACACACTGGGTACAGTATTCAGTGTAACACTCTGGGTACAGTATTCAGTGTAACACACTGGTACAGTATTCAGTGTAACATTGGTACAGGATTCAGTGTAACACACTGCGTACAGTATACAGTGTCACACTCTGGGTACAATATTCAGTGTAACTCTGGGTACAGTATTCAGTGTAACACACTGGGTACATTATTCAGTGTAACACTCTGGGTACAGTATTCATTGTAACTCTGGGTACAGTATTCAGTGCAACACACTGATTAGAGTATTCAGTGTAACACTCTGGGTACAGTAATCAGTGTCACACTGGGTACAGTATTCAGTGTAACACACGGGGTACAGTATTAAGTGTAACACTGGTTACAAAATTCAGTGTAACACTGGGTACAGTATTCAGTGTCACACTCTGGGTACAGTATTCAGTGTAACTCTGGATACAGTATTCAGTGTAACACACTGGCACATTATTCAGTGTAACACTCTGGGTACAGTATTCATTGTAACTCTGGGTACAGTATTCAGTGTAACACACTGATTACAGTATTCAGTGTAACACTCTGGGTACAGTATTCAGTGTTACACGCTGGGTACATTATTCAGTGTAACACACCGGATACAGTATTCAGTGTAACACTGGGTACAGTATTCCGTGTAACACACTGGGTACAGTATTCAGTGTAACTCTGGGTGCATTATTCAGTGTAACTCTGGGTACAGTATTCAGTGTATCACAATGGGTATAGTATTCAGTGTAACACTTTGGGTACAGTATTCAGTGTAACTCTGGGTACATTATTCAGTTTAACACACTGGGCACAGTATTTAGTGTAACACTGGGTACAGTATGCAGTGTTACACTCTGGGTACAGTATTCAGTGTCACACACTGGGTACAGTATTCAGTGTAACTCTGGATACAGTATTCAGTGTAACACTCTGGGTACAGTATTCAGTGTAACACACTGGGTACAGTATTCAGTGTAACTCTGGATACAGTATTCAGTGTAACACTCTGGGTACAGTATTCAGTGTAACACATGGGGTACAGTATTAAGTGTAACACTGGTTACAGTATTCAGTGTAACACTGGGTACAGTATTCAGTGTAACACATGGGGTACAGTATTCAGTGTAACTCTGGGTACAGTATTCAGTGTAAATCTGGGTACAGTATTCAGTGTAACACAATGGGTACATTATTCAGTTTAACACACTGGGTACAGTATTCAGTGTAACACTCTGGGTACAGTATTCAGTGTAACTCTGGGTACATTATTCACTGTAACACACTGATTACAGTATTCAGTGTAACAGTCTGGGTACAGTATTCAGTGTAACACTGGGTACATTATTCAGTGCAACACACTGATTACAGTATTCAGTGTAACACTCTGGCTACAGTATTCAGTGTAACGATGGTTACAGGATTCAGTGTAACACTGGGTACAGTATTCAGTGTAACTCTGGGTACATTATTCAGTGTTAAACTCTGGTTGCAGTATTCAGTGTAACACAGGGTACAGTATTCAGTGTAACACTGAGAACAGTATTCAGTGTAACAATGAGTACAGTATTCAGTGTAACACAGTGGATACAGTATTCAGTATAACACACTGGGTACGGTATTCAGTGTAACACTGGGTACAGTATTCAGTGTAACTCTGGGTACAATATTCAGTGTAACACAGGTCACAGTATTCAGTGCAACACTGGTTACAGGATTCAGTGTAACACTGGGTACAGTATTTGGTGTAACTCGGGGTACAGTATTCAGTGTAAAACACTGGGTACAGTATTCAGTGTAACACTCTGGGTAGAGTATTCACTGTAACTCAGGGTACAGTATTCAGTGTAACACACTGAGTACAGTATTCAGTGTAAAACTCTGGGTACAGTATTCAGTGTAACTCTGGGTACAGTATTCAGTGTAACACACTTTTACATTATTCAGTGTAACACTCTGGGTACAGTATTCATTGTAACTCTGGGTACAGTATTCAGTGTAACACTGGGTACAGTATTCTGTGTAACATACTGGGTACAGTATACAGTATAACACTCTGGGTACATTATTCAGTGTAACACACTGGTACAGTATTCAGTGTAACAGTGGGTACAGGATTCAGTGTAACACACTGGTACAGTATTCAGTTTAACACTCGGCACAGGATTCAGTGTAACACTCTGGGTAAAGTTTTCAGTCTAACACTCTGGGTACAGTATTCAGTGTAACACACTGGGTACTGTATTCAGAGTAGCACTCTAGGTACAGGATTCAGTGTAACACTCTGGGTAAAGTTTTGAGTCTAACACTCTGGGTACAGTATTCAGTTTAACACACTGGGTACAGTATTCAGTGTAACACTGGTTGCAGGATTCAGTATAACACTGGGTACAGTATTCAGTGTAACACACTGGGTACAGTATACAGTGTAACACTCTGGGTACAGTATTCAGTGTAACTCTGGATACAGTATTCAGTGTAACACTCTGGGTACAGTATTCATTGTAACTCTGGGTACAGTATTCAGTGTAACACACTGATTACAGTATTCAGTGTAACACTCTGGGTACAGTATTCAGTTAAACACTGGGTACAGTATTCAGTGTAACAGTGGGTACAGTATTCTGTGTAACACACTGGGTACAGTATTCAGTGTAACTCTGGGTACAGTATTCAGTGTAACTCTGGGTACAGTATTCAGTTTAACACACTGGGTACAGTATTCAGTGTAACACTCTGGGTACAGTATTCAGTGTAACTCTGGGTAAAGTATTCACTGTAACACACTGGTACAGTATTCATGTAACATTGGTACAGGATTCAGTGTAACAGACTGGTACAGTATTCAGTTTAACACTGGTTACAGGATTCAGTATAACACTGGGTACAGTATTCAGTGTAACACTCTGGGTACAGTATTCAGTGTAACTCTGGATACAGTATTCAGTGTAACACACTGCGTACAGTATACAGTGTCACACTCTGGGTACAGTATTCAGTGTAACTCTGGATACAGTATTCAGTGTAACACACTGGCACATTATTCAGTGTAACACTCTGGGTACAGTATTCATTGTAACTCTGGGTACAGTATTCTGTGTAACACACTGATTACAGTATTCAGTGTAACACTCTGTGTACAGTATTCAGTTAAACACTGGGTACAGTATTCAGTGTAACACTGGGTACAGTATTCCGTGTAACACACTGGGTACAGTATTCAGTGTCACTCTGGGTACAGTATTCAGTGTAACTCTGGGTACAGTATTCAGTGTAACACAATGGGTACAGTATTCAGTGTAACACTTTGGGTACAGTATTCAGTGTAACTCTGGGTACATTATTCAGTTTAACACACTGGGCACAGTATTTAGTGTAACACTGGGTACAGAATGCAGTGTTACACTCTGGGTACAGTATTCAGTGTCACACTGGGTAGAATATTCAGTGTAACACTCTGGGTACAGTATTCAGTGTAACACACTGGGTACAATATTCAGTGTAACTCTAGATACAGTATTCAGTGTAACACTCTGGGTACATTATTCAGTGTAACACTCTGGGTACAGTATTCATTGTAACTCTGGGTTCAGTATTCCGTGTAACACTCTCGGTACAGTATTCAGTGTAACACACTGGGTACAGTATTCAGTGTAACTCTGGGTACAGTATTCAGTGTAACACTGGGTACAGTATTCACTGTAAAACACTGATTACAGTATTCAGTGTAACAGTCTGGGTACAGTATTCAGTGTAACGATGGTTACAGGATTCAGTGTAACACTGGGTACAGTATTCAGTGTAACTCTGGGTACAGTATTCAGTGTTAAACGCTGGGTGCAGTATTCAGTGTAACACAGGGTACAGTATTCAGTGTAACACTGAGAACAGTATTCAGTGTAACAATGAGTACAGTATTCAGTGTAACACAGTGGATACAGTATTCAGTATAACACACTGGGTACAGTATTCAGTGTAACACTGGGTACAGTATGCAGTGTTACACTCTGGGTACAGTATTCAGTGTCACACTGGGTAGAATATTCAGTGTAACACTCTGGGTACAGTATTCAGTGTAACACACTGGGTACAGTATTCAGTGTAACTCTAGATACAGTATTCAGTGTAACACTCTGGGTACATTATTCAGTGTAACACATGGGGTACAGTATTAAGTGTAACACTGGTTACAGTATTCAGTGTAACACTGGGAACAGTATTCAGTGTAACACACTGGGTACAGTATACAGTGTAGCACTTTGGGTACAGTATTCAGTGTAACTCTGGATACAGTATTCAGTGTAACACTCTGGGTACATTATTCAGTGTAACACTCTGGGTACAGTATTCATTGTAACTCTGGGTTCAGTATTCCGTGTAACACTCTCGGTACAGTATTCAGTGTAACACACTGGGTACAGTATTCAGTGTAACTCTGGGTACAGTATTCAGTGTAACACTGGGTTCAGTATTCCGTGTAACACTCTCGGTACAGTATTCAGTGTAACAAACTGGGTACAGTATTCAGTGTAACTCTGGGTACAGTATTCAGTGTAACTCTGGGTACAGTATTCAGTGTAACACAATGGGTACATTATTCAGTTTAACACACTGGGTACAGTATTCAGTGTAACACTCTGGGTACAGTATTCAGTGTAACTCTGGGTACATTATTCACTGTAACACACTGATTACAGTATTCAGTGTAACACTCTGGGTACAGTATTCAGTGTAACACTCAGGGTACAGTATTCAGTGTGACACTGGGTACAGTATTCAGTGCAACACACTGATTACAGTATTCAGTGTAACACTCTGGGTACAGTATTCAGTGTAACACTCAGGGTACAGTATTCAGTGTGACACTGGGTACAGTATTCAGTGCAACACACCGATTACAGTATTCAGTGTAACACTCTGGGTACAGTATTCAGTTAAACACTGGGTACAGTATTCAGTGTAACACTGGGTTCAGTATTCCGTGTAACACTCCCGGTACAGTATTCAGTGTAACACACTGGGTACAGTATTCAGTGTAACTCTGGGTACAGTATTCAGTGTAACTCTGGGTACAGTATTCACTGTAACACAATGGGTACATTATTCAGTTTAACACACTGGGTACAGTATTCAGTGTAACACTCTGGGTACAGTATTCAGTGTAACTCTGGGTACATTATTCACTGTAAAACACTGATTACAGTATTCAGTGTAACACACTGGGTACAGTATTCAGTGTAACACTGGGTACATTATTCAGTGCAACACACTGATTACAGTATTCAGTGTAACACTCTGGGTACAGTATTCAGTGTAACGATGGTTACAGGATTCAGTGTAACACTGGGTACAGTATTCAGTGTAACTCTGGGTACAGTATTCAGTGTTAAACGCTGGGTGCAGTATTCAGTGTAACACAGGGTACAGTATTCAGTGTAACACTGAGAACAGTATTCAGTGTAACAATGAGTACAGTATTCAGTGTAACACAGTGGATACAGTATTCAGTATAACACACTGGGTACAGTATTCAGTGTAACACTGGGTACAGTATTCAGTTTAACTCTGGGTACAATATTCAGTGTAACACAGGGCACAGTATTCAGTGCAACACTGGTTACAGGATTCAGTGTAACACTGGGTACAGTATTCAGTGTAACTCTGGGTACAGTATTCAGTGTAAAAATCTGGGTACAGTATTCATTGTAACTCTGGATACAGTATTCAGTGTAACACACTTTTACATTATTCAGTGTAACACTCTGGGTACAGTATTCATTGTAACTCTGGGTACAGTATTCAGTGTAACACTGGGTACAGTATTCCGTGTAACACACTGGGTACAGTATTCAGTGTAACACTCTGGGTACATTATTCAGTGTAACACACTGGTACAGTATTCAGTGTAACACTGGGTACAGGATTCAGTGTAACACACTGGTACAGTATTCAGTTTAACACTGGGTACAGGATTCAGTGTAACACTCTGGGTAAAGTGTTCAGTCTAACACTCTGGGTACAGTATTCAGTGTAACACACTGGGTACAGTATTCAGAGTAGCACTCTGGGTACAGTATTCAGAGTAGCACTCTGGGTACAGTATTCAGTTTAACACACTGGGTACAGTATTCAGTGTAACACTGGTTGCAGGATTCAGTATAACACTGGGTACAGTATTCAGTGTAACACACTGGGTACAGTATACAGTGTAACACTCTGGGTACAGTATTCAGTGTAACTCTGGATACAGTATTCAGTGTAATACTCTGGGTACAGTATTCATTGTAACTCTGGGTACAGTATTCAGTGTAATACTCTGGGTACAGTATTCATTGTAACTCTGGGTACAGTATTCAGTGTAACACACTGATTACAGTATTCAGTGTAACACTCTGGGTACAGTATTCAATGTAACTCTGGATACAGTATTCAGTGTAACACTCTGGGTACAGTATTCATTGTAACTCTGTGTACAGTATTCAGTGTAACACACTGATTACAGTATTCAGTGTAACACTCTGGGTACAGTATTCAGTTAAACACTGGGTACCGTATTCAGTGTAACACTGGCTACAGTATTCCGTGTAACACACTGGGTACAGTATTCAGTGTAACTCTGGGTACAGTATTCAGTGTAACTCTGGGTACAGTATTCAGTGTAACTCTGGGTACATTATTCAGTTTAACACACTGGGTACAGTATTCAGTGTAACACTCTGGGTACAGTATTCAGTGTAACTCTGGGTAAAATATTCACTGTAACACACTGATTACAGTATTCAGTGTAATACTCTGGGTACAGTATTCAGTGTAACACTGGGTACAGTATTCAGTGTAACAAACTGATTACTATATTCAGTGTAACACTCTGGGTACAGTATTCAGTGCAACACATTGGGTACAGTATTCAGTGTATCTCTGGGTACAATATTCAGTGTAACACACTGGGTACAGTATTCAGTGTAACTCTGGGTACAATATTCAGTGTAACACTGGGTACAGTATTCAGTGTAACACACTAGGTACAGTATTCAGTGTAAATCTGGGTACAGTATTCAGTGTAAAACTCTGGGTGCAGTATTCAGTGTAACACAGGGTACAGTATTCAGTGTAGCACTGAGTACAGTATTCAGTGTAACACAGTGGATACAGTATTCAGTATAACACACTGGGTACAGTTTCAGTGTAACACTGGGTACCGTATTCAGTGTAACTCTCGGTACAATATTCAGTGTAATACTGGGCACAGTATTCAGTGTAACACGGGTTACAGGATTCAGTGTAACACTGGGTACAGTATTCAGTGAAACTCTGGGTACAGTATTCAGTGTAAAAGACTGGGTACAGTATTCAGTGTAACATTCTGGGTACAGTATTCACTGTAACTCTGGGTACAGTATTCAGAGTAACACACTGAGTACAGTATTCAGTGTAACACTCTGGTTACAGTATTCATTGTAACTCTGGGAACAATATTCAGTGTAACACTCTGGGTACAGTATTCAGTGTAGCACACTGGGTACAGTATTCAGTGTAACTTGGTACAGTATTCAGTGCAACACTCTGGGTACAGTATTCAGTGTAATACTGTGCAGATTATTCAGTGTAACACTCTGGGTACAGTATTCAGTGCAACTCTGGGCACAGTATTCACTGTAACACACTGATTACAGTATTCAGTGTAACACTCTGGGTACAGTAGTCAGTGTAACACTGGGTACAGTATTCAGTGTAACACACTGGGTACAGTATTCAGTGTAACTCTGGGTACAATATTCAGTGTAACATACTGGGTACAGTATTCAGTATAACTCTGGGTACAGTATTCAGTGTAACACTGGGTACAGTATTCAGTGTAACACTGGTTAGAGGATTCAGTGTAACACTGGGTACAGTATTCAGTGTAACTCTGGGTACAGTATTCAGTGTAACACTCTGGGTACAGTATTCAGTGTAACACACTGGGTACAGTATTTAGTGTAACACTGGGTACAGTATGCAGTGTTACACTCTGGGTACAGTATTCAGTGTCACACTGGGTACAGTATTCAGAGTAACACTCTGGGTAAAGTATTCAGTGTAACACACTGGGTACAGTATTCAGTGTAACTCTGGATACAGTATTCAGTGTAACACTCTGGGTACAGTATTCAGTGTAACACATGGGTTACAGTATTAAGTGTAACACTGGTTACAGTATTCAGTGTAACACTGGGTACAGTATTCAGTGTAACACACTGGGTACAGTATACAGTGTAACACTTTGGGTACAGTATTCAGTGTAACTCTGGATACAGTATTCAGTGTAACTCTCTGGGTACATTATTCAGTGTAACACTCTGGGTACAGTATTCATTGTAACTCTGGGTACAGTATTCAATGTAACACACCGATTACAGTATTCAGTGTAACACTCTGGGTACAGTATTCAGTTAAACACTGGGTACAGTATTCAGTGTAACACTGGGTTCAGTATTCCGTGTAACACTCCCGGTACCGTATTCAGTGTAACACACTGGGTACAGTATTCAGTGTAACTCTGGGTACAGTATTCAGTGTAACTCTGGGTACAGTATTCACTGTAACACAATGGGTACATTATTCAGTTTAACACACTGGGTACAGTATTCAGTGTAACACTCTGGGTACAGTATTCAGTGTAACTCTGGGTACATTATTCACTGTAAAACACTGCTTACAGTATTCAGTGTAACAGTCTGGGTACAGTATTCAGTGTAACACTGGGTACATTATTCAGTGCAACACACTGATTACAGTATTCAGTGTAACACTCTGGGTACAGTATTCAGTGTAACGATGGTTACAGGATTCAGTGTAACGATGGTTACAGTATTCAGTGTAACTCTGGGTACAGTATTCAGTGTTAAACTCTGGGTGCAGTATTCAGTGTAACACAGGGTACAGTATTCAGTGAAACACTGAGAACAGTATTCAGTGTAACAATGAGAACAGTATTCAGTGTAACACAGTGGATACAGTATTCAGTATAACACACTGGGTACAGTATTCAGTGTAACACTGGGTACAGTATTCAGTGTAACTCTGGGTACAATATTCAGTGTAACACAGGGCACAGTATTCAGTGCAACACTGGTTACAGGATTCAGTGTAACACTGGGTACAGTATTCAGTGTAACTCTGGGTACAGTATTCAGTGTAAAAATCTGGGTACAGTATTCATTGTAACTCTGGATACAGTATTCAGTGTAACACACTTTTACATTATTCAGTGTAACACTCTGGGTACAGTATTCATTGTAACTCTGGGTACAGTCTTCAGTGTAACACTGGGTACAGTATTCCGTGTAACACACTGGGTACAGTATTCAGTGTAACACTCTGGGTACATTATTCAGTGTAACACACTGGTACAGTATTCAGTGTAACACTGGGTACAGTATTCAGTGTAACACACTGGGTACAGTATTCAGAGTAGCACTCTGGGTACAGTATTCAGAGTAGCACTCTGGGTACAGTATTCAGTTTAACACACTGGATACAGTATTCAGTGTAACACTGGTTGCAGGATTCAGTATAACACTGGGTACAGTATTCAGTGTAACACACTGGGTACAGTATACAGTGTAACACTCTGGGTACAGTATTCAGTGTAACTCTGGATACAGTATTCAGTGTAACACTCTGGGTACAGTATTCATTGTAACTCTGGGTACAGTATTCAGTGTAACACACTGATTACAGTATTCAGTGTAACACTCTGGGTACAGTATTCAGTTAAACACTGGGTACAGTATTCAGTGTAACACTGGCTACAGTATTCCGTGTAACTCTGGGTACATTATTCAGTTTAACACACTGGGTACAGTATTCAATGTAACACTCTGGGTGCAGTATTCAGTGTAACTCTGGGTAAAATATTCACTGTAACACACTGATTACAGTATTCAGTGTAACACTCTGGGTACAGTATTCAGTGTCACACTGGGTACAGTATTCAGTGTAACACACTGATTACTATATTCAGTGTAACACTCTGGGTACAGTATTCAGTGCAACACATTGGGTACAGTATTCAGTGTAACTCTGGGTACAATATTTAGTGTAACACACTGGGTACAGTATTCAGTGTAACTCTGGGTACAATATTCAGTGTAACACTGGGTACAGTATTCAGTGTAACACACTAGGTACAGTATTCAGTGTAAATCTGGGTACAGTATTCAGTGTTAAACTCTGGGTGCAGTATTCAGTGTAACACAGGGTACAGTATTCAGTGTAGCACTGAGTACAGTATTCAGTGTAACACAGTGGATACAGTATTCAGTATTACACGCTGGGTACAGTTTCAGTGTAACACTGGGTACAGTATTCAGTGTAACTCTCGGTACAATATTCAGTGTAATACTGGGCACAGTATTCAATGTAACACGGGTTACAGGATTCAGTGTAACACTGGGTATAGTATTCAGTGAAACTCTGGGTACAGTATTCAGTGTAAAAGACTGGGTACAGTATTCAGTGTAACACTCTGGGTACAGTATTCACTGTAACTCTGGGTACATTATTCAGAGTAACACACTGAGTACAGTATTCAGTGTAACACACTGGGTACAGTATTCAGTGTAACTCTGGGTACAGTATTCAGTGTAACTCTGGGTACAGTATTCACTGTAACACAATGGGTACATTATTCAGTTTAACACACTGGGTACAGTATTCAGTGTAACACTCTGGGTACAGTATTCAGTGTAACTCTGGGTACATTATTCACTGTAAAACACTGATTACAGTATTCAGTGTAACACACTGGGTACAGTATTCAGTGTAACACTGGGTACATTATTCAGTGCAACACACTGATTACAGTATTCAGTGTAACACTCTGGGTACAGTATTCAGTGTAACGATGGTTACAGGATTCAGTGTAACACTGGGTACAGTATTCAGTGTAACTCTGGGTACAGTATTCAGTGTTAAACGCTGGGTGCAGTATTCAGTGTAACACAGGGTACAGTATTCAGTGTAACACTGAGAACAGTATTCAGTGTAACAATGAGTACAGTATTCAGTGTAACACAGTGGATACAGTATTCAGTATAACACACTGGGTACAGTATTCAGTGTAACACTGGGTACAGTATTCAGTTTAACTCTGGGTACAATATTCAGTGTAACACAGGGCACAGTATTCAGTGCAACACTGGTTACAGGATTCAGTGTAACACTGGGTACAGGATTCAGTGTAACTCTGGGTACAGTATTCAGTGTAAAAATCTGGGTACAGTATTCATTGTAACTCTGGATACAGTATTCAGTGTAACACACTTTTACATTATTCAGTGTAACACTCTGGGTACAGTATTCATTGTAACTCTGGGTACAGTATTCAGTGTAACACTGGGTACAGTATTCCGTGTAACACACTGGGTACAGTATTCAGTGTAACACTCTGGGTACATTATTCAGTGTAACACACTGGTACAGTATTCAGTGTAACACTGGGTACAGGATTCAGTGTAACACACTGGTACAGTATTCAGTTTAACACTGGGTACAGGATTCAGTGTAACACTCTGGGTAAAGTGTTCAGTCTAACACTCTGGGTACAGTATTCAGTGTAACACACTGGGTACAGTATTCAGAGTAGCACTCTGGGTACAGTATTCAGAGTAGCACTCTGGGTACAGTATTCAGTTTAACACACTGGGTACAGTATTCAGTGTAACACTGGTTGCAGGATTCAGTATAACACTGGGTACAGTATTCAGTGTAACACACTGGGTACAGTATACAGTGTAACACTCTGGGTACAGTATTCAGTGTAACTCTGGATACAGTATTCAGTGTAATACTCTGGGTACAGTATTCATTGTAACTCTGGGTACAGTATTCAGTGTAATACTCTGGGTACAGTATTCATTGTAACTCTGGGTACAGTATTCAGTGTAACACACTGATTACAGTATTCAGTGTAACACTCTGGGTACAGTATTCAATGTAACTCTGGATACAGTATTCAGTGTAACACTCTGGGTACAGTATTCATTGTAACTCTGTGTACAGTATTCAGTGTAACACACTGATTACAGTATTCAGTGTAACACTCTGGGTACAGTATTCAGTTAAACACTGGGTACCGTATTCAGTGTAACACTGGCTACAGTATTCCGTGTAACACACTGGGTACAGTATTCAGTGTAACTCTGGGTACAGTATTCAGTGTAACTCTGGGTACAGTATTCAGTGTAACTCTGGGTACATTATTCAGTTTAACACACTGGGTACAGTATTCAGTGTAACACTCTGGGTACAGTATTCAGTGTAACTCTGGGTAAAATATTCACTGTAACACACTGATTACAGTATTCAGTGTAATACTCTGGGTACAGTATTCAGTGTAACACTGGGTACAGTATTCAGTGTAACAAACTGATTACTATATTCAGTGTAACACTCTGGGTACAGTATTCAGTGCAACACATTGGGTACAGTATTCAGTGTATCTCTGGGTACAATATTCAGTGTAACACACTGGGTACAGTATTCAGTGTAACTCTGGGTACAATATTCAGTGTAACACTGGGTACAGTATTCAGTGTAACACACTAGGTACAGTATTCAGTGTAAATCTGGGTACAGTATTCAGTGTAAAACTCTGGGTGCAGTATTCAGTGTAACACAGGGTACAGTATTCAGTGTAGCACTGAGTACAGTATTCAGTGTAACACAGTGGATACAGTATTCAGTATAACACACTGGGTACAGTTTCAGTGTAACACTGGGTACCGTATTCAGTGTAACTCTCGGTACAATATTCAGTGTAATACTGGGCACAGTATTCAGTGTAACACGGGTTACAGGATTCAGTGTAACACTGGGTACAGTATTCAGTGAAACTCTGGGTACAGTATTCAGTGTAAAAGACTGGGTACAGTATTCAGTGTAACACTCTGGGTACAGTATTCACTGTAACTCTGGGTACAGTATTCAGAGTAACACACTGAGTACAGTATTCAGTGTAACACTCTGGTTACAGTATTCATTGTAACTCTGGGAACAATATTCAGTGTAACACTCTGGGTACAGTATTCAGTGTAGCACACTGGGTACAGTATTCAGTGTAACTTGGTACAGTATTCAGTGCAACACTCTGGGTACAGTATCCAGTGTAATACTGTGCAGATTATTCAGTGTAACACTCTGGGTACAGTATTCAGTGCAACTCTGGGCACAGTATTCACTGTAACACACTGATTACAGTATTCAGTGTAACACTCTGGGTACAGTAGTCAGTGTAACACTGGGTACAGTATTCAGTGTAACACACTGGGTACAGTATTCAGTGTAACTCTGGGTACAATATTCAGTGTAACATACTGGGTACAGTATTCAGTATAACTCTGGGTACAGTATTCAGTGTAACACTGGGTACAGTATTCAGTGTAACACTGGTTAGAGGATTCAGTGTAACACTGGGTACAGTATTCAGTGTAACTCTGGGTACAGTATTCAGTGTAACACTCTGGGTACAGTATTCAGTGTAACACACTGGGTACAGTATTTAGTGTAACACTGGGTACAGTATGCAGTGTTACACTCTGGGTACAGTATTCAGTGTCACACTGGGTACAGTATTCAGAGTAACACTCTGGGTAAAGTATTCAGTGTAACACACTGGGTACAGTATTCAGTGTAACTCTGGATACAGTATTCAGTGTAACACTCTGGGTACAGTATTCAGTGTAACACATGGGTTACAGTATTAAGTGTAACACTGGTTACAGTATTCAGTGTAACACTGGGTACAGTATTCAGTGTAACACACTGGGTACAGTATACAGTGTAACACTTTGGGTACAGTATTCAGTGTAACTCTGGATACAGTATTCAGTGTAACTCTCTGGGTACATTATTCAGTGTAACACTCTGGGTACAGTATTCATTGTAACTCTGGGTACAGTATTCAATGTAACACACCGATTACAGTATTCAGTGTAACACTCTGGGTACAGTATTCAGTTAAACACTGGGTACAGTATTCAGTGTAACACTGGGTTCAGTATTCCGTGTAACACTCCCGGTACCGTATTCAGTGTAACACACTGGGTACAGTATTCAGTGTAACTCTGGGTACAGTATTCAGTGTAACTCTGGGTACAGTATTCACTGTAACACAATGGGTACATTATTCAGTTTAACACACTGGGTACAGTATTCAGTGTAACACTCTGGGTACAGTATTCAGTGTAACTCTGGGTACATTATTCACTGTAAAACACTGCTTACAGTATTCAGTGTAACAGTCTGGGTACAGTATTCAGTGTAACACTGGGTACATTATTCAGTGCAACACACTGATTACAGTATTCAGTGTAACAATCTGGGTACAGTATTCAGTGTAACGATGGTTACAGGATTCAGTGTAACGATGGTTACAGTATTCAGTGTAACTCTGGGTACAGTATTCAGTGTTAAACTCTGGGTGCAGTATTCAGTGTAACACAGGGTACAGTATTCAGTGAAACACTGAGAACAGTATTCAGTGTAACAATGAGAACAGTATTCAGTGTAACACAGTGGATACAGTATTCAGTATAACACACTGGGTACAGTATTCAGTGTAACACTGGGTACAGTATTCAGTGTAACTCTGGGTACAATATTCAGTGTAACACAGGGCACAGTATTCAGTGCAACACTGGTTACAGGATTCAGTGTAACACTGGGTACAGTATTCAGTGTAACTCTGGGTACAGTATTCAGTGTAAAAATCTGGGTACAGTATTCATTGTAACTCTGGATACAGTATTCAGTGTAACACACTTTTACATTATTCAGTGTAACACTCTGGGTACAGTATTCATTGTAACTCTGGGTACAGTCTTCAGTGTAACACTGGGTACAGTATTCCGTGTAACACACTGGGTACAGTATTCAGTGTAACACTCTGGGTACATTATTCAGTGTAACACACTGGTACAGTATTCAGTGTAACACTGGGTACAGTATTCAGTGTAACACACTGGGTACAGTATTCAGAGTAGCACTCTGGGTACAGTATTCAGAGTAGCACTCTGGGTACAGTATTCAGTTTAACACACTGGATACAGTATTCAGTGTAACACTGGTTGCAGGATTCAGTATAACACTGGGTACAGTATTCAGTGTAACACACTGGGTACAGTATACAGTGTAACACTCTGGGTACAGTATTCAGTGTAACACACTGGGTACAGTATACAGTGTAACACTTTGGGTACAGTATTCAGTGTAACTCTGGATACAGTATTCAGTGTAACTCTCTGGGTACATTATTCAGTGTAACACTCTGGGTACAGTATTCATTGTAACTCTGGGTACAGTATTCAATGTAACACACCGATTACAGTATTCAGTGTAACACTCTGGGTACAGTATTCAGTTAAACACTGGGTACAGTATTCAGTGTAACACTGGGTTCAGTATTCCGTGTAACACTCCCGGTACCGTATTCAGTGTAACACACTGGGTACAGTATTCAGTGTAACTCTGGGTACAGTATTCAGTGTAACTCTGGGTACAGTATTCACTGTAACACAATGGGTACATTATTCAGTTTAACACACTGGGTACAGTATTCAGTGTAACACTCTGGGTACAGTATTCAGTGTAACTCTGGGTACATTATTCACTGTAAAACACTGCTTACAGTATTCAGTGTAACAGTCTGGGTACAGTATTCAGTGTAACACTGGGTACATTATTCAGTGCAACACACTGATTACAGTATTCAGTGTAACACTCTGGGTACAGTATTCAGTGTAACGATGGTTACAGGATTCAGTGTAACGATGGTTACAGTATTCAGTGTAACTCTGGGTACAGTATTCAGTGTTAAACTCTGGGTGCAGTATTCAGTGTAACACAGGGTACAGTATTCAGTGAAACACTGAGAACAGTATTCAGTGTAACAATGAGAACAGTATTCAGTGTAACACAGTGGATACAGTATTCAGTATAACACACTGGGTACAGTATTCAGTGTAACACTGGGTACAGTATTCAGTGTAACTCTGGGTACAATATTCAGTGTAACACAGGGCACAGTATTCAGTGCAACACTGGTTACAGGATTCAGTGTAACACTGGGTACAGTATTCAGTGTAACTCTGGGTACAGTATTCAGTGTAAAAATCTGGGTACAGTATTCATTGTAACTCTGGATACAGTATTCAGTGTAACACACTTTTACATTATTCAGTGTAACACTCTGGGTACAGTATTCATTGTAACTCTGGGTACAGTCTTCAGTGTAACACTGGGTACAGTATTCCGTGTAACACACTGGGTACAGTATTCAGTGTAACACTCTGGGTACATTATTCAGTGTAACACACTGGTACAGTATTCAGTGTAACACTGGGTACAGTATTCAGTGTAACACACTGGGTACAGTATTCAGAGTAGCACTCTGGGTACAGTATTCAGAGTAGCACTCTGGGTACAGTATTCAGTTTAACACACTGGATACAGTATTCAGTGTAACACTGGTTGCAGGATTCAGTATAACACTGGGTACAGTATTCAGTGTAACACACTGGGTACAGTATACAGTGTAACACTCTGGGTACAGTATTCAGTGTAACTCTGGATACAGTATTCAGTGTAACACTCTGGGTACAGTATTCATTGTAACTCTGGGTACAGTATTCAGTGTAACACACTGATTACAGTATTCAGTGTAACACTCTGGGTACAGTATTCAGTTAAACACTGGGTACAGTATTCAGTGTAACACTGGCTACAGTATTCCGTGTAACTCTGGGTACATTATTCAGTTTAACACACTGGGTACAGTATTCAATGTAACACTCTGGGTGCAGTATTCAGTGTAACTCTGGGTAAAATATTCACTGTAACACACTGATTACAGTATTCAGTGTAACACTCTGGGTACAGTATTCAGTGTCACACTGGGTACAGTATTCAGTGTAACACACTGATTACTATATTCAGTGTAACACTCTGGGTACAGTATTCAGTGCAACACATTGGGTACAGTATTCAGTGTAACTCTGGGTACAATATTTAGTGTAACACACTGGGTACAGTATTCAGTGTAACTCTGGGTACAATATTCAGTGTAACACTGGGTACAGTATTCAGTGTAACACACTAGGTACAGTATTCAGTGTAAATCTGGGTACAGTATTCAGTGTTAAACTCTGGGTGCAGTATTCAGTGTAACACAGGGTACAGTATTCAGTATAACACACTGGGTACAGTATTCAGTGTAACACTGGGTACAGTATTCAGTTTAACTCTGGGTACAATATTCAGTGTAACACAGGGCACAGTATTCAGTGCAACACTGGTTACAGGATTCAGTGTAACACTGGGTACAGTATTCAGTGTAACTCTGGGTACAGTATTCAGTGTAAAAATCTGGGTACAGTATTCATTGTAACTCTGGATACAGTATTCAGTGTAACACACTTTTACATTATTCAGTGTAACACTCTGGGTACAGTATTCATTGTAACTCTGGGTACAGTATTCAGTGTAACACTGGGTACAGTATTCCGTGTAACACACTGGGTACAGTATTCAGTGTAACACTCTGGGTACATTATTCAGTGTAACACACTGGTACAGTATTCAGTGTAACACTGGGTACAGGATTCAGTGTAACACACTGGTACAGTATTCAGTTTAACACTAGGTACAGGATTCAGTGTAACACTCTGGGTAAAGTGTTCAGTCTAACACTCTGGGTACAGTATTCAGTGTAACACACTGGGTACAGTATTCAGAGTAGCACTCTGGGTACAGTATTCAGAGTAGCACTCTGGGTACAGTATTCAGTTTAACACACTGGGTACAGTATTCAGTGTAACACTGGTTGCAGGATTCAGTATAACACTGGGTACAGTATTCAGTGTAACACACTGGGTACAGTATACAGTGTAACACTCTGGGTACAGTATTCAGTGTAACTCTGGATACAGTATTCAGTGTAATACTCTGGGTACAGTATTCATTGTAACTCTGGGTACAGTATTCAGTGTAATACTCTGGGTACAGTATTCATTGTAACTCTGGGTACAGTATTCAGTGTAACACACTGATTACAGTATTCAGTGTAACACTCTGGGTACAGTATTCAATGTAACTCTGGATACAGTATTCAGTGTAACACTCTGGGTACAGTATTCATTGTAACTCTGTGTACAGTATTCAGTGTAACACACTGATTACAGTATTCAGTGTAACACTCTGGGTACAGTATTCAGTTAAACACTGGGTACCGTATTCAGTGTAACACTGGCTACAGTATTCCGTGTAACACACTGGGTACAGTATTCAGTGTAACTCTGGGTACAGTATTCAGTGTAACTCTGGGTACAGTATTCAGTGTAACTCTGGGTACATTATTCAGTTTAACACACTGGGTACAGTATTCAGTGTAACACTCTGGGTACAGTATTCAGTGTAACTCTGGGTAAAATATTCACTGTAACACACTGATTACAGTATTCAGTGTAATACTCTGGGTACAGTATTCAGTGTAACACTGGGTACAGTATTCAGTGTAACAAACTGATTACTATATTCAGTGTAACACTCTGGGTACAGTATTCAGTGCAACACATTGGGTACAGTATTCAGTGTATCTCTGGGTACAATATTCAGTGTAACACACTGGGTACAGTATTCAGTGTAACTCTGGGTACAATATTCAGTGTAACACTGGGTACAGTATTCAGTGTAACACACTAGGTACAGTATTCAGTGTAAATCTGGGTACAGTATTCAGTGTAAAACTCTGGGTGCAGTATTCAGTGTAACACAGGGTACAGTATTCAGTGTAGCACTGAGTACAGTATTCAGTGTAACACAGTGGATACAGTATTCAGTATAACACACTGGGTACAGTTTCAGTGTAACACTGGGTACCGTATTCAGTGTAACTCTCGGTACAATATTCAGTGTAATACTGGGCACAGTATTCAGTGTAACACGGGTTACAGGATTCAGTGTAACACTGGGTACAGTATTCAGTGAAACTCTGGGTACAGTATTCAGTGTAAAAGACTGGGTACAGTATTCAGTGTAACACTCTGGGTACAGTATTCACTGTAACTCTGGGTACAGTATTCAGAGTAACACACTGAGTACAGTATTCAGTGTAACACTCTGGTTACAGTATTCATTGTAACTCTGGGAACAATATTCAGTGTAACACTCTGGGTACAGTATTCAGTGTAGCACACTGGGTACAGTATTCAGTGTAACTTGGTACAGTATTCAGTGCAACACTCTGGGTACAGTATTCAGTGTAATACTGTGCAGATTATTCAGTGTAACACTCTGGGTACAGTATTCAGTGCAACTCTGGGCACAGTATTCACTGTAACACACTGATTACAGTATTCAGTGTAACACTCTGGGTACAGTAGTCAGTGTAACACTGGGTACAGTATTCAGTGTAACACACTGGGTACAGTATTCAGTGTAACTCTGGGTACAATATTCAGTGTAACATACTGGGTACAGTATTCAGTATAACTCTGGGTACAGTATTCAGTGTAACACTGGGTACAGTATTCAGTGTAACACTGGTTAGAGGATTCAGTGTAACACTGGGTACAGTATTCAGTGTAACTCTGGGTACAGTATTCAGTGTAACACTCTGGGTACAGTATTCAGTGTAACACACTGGGTACAGTATTTAGTGTAACACTGGGTACAGTATGCAGTGTTACACTCTGGGTACAGTATTCAGTGTCACACTGGGTACAGTATTCAGAGTAACACTCTGGGTAAAGTATTCAGTGTAACACACTGGGTACAGTATTCAGTGTAACTCTGGATACAGTATTCAGTGTAACACTCTGGGTACAGTATTCAGTGTAACACATGGGTTACAGTATTAAGTGTAACACTGGTTACAGTATTCAGTGTAACACTGGGTACAGTATTCAGTGTAACACACTGGGTACAGTATACAGTGTAACACTTTGGGTACAGTATTCAGTGTAACTCTGGATACAGTATTCAGTGTAACTCTCTGGGTACATTATTCAGTGTAACACTCTGGGTACAGTATTCATTGTAACTCTGGGTACAGTATTCAATGTAACACACCGATTACAGTATTCAGTGTAACACTCTGGGTACAGTATTCAGTTAAACACTGGGTACAGTATTCAGTGTAACACTGGGTTCAGTATTCCGTGTAACACTCCCGGTACCGTATTCAGTGTAACACACTGGGTACAGTATTCAGTGTAACTCTGGGTACAGTATTCAGTGTAACTCTGGGTACAGTATTCACTGTAACACAATGGGTACATTATTCAGTTTAACACACTGGGTACAGTATTCAGTGTAACACTCTGGGTACAGTATTCAGTGTAACTCTGGGTACATTATTCACTGTAAAACACTGCTTACAGTATTCAGTGTAACAGTCTGGGTACAGTATTCAGTGTAACACTGGGTACATTATTCAGTGCAACACACTGATTACAGTATTCAGTGTAACACTCTGGGTACAGTATTCAGTGTAACGATGGTTACAGGATTCAGTGTAACGATGGTTACAGTATTCAGTGTAACTCTGGGTACAGTATTCAGTGTTAAACTCTGGGTGCAGTATTCAGTGTAACACAGGGTACAGTATTCAGTGAAACACTGAGAACAGTATTCAGTGTAACAATGAGAACAGTATTCAGTGTAACACAGTGGATACAGTATTCAGTATAACACACTGGGTACAGTATTCAGTGTAACACTGGGTACAGTATTCAGTGTAACTCTGGGTACAATATTCAGTGTAACACAGGGCACAGTATTCAGTGCAACACTGGTTACAGGATTCAGTGTAACACTGGGTACAGTATTCAGTGTAACTCTGGGTACAGTATTCAGTGTAAAAATCTGGGTACAGTATTCATTGTAACTCTGGATACAGTATTCAGTGTAACACACTTTTACATTATTCAGTGTAACACTCTGGGTACAGTATTCATTGTAACTCTGGGTACAGTCTTCAGTGTAACACTGGGTACAGTATTCCGTGTAACACACTGGGTACAGTATTCAGTGTAACACTCTGGGTACATTATTCAGTGTAACACACTGGTACAGTATTCAGTGTAACACTGGGTACAGTATTCAGTGTAACACACTGGGTACAGTATTCAGAGTAGCACTCTGGGTACAGTATTCAGAGTAGCACTCTGGGTACAGTATTCAGTTTAACACACTGGATACAGTATTCAGTGTAACACTGGTTGCAGGATTCAGTATAACACTGGGTACAGTATTCAGTGTAACACACTGGGTACAGTATACAGTGTAACACTCTGGGTACAGTATTCAGTGTAACACACTGGGTACAGTATACAGTGTAACACTTTGGGTACAGTATTCAGTGTAACTCTGGATACAGTATTCAGTGTAACTCTCTGGGTACATTATTCAGTGTAACACTCTGGGTACAGTATTCATTGTAACTCTGGGTACAGTATTCAATGTAACACACCGATTACAGTATTCAGTGTAACACTCTGGGTACAGTATTCAGTTAAACACTGGGTACAGTATTCAGTGTAACACTGGGTTCAGTATTCCGTGTAACACTCCCGGTACCGTATTCAGTGTAACACACTGGGTACAGTATTCAGTGTAACTCTGGGTACAGTATTCAGTGTAACTCTGGGTACAGTATTCACTGTAACACAATGGGTACATTATTCAGTTTAACACACTGGGTACAGTATTCAGTGTAACACTCTGGGTACAGTATTCAGTGTAACTCTGGGTACATTATTCACTGTAAAACACTGCTTACAGTATTCAGTGTAACAGTCTGGGTACAGTATTCAGTGTAACACTGGGTACATTATTCAGTGCAACACACTGATTACAGTATTCAGTGTAACACTCTGGGTACAGTATTCAGTGTAACGATGGTTACAGGATTCAGTGTAACGATGGTTACAGTATTCAGTGTAACTCTGGGTACAGTATTCAGTGTTAAACTCTGGGTGCAGTATTCAGTGTAACACAGGGTACAGTATTCAGTGAAACACTGAGAACAGTATTCAGTGTAACAATGAGAACAGTATTCAGTGTAACACAGTGGATACAGTATTCAGTATAACACACTGGGTACAGTATTCAGTGTAACACTGGGTACAGTATTCAGTGTAACTCTGGGTACAATATTCAGTGTAACACAGGGCACAGTATTCAGTGCAACACTGGTTACAGGATTCAGTGTAACACTGGGTACAGTATTCAGTGTAACTCTGGGTACAGTATTCAGTGTAAAAATCTGGGTACAGTATTCATTGTAACTCTGGATACAGTATTCAGTGTAACACACTTTTACATTATTCAGTGTAACACTCTGGGTACAGTATTCATTGTAACTCTGGGTACAGTCTTCAGTGTAACACTGGGTACAGTATTCCGTGTAACACACTGGGTACAGTATTCAGTGTAACACTCTGGGTACATTATTCAGTGTAACACACTGGTACAGTATTCAGTGTAACACTGGGTACAGTATTCAGTGTAACACACTGGGTACAGTATTCAGAGTAGCACTCTGGGTACAGTATTCAGAGTAGCACTCTGGGTACAGTATTCAGTTTAACACACTGGATACAGTATTCAGTGTAACACTGGTTGCAGGATTCAGTATAACACTGGGTACAGTATTCAGTGTAACACACTGGGTACAGTATACAGTGTAACACTCTGGGTACAGTATTCAGTGTAACTCTGGATACAGTATTCAGTGTAACACTCTGGGTACAGTATTCATTGTAACTCTGGGTACAGTATTCAGTGTAACACACTGATTACAGTATTCAGTGTAACACTCTGGGTACAGTATTCAGTTAAACACTGGGTACAGTATTCAGTGTAACACTGGCTACAGTATTCCGTGTAACTCTGGGTACATTATTCAGTTTAACACACTGGGTACAGTATTCAATGTAACACTCTGGGTGCAGTATTCAGTGTAACTCTGGGTAAAATATTCACTGTAACACACTGATTACAGTATTCAGTGTAACACTCTGGGTACAGTATTCAGTGTCACACTGGGTACAGTATTCAGTGTAACACACTGATTACTATATTCAGTGTAACACTCTGGGTACAGTATTCAGTGCAACACATTGGGTACAGTATTCAGTGTAACTCTGGGTACAATATTTAGTGTAACACACTGGGTACAGTATTCAGTGTAACTCTGGGTACAATATTCAGTGTAACACTGGGTACAGTATTCAGTGTAACACACTAGGTACAGTATTCAGTGTAAATCTGGGTACAGTATTCAGTGTTAAACTCTGGGTGCAGTATTCAGTGTAACACAGGGTACAGTATTCAGTGTAGCACTGAGTACAGTATTCAGTGTAACACAGTGGATACAGTATTCAGTATTACACGCTGGGTACAGTTTCAGTGTAACACTGGGTACAGTATTCAGTGTAACTCTCGGTACAATATTCAGTGTAATACTGGGCACAGTATTCAATGTAACACGGGTTACAGGATTCAGTGTAACACTGGGTATAGTATTCAGTGAAACTCTGGGTACAGTATTCAGTGTAAAAGACTGGGTACAGTATTCAGTGTAACACTCTGGGTACAGTATTCACTGTAACTCTGGGTACATTATTCAGAGTAACACACTGAGTACAGTATTCAGTGTAACACTCTGGTTACAGTATTCATTGTAACTCTGGGAACAATATTCAGTGTAACACTCTGGGTACAGTATTCAGTGTAGCACACTGGGTACAGTATTCAGTGTAACTCGGTACAGTATTCAGTGCAACACTCTGGGTACAGTATTCAGTGTAATACTGTGCAGATTATTCAGTGTAACACTCTGGGTACAGTATTCAGTGCAACTCTGGGCACAGTATTCACTGTAACACACTGATTACAGTATGCAGTGTAACACTCTGGGTACAGTAGTCAGTGTAACACTGGGTACATTATTCAGTGTAACACACTGGGTACAGTATTCAGTGTAACTCAGGGTACAATATTCAGTGTAACATACTGGGTATAGTATTCAGTATAACTCTGGGTACAGTATTCAGTGTAACACTGGGTACAGTATTCAGTGTAACACTGGTTAGAGGATTCAGTGTAACACTGGGTACAGTATTCAGTGTAACTCTGGGTACAGTATTCAGTGTAACACTCTGGGTACAGTATTCAGTGTAACACACTGGGTACAGTATTTAGTGTAACACTGGGTACAGTATGCAGTGTTACACTCTGGGTACAGTATTCAGTGTCACACTGGGTACAGTATTCAGAGTAACACTCTGGGTAAAGTATTCAGTGTAACACACTGGGTACAGTATTCAGTGTAACTCTGGATACAGTATTCAGTGTAACACTCTGGGTACAATATTCAGTGTAACACATGGGTTACAGTATTAAGTGTAACACTGGTTACAGTATTCAGTGTAACACTGGGTACAGTATTCAGTGTAACACACTGGGTACAGTATACAGTGTAACACTTTGGGTACAGTATTCAGTGTAACTCTGGATACAGTATTCAGTGTAACTCTCTGGGTACATTATTCAGTGTAACACTCTGGGTACAGTATTCAGTGTAACACTCTGGGTACAGTATTCAGTTAAACACACCGATTACAGTATTCAGTGTAACACTGGGTTCAGTATTACGTGTAACACTGTGGGTACACTATTCAGTGTAACACACTGGGTACAGTATTCAGTGTAACTCTGGGTACAGTATTCAGTGTAACTCTGGGTACAGTATTCAGTGTAACACAATGGGTACATTATTCAGTTTAACACACTGGGTACAGTATTCAGTGTAACACTCTGGGTACAGTATTCAGTGTAACTCTAGGGACATTATTCACTGTAACACACTGATTACAGTATTCAGTGTAACACTCTGGGTACAGTGTTCAGTGCAACACACTGATTACAGTATTCAGTGTAACACTCTGGGTACAGTATTCAGTGTAACAATGGTTACAGGATTCAGTGTAACTCTGGGTACAGTATTCAGTGTAACTCTGGGTACATTATTCAGTTTAACACACTGGGTACAGTATTCAGTGTAACACTCTGGGTACAGTATTCAGTGTAACTCTGGGTAAAATATTCACTGTAACACACTGATTACAGTATTCAGTGTAATACTCTGGGTACAGTATTCAGTGTAACACTGGGTACAGTATTCAGTGTAACAAACTGATTACTATATTCAGTGTAACACTCTGGGTACAGTATTCAGTGCAACACATTGGGTACAGTATTCAGTGTATCTCTGGGTACAATATTCAGTGTAACACACTGGGTACAGTATTCAGTGTAACTCTGGGTACAATATTCAGTGTAACACTGGGTACAGTATTCAGTGTAACACACTAGGTACAGTATTCAGTGTAAATCTGGGTACAGTATTCAGTGTAAAACTCTGGGTGCAGTATTCAGTGTAACACAGGGTACAGTATTCAGTGTAGCACTGAGTACAGTATTCAGTGTAACACAGTGGATACAGTATTCAGTATAACACACTGGGTACAGTTTCAGTGTAACACTGGGTACCGTATTCAGTGTAACTCTCGGTACAATATTCAGTGTAATACTGGGCACAGTATTCAGTGTAACACGGGTTACAGGATTCAGTGTAACACTGGGTACAGTATTCAGTGAAACTCTGGGTACAGTATTCAGTGTAAAAGACTGGGTACAGTATTCAGTGTAACACTCTGGGTACAGTATTCACTGTAACTCTGGGTACAGTATTCAGAGTAACACACTGAGTACAGTATTCAGTGTAACACTCTGGTTACAGTATTCATTGTAACTCTGGGAACAATATTCAGTGTAACACTCTGGGTACAGTATTCAGTGTAGCACACTGGGTACAGTATTCAGTGTAACTTGGTACAGTATTCAGTGCAACACTCTGGGTACAGTATTCAGTGTAATACTGTGCAGATTATTCAGTGTAACACTCTGGGTACAGTATTCAGTGCAACTCTGGGCACAGTATTCACTGTAACACACTGATTACAGTATTCAGTGTAACACTCTGGGTACAGTAGTCAGTGTAACACTGGGTACAGTATTCAGTGTAACACACTGGGTACAGTATTCAGTGTAACTCTGGGTACAATATTCAGTGTAACATACTGGGTACAGTATTCAGTATAACTCTGGGTACAGTATTCAGTGTAACACTGGGTACAGTATTCAGTGTAACACTGGTTAGAGGATTCAGTGTAACACTGGGTACAGTATTCAGTGTAACTCTGGGTACAGTATTCAGTGTAACACTCTGGGTACAGTATTCAGTGTAACACACTGGGTACAGTATTTAGTGTAACACTGGGTACAGTATGCAGTGTTACACTCTGGGTACAGTATTCAGTGTCACACTGGGTACAGTATTCAGAGTAACACTCTGGGTAAAGTATTCAGTGTAACACACTGGGTACAGTATTCAGTGTAACTCTGGATACAGTATTCAGTGTAACACTCTGGGTACAGTATTCAGTGTAACACATGGGTTACAGTATTAAGTGTAACACTGGTTACAGTATTCAGTGTAACACTGGGTACAGTATTCAGTGTAACACACTGGGTACAGTATACAGTGTAACACTTTGGGTACAGTATTCAGTGTAACTCTGGATACAGTATTCAGTGTAACTCTCTGGGTACATTATTCAGTGTAACACTCTGGGTACAGTATTCATTGTAACTCTGGGTACAGTATTCAATGTAACACACCGATTACAGTATTCAGTGTAACACTCTGGGTACAGTATTCAGTTAAACACTGGGTACAGTATTCAGTGTAACACTGGGTTCAGTATTCCGTGTAACACTCCCGGTACCGTATTCAGTGTAACACACTGGGTACAGTATTCAGTGTAACTCTGGGTACAGTATTCAGTGTAACTCTGGGTACAGTATTCACTGTAACACAATGGGTACATTATTCAGTTTAACACACTGGGTACAGTATTCAGTGTAACACTCTGGGTACAGTATTCAGTGTAACTCTGGGTACATTATTCACTGTAAAACACTGCTTACAGTATTCAGTGTAACAGTCTGGGTACAGTATTCAGTGTAACACTGGGTACATTATTCAGTGCAACACACTGATTACAGTATTCAGTGTAACACTCTGGGTACAGTATTCAGTGTAACGATGGTTACAGGATTCAGTGTAACGATGGTTACAGTATTCAGTGTAACTCTGGGTACAGTATTCAGTGTTAAACTCTGGGTGCAGTATTCAGTGTAACACAGGGTACAGTATTCAGTGAAACACTGAGAACAGTATTCAGTGTAACAATGAGAACAGTATTCAGTGTAACACAGTGGATACAGTATTCAGTATAACACACTGGGTACAGTATTCAGTGTAACACTGGGTACAGTATTCAGTGTAACTCTGGGTACAATATTCAGTGTAACACAGGGCACAGTATTCAGTGCAACACTGGTTACAGGATTCAGTGTAACACTGGGTACAGTATTCAGTGTAACTCTGGGTACAGTATTCAGTGTAAAAATCTGGGTACAGTATTCATTGTAACTCTGGATACAGTATTCAGTGTAACACACTTTTACATTATTCAGTGTAACACTCTGGGTACAGTATTCATTGTAACTCTGGGTACAGTCTTCAGTGTAACACTGGGTACAGTATTCCGTGTAACACACTGGGTACAGTATTCAGTGTAACACTCTGGGTACATTATTCAGTGTAACACACTGGTACAGTATTCAGTGTAACACTGGGTACAGTATTCAGTGTAACACACTGGGTACAGTATTCAGAGTAGCACTCTGGGTACAGTATTCAGAGTAGCACTCTGGGTACAGTATTCAGTTTAACACACTGGATACAGTATTCAGTGTAACACTGGTTGCAGGATTCAGTATAACACTGGGTACAGTATTCAGTGTAACACACTGGGTACAGTATACAGTGTAACACTCTGGGTACAGTATTCAGTGTAACACACTGGGTACAGTATACAGTGTAACACTTTGGGTACAGTATTCAGTGTAACTCTGGATACAGTATTCAGTGTAACTCTCTGGGTACATTATTCAGTGTAACACTCTGGGTACAGTATTCATTGTAACTCTGGGTACAGTATTCAATGTAACACACCGATTACAGTATTCAGTGTAACACTCTGGGTACAGTATTCAGTTAAACACTGGGTACAGTATTCAG